>NC_042968.1:51599019-51943519 GCF_901001165.1 Salmo trutta | reverse complement strand
TTTGCAAATAAATACATGATTATTGATTAAAATCATAATATTTAGTTGCGTACCTCAGTCTACCCTCAACCACATTGCGCCAACCAATCTCCCCCCCATAAAAATAGTGAACTTATCCTTGTGACATCATCAACTGGAAAGTGACATCATACAAGTCTTCTGAACTATATGGTGCAAAGACAAGGAAGTTATCACATTCTTTTATATCGATATTTCATAGATTTTTATTTTTAGGTTGGCTTCGTCGAGCTTAACAACTCAACTCTGTTACATGAAATAAAGATAGAAAACTATTACTTATCAAAACTATCTTTCCTATTGCAAAGATATATGCAATTTCTTAATTTCATGCAGCAGTGGCCATTTTCAGCCAAATAACTCAACCCTGTCTCACACAACCCCGTTACATGGTATGATCATGACAGGGGTGTGAGACTGTGAAAGGGTTGAGTTTGTCACTTTGTTTGTGAAGTTAATAATTAATTTGAATATATTGGATATTGTTTGTCTTTATTCTTATAACCACATGCATATGTTGACTGTAATGTTGTCCATGTTAAAGGTCGGCTTTAGGCAAAAAAGCAAAAATAACAGCTTTAAACTGTATAACTGATCAATGCACCATCCTACCAGGTAATTTAATGAAAAAAAATGGATGAATAAGATACTTAGCTACAGAAGTGCCATTTCTTACTGATCTCTACAGCTTCCGTCCAAAACCAAATCCAGTGAAATGACATCAACACATACTGGAGGAGTTACTGGCTAGCTACAGTTGCCAGCTTAGCTAATGAACTAGCTATGTTGGACACGGCACGCATGATCAGAATGACACATCAATGAACCACCAAAGGCACACCACATTTCGGGTTTGAAAATTGAGAAAGAGGTGGAGTTGGACCGTTTTTTTTGTGCTCAAAGTCGACCTTTAAGAATTTATACAGTAGTCTATAGGCCATGTGTATAGGCCTATTAGAGTGAAGTCACTGAAGAGAGCATTCTATTCTTGTCAATCAAACTTCTGCTTCGATCTAAATTCAATTGCCCTGAAAATCTTTATGTATGTGGATATGCCATCTGATATATGGTGATGTCAGTTGCATGTGCTCAACACAGAAGTAACTCAACTGCAAGTGCTTCAACTCACAGCATTTCAGTTTCAACAAGAAGGTGCCAACTGTTGCACCCATAGCCAGCCAGTGGGGCGGATGGTAGCCCTGTGGTTAATTAAGAGCGTTGGGCCAGTAATCGAAAGGCCGCTGGTTCAAATACCCAAGCCGATTAGGTGAAAAATCTGTCGATGTGGCCTTGAGCAAGGCACTTAACCCCAATTGCTCCTGTAAGTCACTCTGGATAAGAGCTTCTGCTAAACAATGTAAATATAAGGAAATCCATTGGTGAAGTCCAGGGCTGCTTGGGCAGTGGTATAGGCTCAGATATGATGAAGACCTACGTGGAGTGTATAAAACTTAGATTACATTAGTTGCTCCCCTTTTTGCCCTCAAAACAGCCTCAATTCATCAGGGCATGGACTCTACAAGGTGTCAAAAGTGTTCCACAGGGATGCTGGCCCATGTTGACTCCAACATAGCCGTGGGAGGTAGGGGTGCTGAGGGTGCTGTAGCAACCCCTGAAAAATCAGGAATAAAAAAAACAAATATGAAAAAAATGAAAGCATTTTTTGTGTCCACACACACAAATAAACACACCCCAAAGCCTCAGCCTGCCAATAGGAAGTGTATCTAGCGGGAACCCAACCTGTTATTTTTCAACAGGCAGGGCCAGGTCTCTGGCCAAGGGCCAAGTCTTTCCATACGTCCAGCTGTGAGGAGTGTAGAGGATGGTCGCGATGACAGTTCTGTAGTAACAGTGATTCTGGGAGCTTACATACCCCTGAAAAAGTTCAGGGGGTATTATGATTCTGATGACCTGTTCAATGTTTTTGTCTGCTAAGTTTTTGTTTGTTACATTTTTTACTGTAGTTGGGTTAATACAACTCAGTTTAATTCAAATGTATATAAATTGTCCTCATTACATGGTTATATCTATGAAATACAATGTTTATAGAACATCTTGGAGTGAATTTGAGAATAAACAAAAAACAATTTATAAGGAAGGCGTATTTGTCCCTTCAACAGCGTTACCATCTTCTTCCCCGTTATCCTAGTCTCAACCATGTTACATGGAAATGTTTGTGATAAAATGTTGTACATTTTATGAAATATGAATTTTATGTTTGCTGAACTCAGTCTGAAATATTTAGAGCAATCATGAGAATATTGATTTGTTGAAATTCTGAAGCGAAACCATACTTTTTAACAAAAACAATGAGGCTGCTGAGACACAGTGCCGATTTCAGACTTTAATATAGCAAAAGTGTGAGACTTTATATAAATGTTATATTTGCAATTATTGAATTAGTTTGAGGGACATTAGATTAATAGGGAAATGTTGATTTTATTACAAGTATATTTTATAATCATATTCAGACAAATTCTATGTTGTCTATAACAGGGTTGAAGACAAATGGGAAGACGGGGGAAGCAGGTTTGCAAAATGCTGTCATATCATGCAATTATACCAAACATAAAATGGTATAAAAAATATCTCTGACCAAAATACAGACAACCTAAAAAATAAGTGAAAATTGACAAATTATCAAATGGATTATGATAATTTTCTGGTAGAAAAAAACAAAAGTGGAGGTGCAAAAACGTAGGCTTGCACCCCCTATTTTAATTTTCTCAATGGCTCAGGTAGCCAAGTGGACACAAGGCTGTTTAACTTTACAGTTGTTTCTGATTTGTAAACAATGCCATGCTGCTGGGTGGTAACATAAAAATAAAACCCAGACCTGAAATGAAATGTAGACTGAAAATGATTAGTATGTCAAATCATAGTAAAAGACACCTCATTCATACAGATTTGCACACTCCAAATATATCATACTAAAACAAGGATATATTGACTTAAATCATTGTAAAACATCATGGGTAAGCTCTGGCCATCGTCTTGCAGCTCTAAAAACTGGATTTCTACTGGTGTTGGCGTATAAACGCGCGACAGGGTTACACATCGGACCTGCTATTCATTCCAGCTGAACAACACATGGTGCTAAAAGGTAGGCCTTTAACCCGTTATAGTGAGGTCCCTTCCCATACCTACCTGCCTACCTTGCCATAGATTCTATGTTTTCATTGTTAAATGATGCTGATACCGCTGTTTTGATTGTTGAGTGAAACTAGAGTTTACCACTCGCAGGTAATTGTCTCTTTCCAGATGTTGTTCCTGATGTTGAGTGAGCCACACTGTGCATAACACCACTCACAAGAAAGAGAACAGCAACCTCACTGTTGGCCTCCCAATTAAATTTTCTTCATCACTATCTCACTCACTTCTATTGAAGCAGTTCTCTGTTGGCATGTGAAACAACAAACTCAGTTTTTTTGCACCAGTAAATTAATAATATAGATATAATAACATACAAAATGTGACATTATAGCCTATTCATTGCTATAAGTACCTCAAATAAACATCCCATAAGAAAAACATTGCTTTTGGATAAGACTGTTTGCTAATAACTAAAATGTGAATGTAATAACTGTAACATGCATGTCGGCTAGGGCTAGGCTACTGAAAGGTTTTCCGTCCAGTAGGCCTAATGCCTGAGTCAGAGCAGTCATAAAACAAATTGGCCTTAAGCTTCTATCATAGTCTAAAACGTGTACACATATGCACAGCAGTGTTCTAGAATAATGGACCATTGGCTTTCATACTTTTCAAATTCTTAGCCTGTCAACACATTCAAATGAAAAGAGGACATCATTTGAGTCAATTGGAGGTGTACATGTGGATGTATTTCAAGGACTACCTTCAAACTCACTGCCTCTTTGCTTGACATCATGGGAAAATCAAAAGAAATCAGCCAAGACCTCAGAAAAACAAATGTAGACCTCCACAAGTCTGGTTCATCCTTAGGAGCAATTTCCAAACGCCTGAAGGTACCACGTTCATCTGTACAAACAACAATGTTTATATGCAAGTATAAACATTTTGGAGAAATGTCCTCTGGTCTGATGAAACAAAAATATAACTCACCATCCATTATGTTCGGAGGAAAAAGGGGGAGGCTTGCAAGCCGAAGAACACCATCTCAACCATGAAACACGGGAGTGGCAGCATCATGTTGTGGGGGTGCTTTGCTACAGGAGGGACTGATGCACTTCACAAAATAGATGGCATCATGAGGGAGGAAAATGTTGTGGATATATTGAAGCAACATCTCAAGACATCAGGCAGGAAGTTAAAGCTTGGTCGCAAATGGGTCTTCCAAATGGACAATGACCGCAAGCATACTTCCAAAGTTGTGGCAAAATTTGTGGGAAGAACTGAAAAGGCGTGTGCGAGCAAGGAGGCCTACAAACCTGACTCAGTTACACCAGCTCTGTCTGGAGGAACGGGCCAAAATTCACCCAACTTATTGTGGCAAGCTTGTGGAAGGCTACCCAAGTTAAACCATTTAAAGGCAATGCTACCAAATACTAATTGAGTGTATGTAAACTTCTGACCCACTGAGAATGTGATGAAAGAAATAAAAGCTGAAATAAATCATTCTCTACTATTATTCTGACATTTCACATTCTTAAAATAGAGTGGTGATCCTAACCGACCTAAGACAGGGAATTTTTACTAGGATTATATGTCAGGAATTGTGAAAAACTGAGTTTTAATGCATTTGGCTAAGGTGTATGTAAACTTCCGACTTCAACTGTATATCACGCCAGTGTTTAAATAACTAATATGTAATTATTTCGCCACTATGGCCTATTTATTGCCTTACCTCCCTAATCTTACTTCATTTGCACACACTGTATATAGACCTTTCTATTGTGTTATTGACTGTATGCTTGTTTATTCCTTGTGTAACTCTGTGTTGTTGTTTGTCGCACTGCTTTACTTTATCTTGGCCAGGTCGCAGTTGTAAATGAGAACTTGTTCTCAACTAGCTAACCTGGTTAAATAAAGGTGAAATAAATAAAAAAAACTTCCGTTAGATATTTGGGGGAGGACTCTCTGTTGTTCCATGTAGCTAATCTGTTCTTCAATGCCTTTGTATGGGCTAATAGCGGTAAGGCCCAAAATAATTGTTCATCAAATCATTTTTTTCATATTTTTGGGGATACCTCAAGGGGTCTTTCTAAAATTCGAAATCAAATAGCTAAATAGTCCTTGGTATGATCTTCTTATAACAATTCCATATAGCTTACTAGAACCTCCCCGGCTTAGACAGAGCTTTGACTGTTATGGGTTAAAGAGGGATTTCTCCTCTGCCACGGTACATTGTCATTAGTATATAACAACATTACGTCTGTCATAAACATCAACATTATCTAAACCACAAGCTACAGTAGACCGAGCGTATATTCATGTCACTGGTAGAATTGGGAAGTTTTGACTTCCTGTATACTTGTCTGCTCATAGGGAACCACAAAGTCCAGCATTCATAGTGAATGCAGATACCGCACCGCTAGGTAGATGGGGCGTGCCCACAAATTTGGTTGATGGCATTGTTTACTTCAAAGAATCAACGGACAGTAATCTCAGAACTTCTCTAGGTACATTTTTTGGTTAAATGTTTGTTGTTTCACTAATGTTTGTTATGTCTGGCAGTGCTGATTACAAACAAGCGCAAACATGTGTTATCTTTCCCCAGTTCTACCTACCAGAGACTTACCCCGATGCTGCCAGTGGTTTGCGACAATTAACAAGTATGCTTACGGTGAACAAAGATTATCAGAGGGATTTTCAGGCTGAATGAATCCATTTAGATGACAGCTGAGAAGTGATGCGATACTATAGTTTTCTCCCTTCACAACAAAACAGAAGATTCTTGATTTGAGGTAACGTAACATTAGCTGGACTAGGTAAATTAGCTAGCTAACGTTTCAGTCCTGTATTGAACTCTGAAAGCCATCAGCTAAATCATATATATCTTTTGGATACACACTGTCAATCAATTTCGCCTATGCCATGGTAGTCACTGCTAGACTGGTTGCTACCTTCAGCAGAGTAAACATGTTTGTTTGTTTGTTCTATCTTCGACTAAGGTCAGCTCACGTAAGCCAGCTAATGTTAGCAAATAAGAGCAACTCAATCTGGTAGCCATCTATTCCACCTTTGTCTGGAAAACACTCTGTTACTAAAAATCGAATCGTCGATATAGCTAACTCACTCTCGGTGTGTTGGGATAATAATGATGAATATGTATAAATTGTCTATGGTTGGTTAGTTGGTTCTCAGCTGGCTAGCAATCTTGCTGCCAATTTAATTACGCTAACTAGCTAACAGCAAGCTGGCAATATGAAATGTCCATGCTAGGTGTGCTAAACTAGTCAGTCTAGAGTTCAATACAATTAGTGGGATGGTTAAATTGTGTATTGTTGTGTGTTTTTGTTGTAGGTGGTACATGATTCCACCAGCATGTATTTCCAACCCCTATCTCTGCACAAGGTGAAGGTAAATTGGCAAAACTATTTACAAGTTGATGGCTAAGATGGCACAACTTACAGTAAGCATGGCATAAACATGTATTGGATAGTGATTGTATGGATCTCTGTTTGTGTTATGAGATTACAGTTGGTTAGATGTAGACTGAGGACCACAGAGTACCTTCCAGACCATGTAATCAATTTAGTCTACCCCTTTTCTCTTTGTAAAACTCAGGCTATCTTGAGTCCAAAGCGGCGTCATTTTGGGAACACGAGCATGAGGGAGGAGACACACCTTACAGTTATGGAACACAACAAGTTTGTGGGACAAAATGAGCAAGGGCCACTGAAAGGTATAAAATCAAGACTACAACAGTAATGACACAACCACCTCATTCTTCTCTCTGCAGATTCTCAAAACACAATACAAAGAGACATCTACAAACTCCCTTGCTACAATTAACAAGAATGATCTGCCAAAGTCAATGGGCTGGGGGAGGTTTATAGATAGGTGCTTGAGATGAGGTAGGGGGTTTTGGTTGTGCTCAGAGACAGAAAATGTATTGCTGTGTATGAGAACGATCATTGAAAAGGTGCCATTTCTCCTCAGCTCCCATACACAACAATACCTACTGTATAAGAACTGCCCTTTTCACACCTTCTGTAGCCCTCCAGTCCATTCACTTTGTTGACTGATCTTGTCACACCCTGATCTGTTTCACCTGTCTTAGTTTGGCTCCACCCACCACCAGGTATCTCCCCTCATTATCCCGTGTATTTATACCTGTGTTCTCTGTGTCTGTTGCCAGTTTGTTTTGTTTGTCAAGCCTACCAGTGTTTTCCCCTTGCGCCTGTCTTTTCTACAGTTCCTGTTTTCTAGTTTTCCCGGTTTCGACCATTCTGCCTGCCGTCCTGTACTTTGTCCCACCACACTGGATTATTGACCTCTGCCTGTCCTGACCCTGAGACTGCCTGCTGTTCTGTACCTTTTGGACTCTGATCTGGATTACTGACCTCTGCCTGCCATGAACCTGTTGTTTTGCCTTCCCCTGATCTAGTAATAAACTTTTGTTACTTCGACCTAAAATGTGATAGTACGAACTGGCCCTGACTGACCCAGCACTCAGACCAGCTCCACAATGCTGGGTCCCTGCAAGGAGCTACCAGTGGACAACACAAGGAGTTACTGCAATGTCTTATGGAGGGACTCTATACCCTGGCAGAATGCCATGACCAGGCCTTCGAGACTTTGCTGGAGCAATACCGCAGATTCCCTACTGGGCAGCGGGTCACAACCGTAATCTCCCAGCCTACCCCAGTGTCCTGAGAACCCCGCCTACCTCCTCTGGAGTGCTACGCTGGAGATTGCTAGGCTTTTCTCTCCCTCATTTTCGAGCTGCAGCCTACTTTGTTCCCCTCGAACCGCTCAAGTATAGTGTACATCATAACGCTGACGTCCGGGAAGGCACTCGTCCGGGCTATGGCGGTGTGGGAGCAACAGTCTGCCTCAGCCTAGAGGAGTTTGTGGCAGAAGTTCAGAAGGTGTTTGATTCTCCATTGTCCAGGAGCAAGGCTGCTCGTAAGCTGCTCCAGCTACGTCAAGACTCCCGTAGTGTGGCAGACTACACGGTGGATTTTCGCACGTTGGCGGCTGAGAGTGCCTGGAACCCAGAAGTATTGTTCGATGTGTTCCTTCACAGATTTTCGGAGGTGGTGAAAAATGAGCTTGTAGCCCGGGAGCTGCCTATGGACCTTGACTCCCTCATAGCCTTGACCATCCGGATTGATGGGCGGCATCGAGAACGTAGGAGAGAGAGAGAATCTGTGCCCCATCGCCCTCGTTAACCCTCGATTCCCACCTCGCCTCCGAAGAATCCTGGAGACCCCCGTGAGCTGTAGCATTCCCAGTCGAAACCCAGGGGGGGGGGGCAGATAACCGGATGTTTGTGCCTGACGATGTCTGCTCCTCTGTCCTGGAGTGGGAACATTCCTCCAGGCTCCCTTCCACCCAGGCTCCCATCGGACCCTGGCCTTTTTGCGACAACGTTTTTGGTGGCCTACCATGGTCCTAGACGTCTCCGCCTCTGTCACCGTTCTGTGCACAGAACAAGACTCCTCAGCAAGCTCCGGCTGGTCTTCTTCAACCACTGCCTGTCCCTCAGCGTCCCTGATCTCAGATATCCCTGGACTTTGTCACGGGTCTTCCCCTTTCTGATGGCAACACCGCAATCCTGACAGTAGTGGACTGGTTTTTCAAATTCGCCCACTTCTTTCCTCTCCCCAAGCTACCCTCTACCAAAGAGATGGCCCAGCTCATGGTGCAGCACATCTTCCGGATCCATGGACTCCCGGTGAACATGGTCTCAGACCGGCTCTGGGAGACATTTTGCACGCTCATTGGGACGTCGGCCAGCCTGTCCTCCGGGTTCCACCCCCAGTCCAACGGCCAGTCGGAGCAAGCCAACCAAGACCTGGAAACAACTCTTCGCTGCCTGGTCGCCCACAACCCCACAACCCCACCACCTGGAACCAGCAACAAGTGTGGGTTGAATATGCCCGCAACACCCTTCCTTGCTCTGCCACGGGTCTCTCGCCCGTTGACAATTCCCTGGGGTATCAGCCCCTGCTCTTCCCTGAGCAAGAGGTCGACATACCTTCGGCCCAGATGTTTGTCCGCCGCTGTCGTCGTACCTGGAAGAGAACCTGGTCAGCCCTTCTCAAGACCACCTCCAAGTATTGACGACAAGCGGACCTCCCCCGGACCTCCCCCGGACCCCGGCATCGTCTCGGGTAGAAGGTAAGGCTGTCCACCTGATAGCTGTCCCTCCGGGTGGAGTCCCGCAAACTTTCCCTCTGGTTTATCGGCTCTTTCCCCATCGCCAGTGTCATTAGCCCCTATGCTGTTCGTCTTCTGTTGCCCCGTACCCTGCGTATACATCTCACTTTTCATGCGTCTAAAATCCAACCGATGTCTCACAGCCCTTTGTCTCCTTTTGTTACTTTGACACTGTCTGCATCTGGGTCTTCCCTAAAACGTGATAGATCTTTCCTCTCAAAAGCAGCTCATAATGTCCCTCATTGTCCCTAAACAATACACTAGTTTGTCTCTAAACTTTTAGGTCCCAATCGGTGGACATCTTTACACACAAAGGCGTGTTGCCCTACATCTCTTCCACAAAAAACGGTAAAATGGTAACACCACAACCATGTCTTTCCAGGAGATGTGCATTACCAGCAAATATTCTGCAAGAGGTCCAAACAGTTGATGGTTAAGGTCGACACCACTTCAGGCAATCTTATCCAGCTGGCAAATTTGTCTGCCTTTATGGATTGACAGAAAATATTTATATAAGCGGTATAGGGCTCTGTAGCATCAAACAGCCATGCAGATATATCCAAAGGATGTTTAAAATAAATTTTTATGCGATTATCCTCGTAAAATAGCGATAATATTCCAACCGGGAGACGTTGTATCCGTTCAAACACTAATAGAAGAAAATGGAGTCGTCACATGCACGCGCGCACCAGTGTCATTGTTCTCAGAAGTACCACTCTCCAAAACCCCTACTGTTTTTCGCCCAGAGACTGCAGAGTTATAATTCAACGTTCTGACGCCTTCTGAGAGCCAATGAAAGCCTTAGAAAATGTCACGTTACAGCAGAGATCCTGTATTTTCGATAAAGAGGCTACAGAAGGCCAAGAAATGGTCAGACAGGGCACTTCCCATATAGAATCTTCTCAGGTTTTGGCCTGCCATTTGAGTTCTGTTATACTCACAGACACCATTCAAACAGTTTTAGAAACTTTAGGGTGTTTCCTATCCAAATCTACTAATTATATGCATATACTCCTGTTTCTGGGCAGGAGTAATAACCAGATTAAATCGGGTACGTTTTTTATCCGGCCGTGAAAATACTGCCCCCTATCCCAAACAGGTTAAAAGATAAAATACAAGGGAGTGAGTGTACAATACAATATTTAAGACTAACTCAAAAAGAGAACTGGGTATTCAACAAGAATGTTATATGGTAAAAGTAACATACAACAAAAACACAGTATGAACAGTGTAGTATAGTTCAGTGTGTCTCGGGTGTAGTAAAGTGCAGAGCACTGTAGCTACAGATTGGTTAAATCACATTATCTGGTATAACAAATATTTTTGATATCCATTACTGGGAGGTACAGGATAGGTACTGTTTGGTGTAGCACAGCGAATTTTCGACCAACCTTAGCTTGGCAATGCTGTCTTTGTCCTCGATTCCTGGAAACAGGAGTCTCAAAATATCTGTGTCCAGTTGAATGGGGTCCGTTTAAATTTAGAAAATCCTCCGTTATCAATACAAAAAAATGTTTTACTCCATGAAGTAATCCAATGGTGTACGCAGCCATCTTATCTATTTCAAGTCTTCTCTCATTGATCGAGACAGGTGTGTCCACCCCAAAGTGGCCTATGTCATGATGACAGACACTTGTCTCACCATTCCAAAGAAACATACACTAAGTTCAGGGAACACTTGTCACTGTGGGAGGAGTGTTGTTATGGTAAAACTGCCATTCAGCTGCTCTTGAGTAATCTTCAACTTAAAATCCAGCATAATGTCCAATCCAGCAAGAGGGATACAGTTCTGCTACAATGACACACACAGGCAAAGGAATTCTGTTTCTCAACAAGAATCCACTCCAGGAAGAAGCCCAGGTGCCACATGGTATTGTCTATAAGACAATTTTTTTTTTAATTATTATGCATTGCACAGTTTGAACAAGAGCTGAACTTTCCCAGCAGAACAACATTAGGGTAGACAAGTTGAACATGCATACATAGGCATAGAGATTACATTTAGAACAATATCTATCCTAATAGAAAGAAATATGTCATAACCTTCAACCTTTGCACAGATGTACATAGGTAGGTAAGCAGACAGTATCTAGCTACTGTACAGCCATGTCTAACAGGCATGCTTAGGCAAATATTTTTTATAATAAATCCAGCTTATCAGTTTCAGAGATTTACAACATTTTTTGAGGCTAGTGTCCCACCCACCGTGCACACTATTCAACAGCCAGTGAAAAATCAGGGCGCCAAATTCGAAAACAACAAAATGTCATAATTAAAATTTCTCAAACATACAACTATTTTACACCATTTTATAGATAAACATCTTCTTAATCCAACCACATTGTCCGATTTCAAAAAGGCTTTACAGAGAAAGCATAAAGTTAGATTATGTTAGGACAGTACATAGACTAAACATTACACACAGCCATTTTCAATGCAAGGACAAGCATCACCAAAAGCAGAAAACCAGCTAGAATTATGCACTAACCTTTGACAATCTTCATCAGATGACACTCCTAGGACATTATGTTAGACAATACATGCATTTTTTGTTCTATCTAGTTCATATTTATATCCAAAAACCCCATTTTACATTGGCGCGTGACGTTCAGAAAATGTATTTCCCCCAAAACTCCCGCTTAATCAGCACAACAATTTGAAAAAAATACTCATTATAAACGTTGATAAAATATTAAACTGTTATTCAAAGAATTATAGACTAACATCTCCTGAATGCAACCGCATTGACAGATTTCAAAATAACTTTACTGGGAAAGCACACTTTGCAATAATCTGAGTACTGCGCTCAGACAAAAACATCAGGCAATTACAGATACCCGCCATTTTGGAGTCATCTAAATGCATAAATAGCAATAGAAATATTCACTTGCCTTTAGCCTCTTACATCTAGACGTTCTGCTAGCGGAACACCTCTCCAATATCCAATGATAAGGCGTGGCGCGAAATACAAACTCCTCGAAAATCCAAAAACTTCCATTTTTCAAACATATGACTATTTTACACCATTTTAAAGACAAGACTCTCCTTTATCTAACCACACTGTCCGATTTCAAAAATACTTTACAACGAAAGCAAAAAATTTGATTATGTCAGCAGAGTACCCAGCCAGAAATAATCAGACACCCATTTTTCAAGCTAGCATATAATGTCACAAAAACCAAAACCACAGCTAAATGCAGCACTAACCATTGATGATCTTCATCAGATGACACTCCTAGGACATTATGTTATACAATACATGCATGTTTTGTTCAATCAAGTACATATTTATATCAAAAACCAGCTTTTTACATTAGCATGTGACATTCAGAACTAGCATTCCACCGAACACTTCCGGTGAATTTACTAAATTACTCAAGATAAACGTTCACAAAAAACATAACAATTATTTTAAGAATTATAGACACAGAACTCCTTTATGCAATCGCGGTGTCCGAATCGCGGTGAAAGCACATTTTGCAATATTCTGAGTAGATAGCTCGACATCACGGGCTAGCTAATTTGACACCCACCAAGTTTGGTACTCACCAAACTCAGATTTACTATAAGAAAAATTGGATTACCTTTGCTGTTCTTCGTCAGAATGCACTCCCAGGACTTCTACTTCAACAACAAATGTTGGTTTGGTTCCAAATAATCCATAGTTATATCCAAATAGCGGCGTTTTGTTCATGCGTTCAAGACACTATCCGAAGGGTAACGAAGGGTGACGCGCGGACCCGTATCGTGACAAAAAAATGCAAAAATATTCCATTACCGTACTTCGAAGCATGTCAAATGCTGTTTAAAATCAATTTTTATGCGATTTTTCTTGTAAAAAAGCGATAATATTCCGACCGGGAGACGTCCTTTCCGTTCAAAGACTCAAAATCTAAAATGGACTCTTCACATGCATGCGCGCGCCCGTCTCATTGTTCTCAGATCGACCACTATCCAAATGCGCTACTGTTTTTCAGCCAGTAACTGCAGAGTCATCATTCAACGTTCTGGCACCTTCTGAGAGCCTATGGGAGCCTTAGAAAGTGTCACGTTACAGCAGAGATCCTTTGTTTTGGATAGAGATGACAAAGAAGGCCAAGAAATGGTCAGACAGGGTACTTCCTGTACAGAATCTTCTCAGGTTTTGGCCTGCCATTTGAGTTCTGTTATACTCACAGACACCATTTAAACAGTTTTAGAGACTTTGGAGTGTTTTTTATCCAAAGCTACTAATTATATGCATATTCTAGTTTCTGGGCAGGAGTAATAACCAGATTAAGTCGGGTATGTTTTTTATCCGGCCGTGAAAATACTGCCCCCTATCCATAACAAGTCAATAATCTTCATCAGAAGGCACTTCCAGGTATCCCAGGTCCACAGTAAATGTTGTTTTGTTCGATAAAGTTCATAATTTATGTCCAAATAACTCCATGTTGTTTGCGCGTTCAGTAAGCTACTCAAAATGTAGGACGCGCGAGGAAAATGTCACGCCGAAAACTCCCAAAAAAGTTATATTTAAGTTCGTTCAAACATGTCAAATGTTGTATAGCATCAATCTTTAGGGCCATTTTAACTTCAAACTTCAATAATATTCCAATCGGACCATTGCTATGTCTTGAAAAACGTTTTGGAACACAGGTCCCTTCTCACATGAACGCGTGCAATGAACTGATGTGATTTTCTGAGTCACCTACTTCCCAGCCTTCTAGTTCGGTCTGTGTTTACCGCAAAAGCCTCAAACCACTTTCAAAATACTGTTGACATCTAGTGGAAGCCTTAGGAAGTGCAAAATGAACCCTAACTCACTGTGTGCCAGAAAGGCAAGGACTTGAAAAAACTACAGGAACCAGATTTTCATTTCCCGGTTGTAGTTTTCTCAGGTTTTTGCCTGCCATATGAGTTCTGTTATACTCACAGACATCATTCAAACAGTTTTGGAAACTTTAGAGTGTTTTCTATCCAAATTTAATTTGCAAATATTTCACTCTGGGCCCGAGTATTAGGCCGTTTACACTGGGCATGCTTTTCATCCAAAAGTGAAAATACTGCCCCCTAGCCCAGACAGGTTGAAGCGTTTAATTATTGTTTCTCCTCACTGCTAGCTAGTAAACTTAACTAGCTAGCTTGCTGGATAGCCAATCATTGTTATTTACATCTGTTTGGAATCCTATCTTGTCTTGCTTATATTTTGTGATTTTGAAACGCATCCACAGTCATAATCATAACTATTGTCAACCCTCGTCAATTATGTTATATAGCTAGCTAGTAAAACTATTTACAGTTGCTAGTATTGCACATGTTTGCTAAAAAGTTACAGATGGGAGGTCCGGCTCATAGTAACAAGTTATCAGGCGCCTGGCTAACTAGCTAGCCAATGCTAGTCATATGCTAACTTTTTTATAGTTTGTATAGTAACCATATCTACAACTAAAAAGTGAAAAGGTTTACAATCGTGATACAATAGATCTCCAATTGTAAAATCTCTTCTATTTTTGTCATAGACATGGCAACCAGTAACTAGCAACCTACCTAGCTGTCTTAGTTAGCAAACATAAAATGTATTTGATTTCCCACCCACTGTAACACAGTAGTATGTTAGCCAGCAATACACAATATGTGACCCCCAACAGCTGGATTCGGTAATATGAAGAACATTTTGAAATGCTGTTTTTTACATTGGACAAAAGTCAAGACTCAGAGCTAGAAAATGGTCTATCATACACTGCAGTTGAGGAACAACGGGAAAGTAATTCTGCTTTTTAAGTTGATAAACGTAACCACACTTTTGAGAAACTGGCCCTTGAATGTTTTGGTACCCCTACTGGAGAACTCTTCTTTGTCTACACCTATTCAGCATCATTCACACCCTCATAAGCCTTAGCCCCACCCATCACTTTAAGGATTCACATGCCATGTGCTAAATAACCAAAGATTTCAAGACTAAATGTGGGATAAGTAGTAGCCTACAATAAGGAAAAAACTCCAGGTAAAAATACACTTTATCTAGTCCTTGCACTATATCCTAATCTGATTTTGGTGCAGGTCATGTTGATCACATTACCATTTCTGGTAAACACACACTATATAAAATCTATGTTTATTTGTCACATGCACAGGACACAGAAGGTGTAAACGGTACAGTGAAATGGTTACTTGCATAGTAGCAAAAGTTTTCCCAGATACACTTGACGGGTCATGTGAAATAAATCCTATAACCACCCCCCAGCCACATGTAGCTAAGTGGATGGATCACTATTGTCTAGACATGTACACATCTTCATGAAATACAATAGATGGCCGTAATCACCCCAAGACACACCTGGTTAACTTGATGGGTCATGTAATCGTCTGGTGAAGTGGAGTCTTTTGATTAGACATGTAGCTAGCTAGCTAGCTAAACAATGAACTGGCATAATCCCAACTCATACTAATACCAATACAAACATTGTCATAGCTGTAGTATGAAGCTGCAGGTAGATAAAGCTAACAAAACTAGGTTCAATGTTATCTAGGTAACATTAGGCTATAACTAGCAATGCAAATGGATTCTGATTCGAATAATATTTATACATAGATCATACACGTAAAGTTAGTCAGCGAGCCAGCAAGCTAACGCTCGCTAGCTAGCTAACAGTACGCTTTAACTTGCAATGAAAATGACTTTGACAAAATTAGAAACATGTAATATCTGAAACTGTGGCTAGACTCTTACCCGTGTACATGGATGAATGCTTCATGGCAGACTGGAACCATTTCATTTAGTTTTGTTTGTAGCTACAGTACATCTTGTTTGGCCAGCATTGTGTCAAGTCTTTCCGGTTCACACTGACTGTGGCATGTGCAGAATGTATCCCATCACAACTTTGTCCAACTGATCTGTCGATAGCGCCTGCTGAATTCAATGCATCCCCTTACAAAAATGTACCATGGCAGTAAAATGAAAAAAATACCATGGTACTATCATAGGGTGTATCATTTGGCATGCGAATCCCAGACCTCCTGGGCAATTATGTGTGAAAGATCTCACTGACCTAGAAATGCCATGGACATGATGAAAACAAGACCAGATTACCCTAGGGCGAAATTCCTCTTTAAGGATTAATTAATAGCTTTTTCAACATTGCTCAGTGGTGGTGATTATGGACAATTTAAAACAGCCACAAATAAGCCAAAGTTCCTTAAACAGACATCTAACTCTTTGATTACACCGACAGCATCATTAGTATGCTGCATTATCTGGATATGTATGCAACAAATTTTCAACATTCACCTTCTGCTAACATTTCTGTCAAGACATCTACACATACATTTGATAAATACAATTTATTCACCACACCGAATACACAGCAACTGCCTCTGCAAAGCAATGCTGCAAGGCAAACACAACGTTTCATTGGAAATTAATGTAATTCTGGTGTACCAAAATGCAATGAACACACACCGACAGTGTAGTTGTGCAAAATAGTGTACAGCATCATCTGGATATGTATGCAACAACAGTTCAACATTCACCTTCTGCTACCATTTCTGTCAAGCCGTCTACACATACAGTTTGCATATGTTCGATATATCCAATGTATGCACCACACCGAATGCACAGCAATTGCCTCTGCAAAGCAATGCTGCAAGGCAAACGCAGAGTTTAATTGGAAATTAATGTAATTCTGGTGTCCCAAAATGTAAAGACACTGTCGGTGTGTTCGAAGCATTCTGTCAAACGCCACACACCCCTTGATGTACAATGGCTGCTGGGGCTGAACCTCGAACGCGTCATAGGAGGAGTGATTTCAATTTGTGTTCCCTGTTGGCTTTGAACTAAGGAGTAGCTCCGCCTTCATATCACAAAGCGGTGTATAGCCATGAACAAGAATCACATTCTATTAACAGAGCTCGACTGTCTGACATGAGAAATACTTCATTCAACATATTTCGCCTAATGGTTCACATGCCTATTTGAAATCCATGAAGTCGGCCAACACAGTATAAAGTAAGGAAACAGATTTAGCCTAGCCTACTTCTGGACGAGTCTGCATGATCTCCAAACGGAATACTAAACAACTGTTTGAAGTTGTTACATGTTGAGAACGGCAACAGCCGATCATTGCAGCAGTCCACGAATTGGTTGAATTCGCTTACGCCTCGTGTTGTGACACGCGCCACCATCGTGATCATTTCTTCGCCTTGACTTCACATAAACACCACGACGGAAAGGTGAGCACCGGATGACATTTATCCACTTTTTTTTTCTTTTTTTTTTACACCATAGTCCAATATCGTTCAAAGTTGCAGCCTGTGGTTCAGACAACTGTTAGACATGTACATAGTAATGCATTTAAGGCTATAATTAGAACATGTTGGTCCCCTTTTCTAGCCTGTCTGACATGTTCGGACAGATTCTTGAGCGTAAGTTATTCGTCCATGATTCTACATTTCCCTCTTTCCGGTGGAGAAAGTGGAGAACATGACTCACTTTTACCACTCATCATAGCACACATCTCATAACGCTTCGTCCATGCTGTTCTTGGGTGGATGGGTGTCTTGACTGCATCACAGCTGCAAGAGAGCACTTATACAAAGTGAAGTTGTGCTCCGTAATGATAATTAAAAAGGAGACCCTTTTTAATGAAGCAGGGATGGGTGTACGTATGGCCCTTGAGCGCATTATTAAACGAGAAGGATATATTGCTAATCTGCCTTGGTGGCAAGCGGGCCTGACCACTGCTCACTGTAGGCCTGCTATTGGTACTATTTATAGTGGCTGTTAATGGTACAGTCATGCTTTTAATTAAAACGACTTCCCCTCGCTTGTGTGAGCGGATTATTTGTTCATTTAAGCTGAATAGTTGGGTTTTGACAGGTTTTCATTAGTGTAGGTGCACCTAAGGCAGAGGGAGCAATACGTCTCTACAAAGTGACTGGTCAAATGTGAAATTTGAACTCAGCCACTGATATATGGGACTTGTTGATGTACATGAATTGAATTTAAACAAGATAAGGCAAATATGCCTTAGCCTACAAAATGCCTGGTGGTCTTATAAAACAGTTAGTACTCACAATATGTTGAGAAAATAAGGTTATATAGGCCTATACTACCTAGGTAGGTGCTTCTCCAAAGACGCTTTGCAATATAAGAATATTCAATGATTGGGAGATGAACATCAAATTGAACATGGATAACATGACAGCTCCCCACTTCTAAGGAAACCCGTCAATATATACTGAACAAAAATATAAATGCAACGATTTTGATGAGTTATAGTTCATAAGGAAATAATCAATTTAAATAAATTAGGCCCTAATCTATGGATTTCACATGACTGGGTGTAACCGATGTGAAATGGCTAGTTAGTTAGCGGTGGTGGGCGCTAATAGCGTTTCAATCGGTGACGTCACTCGCTCTGAGACCTGAAGTAGGGTTTCCCCTTGTGTTGCAAGGGCCGTGGCTTTTGTGGCGCGATGGGTAACGCGCCACAAAAGGGGTGTCAGTTGTTGTGTGCAAGGGTCCCTGGTTCGAGCCCAGGTTGGGGCGAAGAGAGGGACGGAACCTACACTGTTACATGGGCAGGGGCGCAGCCATGCCCCAGCCAATCAGAATGGCTTTATTACAGACAGAAATACTCCTCAGTTTCATCAGCTGTCCGGTGGCTGGTCTCAGACAATCCCGCAGGTGAAGCTGGATCTTGAGGTCCTGGGCTGGCGTGGTCACATGTGGTATGTACTGGATGCACTGCCAATTTCTCTAAAATTATATTGGAGGTGTTTTATGGTAGAGAAATGAACATTAAATTATCTGGCAATAGCTCTGGTGGATGTTCCTGCAGTCAGTATGCCAATTGCATGCTCTCTCAACTTAAGACATCTGTGGCATTGTGTTGTGACAACATTGTACATTTTAGTGACCTTTTATTGTACAAGGTGCACCTGTGTCACGATCATGCTGTTTAATCAGCTTCTTGATATGACACACATGTCAGGTGGATGGGTTTTCTTAGCAAAGGAGAAATTCTCATTAACAGGGATGTAAACATATTTGTTCACAACATTTAGAGAAATAAGCTTTTTGTGCATATGGAACATTGCTGGGATCTTTTATTTCAGCTCATGAAACATGGGACCAACACTTTACATGTTGCATTTATATTTTTGTTCATTATATTTCTCACCAAGTGAATAATTCAATGAAGAAGAGCCAAATGCAATTGTGTATTGGCAAGTGAACTATTATTTGCTCTGTCAACCTGAAACCAGATGCAATCCTTCAGTCTGTACTCAGACAGCCACGGTATTGTGTTCCTCCTCATTAGCCTCTGTTTTTAATCAGTCTATTACTAGAGCGGAACAGCGCTGTCTCTTCTCCTCACTAACCTTTTGTTTTGCTTGATAATTCATTTATCATGAAACACTGCAACGGAGACCAAGGTTATTACAAATCAGAGCCCACAGACGCTTATTTCTCGATAATGACTCCAGTTTATCAGAGGAAAGAGTGTAAGTAGCCTAGTCAAGGACAGAGTGCCAGGCAGACTCAAACTTTAATCTTAACAAATATAACTCTGTCACCCCCCCTCCTTTAGTGTGTGCCACTCTTTCCTCTGTCTGGTACGCTTGCGTAGACTTTCCTAACCCCATTTTCTCTTTTTTGTATTTAGAAAGCCAAGATGCTCCTTTGCCTGGAGAAATGCCCTACCTTGTTTTTAGCGATAGGCTCTGGTTCCAGATTGGCATTACAAAGTTCTGCAAAGTTCTGCTTGGAGGTGATAAGAAGGAACACTAAGTCCTTGTGCCCTCCAAACTAGGTGGGTGTCCAGTGTGTTCAGATGAGCTTGTCTAAGTCCCGTTTAGGCTAATGTACAGTTGAAGTCAGAAGTTTACATTCACCTTAGCCAAATACATTAAAACTCAGTTTTTTCACAATTCCTGACATTTAATCCTAGTCAGAATTCCTGGTCTTAGGTCAGTTAGGATCACCACTCTATTTTAATAATGTGAAATGTCAGAATAATAGTAGAGAGAATGATTTCATGTATTTCAGCTTCTATTTCTTTCATCAC
Source organism: Salmo trutta (assembly GCF_901001165.1). Lineage (NCBI taxonomy): Eukaryota > Metazoa > Chordata > Actinopteri > Salmoniformes > Salmonidae > Salmo > Salmo trutta. The sequence continues at coordinate 51,923,144 of NC_042968.1, read as the reverse complement.
ATTCCCAGTGGGTCAGAAGTTTACATACACTGAATTAGTATTTGGTAGCATTGCCTTTAAATTGTTTATCTTGGGTCAAACGTTTTGGGTTGCCTTCCATACGCTTCCCACAATAAGTAGGGTGAATTTTGGCCCATTCCACCTGACAGAGCTGGTGTAACTGAGTCAGGAGGTAGGCCTCCTTGCTCGCACACGCTTTTTCAGTTCTGCCCACAAATGTTCTACAGGATTGTGATGGCCATTCTAATACCTTGACTTTGTTGTCCTTAAGCCATTCTGCCACAACTTTGGAAGTATGCTTGGGGTAATTGTCCATTTGGAAGACCCATTTGCGACCAAGCTTTAACTTCCGGACTGATGTCTTGAGATGTTGCTTCAATATATCCACATCATTTTCCTCCCTTATGAAGCCATCTATTTTGTGAAGTGCACCAGTCCCTCCTGCAGCAAAGCACGCCCACAACATGATGCTGCCACCCCCGTGCTTCACGGTTGGGATGGTGTTCTTTGGCTTGCAAGCCTCCCCCTTTTTCCTTCAAACAGAACAATGGTCATTATGGCCAAACAGTTCTATTTTTACATAATGGATGGTGAGTTATATTTTTGTTTCATCAGACCAGAGGACATTTCTCCAAAAGTTACGATCTTTGTCCCCATGTGCAGTTGTAAACCATAGTCTTCCTAACTGAGCGGCCTTTCAGGTTATGTCGATATAGGACTTGTTTTACTGTGGATATAGATACTTTTGTACCGGTTTCCTCCAGGATCTTCACAAGGTCCTTTGCTGCTTTTCTGAGATTGATTTGCACCTTTCGATCCAAAGTACGTTCATCTCTAGGAGACAGAACGCGTCTCCTTCCTGAGCGGTTTGATGACTGCGTGGTCCCATGGTGTTTATACTTGCATACCATTGTTTGTACAGATGAATGTGGTACCTTCAAGCGTTTGGAAATTGCTCCTAAGGATGAACCAGACTTGTGGAGGTCAACAATTATTTTTCTGAGGTCTTATAAAGAGGCACTGAGTTTGAAGGTAGGCCTTGCAATACATCCACAGGTACACCTCCAATTGACTCAAATGATGTGAATTAGCCTATCAGAAGCTTCTAAAGCCATGACATCATTTTCTGGAAAGCTGTTTAAAGGCACAGTCAACTCAGTGAATGTAAACTTCTGACCCACTGGAATTGTGATACAGTGAAATAATCAGTCTGTAAACAATTGTTGGAAAAATTACTTGTCATGCAAAGTAGATGTCCTAACTGACTTTCCAAAACTATAGTTTGTTAACAAGAGATTTGTGGAGTGGTTGAAAAACGAGTTTAATGACTCCAACCTAAGTGTATGTAAGCTTGCGACTTACATTTTAGTCATTTAGCAGATAATTGTTGGGGCTTGCTCTGCATTGAAATATCTCTACCTCTGAAGATGATGACATCCCTCAGGCTCAGTCTCAGATTTTGCCTTGTGCTGCAAAAGATGATTAAATGTTTATTTGCATTCAAGAGATTAGTTTTCTTTTTTGCGAGGTTATTTTGGCTCTTAGTGTACGGTGGACATTTCTGCAGGTGTGTGTCTCAGTCTGTGTGATTGCGTTTGCTGTGCAAATACATTCGCTGTGCTGCCGCAACTTGTTGCAGGTACGGCAAGGAATGCTAAAATGTTTTTATTTGCAGTGCTGCAGACTAACGTTTTCCTGTACTAACCTTTTTCATTTGATGGCACCAGCCCCTTTTCAGGTGTTTGCTCTCAATAGGCATAAGCTATTTTCTAGTTAATGAGATGGTTTTTACGAAAGACATTGTCCATCTATCAGAAGACAGTTCTCATTTGCATCGCGAACGGCTACAGTGGTAGACATGCGTGCATCGCACACACACCGACGAGACGGGCTGTCCGGTGTCGCTGCTTCTTCTGAAAGTTGCAGGAAATACGAATCACTGATCTGTGATAATGGCGCTAGAGGGGATGGCTGCTGTTTTACGGTCTCCTAACCAACTGTGCTATTGTGTTTTTTTCTAATTGTTTGTTACTTGTTTTGTACATAATGTTGCTGCTATCGTCTCTTATGACCGAAAAGAGATTCTGGATATCAGAATAGCGATTAATCAGCTCAAACTGGACAAAGATATTTTTTCTTAATGAGTCTGACGCGAAGGATATACTATTATTCCGAGACCAGGCACAAATCCCAGTCATTCGCATGAAGAAAAGACAGAAATATAGGGGGCTGAGATCGGGGTGCCTTGTAAGAATTTGTCAGCGAGTGGGTAACCCGCCTTTACCATCTGTTCTATTGGCCAAAGGCACAGTCAACTCAGGAACTAGAATATGCACATTATTAGTAGATTTGGATAGAAAACATGCTGAAGTTTCTAAAACTGTTTGAATGATGTCATATTATGTCATATGGCAGGCAAAAACCTGAGAAAAATCCAACCAGGAAGTGGGAAATCTGGAGCTTGTAGTCTTTTCAAGTCATTGCCTATCTAACACACAGTGACTTAGGGTTCATTTTGCACTTCCTTAGGCTTCCACTAGATGTCAACAGTCGCAAACAACAAGGAGGAATTTGGACATAAATGATGGACTTTATCGAACAAAACAACATTTGTTGTGGACCTGGGATTCCTGGAAGTGCCTTCTGATGAAGATCATCAAAGGTAAGTGAATATTTATAATGCTATTTATGATTTAGATGACTCCTAAATGGCGGGTATCTGTATTGCCTGGTGTATGTTTCTGAGCGCCGCACTCAGATTATTGCAAAGTGTGCTTTCCCCCTGAAGCTTTTTTGAAATCTGTCACAGCGGTTGCATAAAGGAGATGGTTATCTATAATTCTTTGAATAACAGTTTAATATTTTATCAATGTTTATGATGAGTATTTTTGTAAATTGTTGTGCTGTTCACTGCGAGTATTGGAGGCAAAATATTTTCTGAACATCACGCGCCAATGTAAAATGCTGTTTTTGGATATAAATATGAACTTTATCGAACAAAACATACATGTATTGTCTAACATTGAGTCCTAGGAGTGTCATCTGATGAAGATCGTCAAAGGTTAGTGCTTAATTTTAGCTGAATTTCTGGTATTTGTGACCCCTCTACTGCTTGGAAAATGGCTGTGTGGTTTTTCTTGTGTTGTACCTGTCCTAACATAATCTAACTTTATGCTTTCGCCGTAAAGCCTTTTTGAAATCGGACAATGTGGTTACATTAAGGATAAGTGTACCTTTTAAAATGGTGTAAAATAGTCGTATGTTTGAGAACTTTGAATTATGACATTTTGTTGTTTTGAATTTGGCGCTCTGATTTTTCACTGGCTGTTGAATAGTGTGAACCGTGGGTCCCACCTGCCCAAGAGAGGTTAACAAGCGCATTTGCGAAAAAAGCACTGTCGTTGCACCAATGTACCTAAACATCAATGCCTTTCTTTAAAATCAATACACAAGTATATATTTTTAAACCTGCATATTTAGTTAATATTGCCTGCTAACATGAAATCTCTAGCGTTCATTGCACGCAGTGTCAGCGTATATGCAACAGTTTGGGCCGCCTGGCTCGTGCAAACTAATTTGCCAGAATTTTACATAATTATGACATAACATTGAAGGTTGTGCAATGTAACAGTAATATTTAGACTTAGGGATGCCACCCGTTAGATAAAACATGGAACGGTTCCGTATTTCACTGAAAGAAAAAAACGTTTTGTTTTCGAGATGATAGTTTCCGGATTCGACAATATTAATGACCTAAGGCTTGTATTTCTGTGTGTTTATTATAATTAAGTCTATGATTTGATAGAGCAGTCTGAGCGGTGGTAGGCACCAGCAGGCTCGTAAGCATTCATTCAAACAGCACTTTCGTGCGTTTTGCCAGCAGCTCTTCATTGCGCTGTTTATGACTTCAAGCCTATCAACTCCCAAGATTAGGCTGGTGTAACCGATGTGAAATGGCTAGCTAGTTAGCGGGTGCACGCTAATAGCGTTTCAAACGTCACTCGCTCTGAGACTTGGAGTAGTTGTTCCCCTTGCTCTGCGTGGGTAACGATGCTTCGAGGGTGGCTGTTGTCGATGTGTTCCTGGTTTGAGCCCAGGTAGGAGCGAGGAGAGGGACGGAAGCTATACTGTTACACTGGCAATACTAAAGTGCCTATAAGAACATCCAATAGTCAAAGGCATATGAAATACAAATCGTATAGAGAGAAATAGCCCTATAATTCCTATAATAACTACAACCTAAAACATCTTACCTGGGAATATTGAAGACTCATGTTAAAAGGAACCACCAGCTTTCATATGTTCCCATGTTCTGAGCAAGGCACTTAAACGTTAGCTTTCTTACATGGCACATATTGCACTTTTACGTTCTTCTCCAACACTTTGTTTTTGCATTATTTAAACCAAATTGAACATGTTTCATTATTTATTTGAGGCGAAATTGATTTTATTGATGTATTATATTAAGTTAAAATAAGTGTTCATTCAGTATTGTTGTAATTGTCATTATTACAAAAAAAAAAAAAATGGCAGCTTTAATCGGTATCGGCTTTTTTTGGTCCTCCAATAATCGGTATAGGCGTTGAAAAATCATAATTGGTCGACCTCTAACAGAGGGTAGTGCATATGGCCCAGTATGTCACTGGGGCCAAGCTTCCTGCCATCCAGGACCTATATACTAGGCGGTGTCAGAGGAAGGCCCAAAAAATTGTCAAAGACTCCAGTCACCCAAGTCATAGACTGTTCTCTCTGCTACCGCACTGCAAACGGTACCAGTGCCAAGTCTAGGTCTAAATGGCTCCTTAACAGCTTCTACCCACAAGCCATAAGACTGCTGAACAATTAATGAAATGGCCACCCAGACTATTTACACCCCCCCACCCTTTTTTTTTTTTACACTGCTGCTACTCGCTGTTTATTATCTATGTATAGTTACTTTACCCCTACCTACATGTAGAAATTACCTCGACTTACCTATACCCCCGCACATTGACTTGGTACCGGTACCCCCTGTATATAGCACCGTTATTTTTTTCTTCTTAAATATTTTGTTAAATATTTCTTGAACTGCATTGTTGGTTAAGGGCTTATAAGTAAGCATTTCACGGTAAGGTAACCTTTTGTTTTCAGCGCCTGTGACATAATTTTACTTGATGTATTCTGTTCATGTCTTCATTATAAACTTGGGCAAATGTAATTAATTTTCTATTGATTTCAATACATTTAATTGACTTCCTACCTAGTTCAATATGACCCAATGAGGCCTAGTGCACTCACAAAACCTTATTTGATATGTCAATACAGTATGAAACTGCGGAAGAGAGGACACTATCATTACAGGAATAATGCACTTTACTGTCTTGACCAAAATCATGGTTTTATCCGCCTAAAAATATGTGATGTTTTGATTGGAGGTGGCCAGGAGGCTTGGACAGCTCGCACCATCAATTGCATTGAGGGCATACTTATTTCACTGTACAGCCTTACCTATTGATTGTGGATCAATGACATGGGGTATCAGTCTACTCAGTGACACCCAGAGAACATTAGCATCGTAGCTCTTATTGCGGGACTCTGAAACAACTGTGAATTGAGTCACATTGATTGTCAACCTACGTGTATTGAACACTATTCCCAAGGAAAAACAATACTGTATGGATGTTTAAGAGTCTGATAACTGAGGAAGACGTTGGGGAAAAAATGTATTGTGTATTGAGTAGACTGATAGCCCATTTCATTGATCCTCAATCCTTAGGTAAAGCTGTACAGTGCAATATGAATGTCAATACACACAATAAGCACTTCACAGTTGTGTTCTGTGGGTGTCACCGTAGACTGAAACCCCATTTTATTGATTCACATTCCAACCTTGTTTAACATGATCTAGTCTAAATACGGCATGATTCCACCAATTGTAACCTTCTGCATCACTTTCAAATAGGTAATTTTATTTTGAAGGCAAACCGCAAATTCTACTATTGTGGCTGGCTTCACACACAACCCGGTCCGGTCGAGCCTCACTAGCTGGCTGCTTATAACGTTAGCTTTGGGCAACAGGGTTAAGTAGCTGGCTAGCTATTTATTTTCATGAACTGAAGTTCAATTTCAATAGGTGAACAACAAGTGGCTACCTAGCTAAAACTTACTCACAAGGATTCCTAAATCTTTGCTAAGAATAACGAAAATGCAGTTTCTACTGGTTATTGTTTTCAGTCTGGTTGTATTGGTGCTAGCTAGGTACCCCAGAAGTTGCGGTCGGTAATAAAGCATTTGTTCAACATGGTAGTGTAAACACATAGTCGTGGCCAGTGTTTGCAGACTTATTTTGTACAGCTTTGACAGTGCTACTGATAGTGGTGGCGCTTGGCTTGCACGTGCAAATTCAGAACACACACGGTTCTATAATATAACTTATTTTACATGTCAAATTAAAAGCTTATTTAACGTGTAAAATAGTGTAATTGGACTCGTCAAATAGTGGTATTTGACCTAAAAAAAAATTGACACGCAAAGACCCAAACGGCGTTCCATAGTATGTTGTGACGCTATTATTGTGTAACTCCGATAGGGCAACGTGTACCGGTGCTCGACCAGTCGGCGAAAGCCAACATCACCCACGTCAGAAAATGGTTGATTGTCAAGGACAATGAATCCCATTATCTTGGCGTTTTAATGGGTTTCACCATTTGAGTTGTCTCTCTGAAATGTTCTTGCTCTTTCAAATGACTGCTCTATCCACACAGCAGACATTGTGGGCTAGGTTAGGAATGCTGTGTTGCATCATTACGTCAAGTACCTACGTTATATACAGTTGAAGTTAGAAGTTTACGTACACTTAGGTTGGAGTCTTTAAAACTCATTTTGCAACCACTCCAGACATTTCTTGATAAAACTATAGTTTTGGCAAGTCTGTTAGGATGTCTACTTTGTGCATGACAAGTAATTTTTCCAACAATTGTTTAGATATTTTGTTTCACTTAACTAATGGGATCACAATTCCGGTGGGTCAGAAGTTTACATACACTAAGTTGACTGTGCCTTTCAACAGCTTGTAAAATTCCAGAAAATGATGTCATGGCTTTAAAAGCTTCTCATAGGCTAATTGACATAATTTGAGTCAGTTGGAGGTGTACCTGTGGATGTATTTCAAGGCCTACCTTCAAACTCAGTGCCCCTTTGCTTGACATCATGGGAAAATCTAAAAAAAATTGTAGACCTCCACAAGTCTGGTTCATCCTTGGGAGCAATTTCCAAGCGCCTGAAGGTACCACGTTCATCTGTACAAACAATAGTATGCAAGTATAAACACCATGGGACCACGCAGCCGTCATACCGCTCAGGAAGGAGACGCGTTCTGTCTCCTAGAGATGAACGTACTTTGGTGCGAAAAATGCTAATCAATCCCAGAACAACATCAAAGGACCTTGTGAAGATGCTGGAGGAAACGGGTACAAAAGTATCTATATCCACAGTAAAACGAGTCCTATATCGACATAACCTGAAAGGCCGCTCCGCAAGGAAGAAGCCACTGCTCCAAAACCGCCATAAAAAAGGCAGACTACGGTTTGCAACTGCACATGGGGACAAAGATCATACTTTTTTGGAGAAATGTCCTCTGGTCTGATGAAACAAAAATAGCACTGTTTGGCCATAATGAGCATCGTTATGTTTTGAGGAAAACGGGGGGGGCTTGCAAGCCGAAGAACACCATCCCAACCGTGAAGCATGGGGGTGGCAGCATTATGTTGTGGGGGTGCTTTGCTGCAGGAGGGACTGGTGCACTTCACAAAATAGATGGCATCATGAGGTAGGAAAATTATGTGGATATGTTGAAGCCGTCAGTCAGGAAGTTTAAAACTTGGTCGCAAATGGGTCTTCCAAATGGACCATGATCCCAAGCATACTTACAATGTTGTGGCAAAATGGCTTAAGGACAACTAAGTCAAGGTATTGGAGTGGCCATCACAAAGCCCTGACCTCAATCCTATAGGAAATTTGTGGGCAGAACTGAAAAAGCGTGTGCGAGCATGGAGGCCTACAAACCTGACTCAGTTACACCAGCTCTGTCAGGAGGAATGGGCCAAAATTCACCCAACTTATTGTGGGGAGCTTGGGGAAGGCTACTTGAAACGTTTGACCCAAGTTAAACAATTTAAAGGCAATGCTACCAAATACTAATTGAGTGTATGTAAACTTCTGACCCACTGGGAATGTGATGAAAAGATATAAAGCTGAAATAAATTATTCTCGACTATTATTCTGACATTTCACATTCTTAAAATAAAGTGATCCTAACTGACCTAAGACAGGGAATTTTTACTAGGATTAAATGTCAGGAATTGTGAAATTTTGTTTAAATTTATGTAAACTTCCGACTTCAACTGTAGGTATGAACATCAGCTTTGACATCGGTTTTGCACATCGTCGTTAAACTGGACATTGTACCAATGTCGGTATTTTTTAGCTAATATTGGCCGATTTCCGTTATGTTCACCTATATATCGTGCATCCCTAATTTCCGGTCGTAGCTGTATGCCATTTAGTTAAAACCCTTGAAAAGATTAATCAGGTGAGCTAGTTCAGGTCTACAACTAATTTGTGAAACGTCTGGTGGTCCCAGAGGAGAGGTTTGAAAACCACTGCTCTACCCAAGTCCTTTTGAAGAAGAAAAACAGGGTAGCTCATACTCAAATACATGTCTTAGAGAGAAAAGGAGGTCACATTTGTACCGCTGTTCCTGGATTTGACCAGAATTCCTGTTTTATATTTCATGAGGGTGGAGGTTCTTGTATTTTGGGGTATAGTCATTGATTTCACGCTGGTATTTCGCTGCCTGAGGAGTCTGGCTCTGAGCACAGGAAACAGACTGCAAACCAGCAAATAGAAGAGGGCCATGTAAGGTGTCTTGTGCTCCAAACTGTACACGCACTAGACGGGCTGTGTATTCATCGTACATAATGGCTTCATTGCACTAATTTAATTGTTTATAGCTGTGTGCCATTATGATAGTTCTGGTTCTGTCCCCTCTGTCTTGTACTGTTCAATGTTTCCCATATTATTTCTTAGGTGGGATATGCTATCCCCACCAACTTTGATGTCCCCACATCCCAAACAAATCAGGCTTCGAGTGTTTTAATTTCAATTTGATTTCAGTTCCCCATGCTCAGATGTAGCTGTGTGACCCACGGCTAAGAATTGCAAGTAGGGGAAACCCTGCTGTTGCCCCAGGTATATTTGAATGCTTTTCTCAAGTTGCAACCTCTGGTCTCCAGTTTTCATTGGGTGTCAGGGTTGTCGTTGGCTGTGGGAAAGCACATTGCCAGCTGGCATTTGAAACCGACTGGTAAAGGCTTGAATTGTGTCACAGGATGACCCCCCCCCCCCCTCCAGGAAAGGGTCACACTGCCTTCCTTGGCCCTCCGTGACCCCCGATTGACCTCCCCAATCAGAGCAGCTCAGTGGATGACCTTTGAACTTCCCATGGCATCTGTTGACCTTGGTGGAAGAACCGCTAGAGGAAATAACGTGATGGCGTCCTAGACGGCAGGCAAACCTCCACATGCAGACACTAAGCTCTCTTCCTTTCCTTCTCCATACAAAACCTTTAGATTTGAAGCAACAGTAATCTGCCCCCCCCCGTCTTTGCCTGGTTAGGTGAGTTTTTCAACTCTGCAGAAAAATTGAGGGCTATCTTTTGAAAGGCGCTTGTGGAAACAGCTCAGTGCTTAGTCATCAATCGAACTGAGAAATGTCTTGTACTGATATTCATGTTTGATATACTATGTGTGCACCTAACTTATTACAGGCCTATAGTACGAGTCAAGTTTGGACACCTACTCATTCAGGGGTTTTTCTTTATTTTTACTATTTTTTTACATTCAGGGGTTTTTCTTTATTTTTAAAGAAAAATATGGAATCATGTAGTAACCAAAAAAGTGTTAATTAAACAAATCAAAATATATTTAAGATTCTTCAAAGTAGCCACCCTTTGCCTTGACAGCTTTGCACATTCTTGGCATTCTCTCAACAAGTTTCATGGGGGAATCACCTGGAATGCACTTCAATTAACAGGTGTGCTTTAAGTTAATTTGTGGAATTTCTTTCCTTAATGCGTTTGAGACAATCAGTTGTGTTGTGAGAAGGTAGGGGTGCTATACAGAATATAGCCCTATTTGGTAAAATACCAAGTCCAAATTTATGGCAAGAACAGCTCAAATAAGCAAAGAGCTGACAGTCCATCATTACTTGAAGATCTGAAGGTCAGTCAATCTGGAACATTTCAAGAACTTTAAAAGTTTCAAGTGCAGTTGCAAAAACCATCATGCGCTATATTGAAACTGGCTCTCATGAGGACCGCCACAGGAAAGGAAGACCCAGAGTTACCTCTGCTGCAGAGGATAAGTTCATTAGAGTTACCTGCCAAATAAATGTTTCACAGAGTTCAGGACACATCTCAACATCAACTGTTCAGAGGAGACTGTGTGAATCAGGCCTTCCTGGTTGAATTGCTGCAAAGAAACCACTACAAAAGGACACCAATAAGAAGAAGAGACTTGCTTGGGCCAAGAAAGACTAGCAATGGACATTAGACCAGTGGAAATCTGTTCTTTGGTCTGAGTCCAATTATTTGAGACTTTTTGTTCCAAACACTGTGTCTTTGTGAGACGCAGAGTAGGCAAACGGATGAAATCTGCATGTGGTTCCCACCATGAAGCATGGAGGAGATGGTGTGATGGTGCTTTGCTGGTGACACTGTCTGTGTTTTATTTAGAATTCAAGGCACACTTAACCAGCATGGCTACCACAGCATTCTGCAGCGATACGCCATCCCATCTGGTTTGGGCTTAGTGGGATGATCATTTGTCTTTCAACAGGACAATGACCCAACACACCTCCAGGCTGTGTAAGGGCTATTTGACCAAGGAGAGTGATGGAGTGCTGCATCAGATGAGCTGGCCTCCATAATCACCCGACCTCAACCCAATTAAGATGGTTTGAGATGAGTCAGACCGCAGAGTGAAGGAAAAGCAGCCAACAAGTGCTCAGCATATGTGGGTACTCCTTTAAGACTGTTGGCAAAGCCTTCCAAGTGAAGCTGGTTGAGAGAATGCCAATAGTGTCATCAAGGAAAAGGGTGGCTACTTTAAAGAATCTCATAAAATATATGATTTAACTTTTTTTGCTTACCTCATGATTCCATATGATTTATTTCATAGTTTTGATGTCTTCACTGCTATTCTACAATGTAGAAAATTGTAAACATAAAGAAAAACCCTTGAGTGAGTAGGTGTGTCCAAACTTTTGAATGGTACTAATATACAGTTGAAGTCAGAAGTTTACATAAACTTAGGTTGGAGTCATTAACTTGTTTTTCAACCACTCCACACATTTGTTGTTAACAACTACAGTTTTTGAAGTCGGTTAGGATATCTACTTTGTGAATGACATGTAATTTTTCCAACAATTGTTTACAGACAGATTATTTCACTTATAATTCGCTGTATCACAATTCCAGTGGGTCAGAAGTTTACATACACTAAGTTGACTGTGCCATTAACCTCTATGGGCTGTGTGGGACGCAAGCGTCCCACCCCTGGTACACCCTATCAACAACAGGTGAAATATCAAGAGCGCCAAATTTGAAAACGATTAAATGTCATAATTGAAATTTCTCAAACATACAACTATCTTACACCCTTTGAAAGATAAACATCTCCTTAATCTAACCACGTTGTCCGATTTTCAAAAGGCTTTACGGCGAAAGCATAAAGTTAGATTATGTTAGGACAGTACATTGAAAATAGCTGTGTGTAATGTTTTGTCAATGCAAAGACACACGTCACCAAAAGCAGAAAACCAGCTAAAATTATGCACTAACCTTTGACAATCTCCATCAGATGACACTCCTAGGACATTATGTTAGACAATACATGCATTTTTAGTTCTATCAAGTTCATATTTATATCCAAAAACAGCGTTTTACTATGGCGTTGATGTTGAACGCAACCGGATTGCCAGATTTAAAAATAACCTTACTGGGAAATCACACTTTGCAATAATCTGAGCACTGCGCCCAGAAAAATACGCTTTGCGATACAGACTAACCGCCATGTTGGAGAGATCGAAAATACTATGTAAATAATCCATTACCTTTGATTCTCTTCATCAGATGTCACTTCCAGGAATCCCAGGTCCATAACAAATGTAGTTTTGTTAGAAAAAGCTCATAATTTATGTCCAAAAAGCTCCGTGTTGTTAGCACATGATCTAAGCCCGCCGGACTTCTCTTCATGAAAGAGGGGAGAAAAAATATTTACGTTCGTTCAAACGTTGTATAGCATAAATCATTAGGGCCTTTTTCAACCAGAACATGAATAATATTCAAGGCGGACGATTGCATTCTCTTTTAAAACGTATTGGAACGAGAGTACCCAACATGAACTCGCGCGCCAGAGTCTTGTCGGCCACCACCGTTCCAAGGCTCTTGTTCGTTCAGTTCTCACAGTAGAAGACTCAAACCACTTTGTAAAGACTGGTGACATCTAGTGGAAGCCATAGGAAGTGCTCAACGATTAATAAGCCCCTGTGTGTTTCAATGGCATAGGCTTAAAGGTAATTCAACACATCAGGTATCCACTTCCTGTCAGAATTTGTCTCAGGGTTTTGACTGCCATATGAGTTCTGTTATACTTACAGACACCATTCAAACAGTTTAGATAATTCAGAGTGTTTTCTATCCAAACCTGAACAATAATATGCATATCCTAGCTTCTGAGTTGGTATAGGAGGCAGTTAAAAATGGGCACATATTTGTTTTCAAAATTCTCAATACTGCCCCCTATCCCCAACAGGTTCAGCTTGGAAAATTACAGAAAATGTCATGGCTTAAGAAGCTTCTGATAGGCTAATTGACATCATTTGAGTCAATTGGAGGTGTACCTTTTGGCTGTATTTCAAGATCTACCTTCAAACTCAGTGCCTCCTTTGCTTGACCTAATGGGAAAATCAAAAGAAATCTGCCAAGACCTCAAAAAATACATTGTAGCCCGCACAAGTCTGGTTCATCCTTGGGAGCAATTTCCAAGCGCCTGAAGGTACCACGTTCATCTGTACAAACAATAGTATGCAAGTATAAACACCATGGGACCACGCAGCCGTCATACCGCTCAGGAAGGAGACGCGTTCTGTCTCCTAGAGATGAACGTACTTTGGTGCGAAAAATGCTAATCAATCCCAGAACAACATCAAAGGACCTTGTGAAGATGCTGGAGGAAACGGGTACAAAAGTATCTATATCCACAGTAAAACGAGTCCTATATCGACATAACCTGAAAGGCCGCTCCGCAAGGAAGAAGCCACTGCTCCAAAACCGCCATAAAAAAGGCAGACTACGGTTTGCAACTGCACATGGGGACAAAGATCATACTTTTTTGGAGAAATGTCCTCTGGTCTGATGAAACAAAAATAGCACTGTTTGGCCATAATGAGCATCGTTATGTTTTGAGGAAAACGGGGGGGGCTTGCAAGCCGAAGAACACCATCCCAACCGTGAAGCATGGGGGTGGCAGCATTATGTTGTGGGGGTGCTTTGCTGCAGGAGGGACTGGTGCACTTCACAAAATAGATGGCATCATGAGGTAGGAAAATTATGTGGATATGTTGAAGCCGTCAGTCAGGAAGTTTAAAACTTGGTCGCAAATGGGTCTTCCAAATGGACCATGATCCCAAGCATACTTACAATGTTGTGGCAAAATGGCTTAAGGACAACTAAGTCAAGGTATTGGAGTGGCCATCACAAAGCCCTGACCTCAATCCTATAGGAAATTTGTGGGCAGAACTGAAAAAGCGTGTGCGAGCAAGGAGGCCTACAAACCAGACTCAGTTACACCAGCTCTGTCAGGAGGAATGGGCCAAAATTCACCCAACTTATTGTGGGAAGCTTGTCGAAGGCTACTTGAAATGTTCGACCCAAGTTAAACAATTTAAAGGCAATGCTACCAAATACTAATTGTGTGTATGTAAACTTCTGACCCACTGGGAATGTGATGGAAAATAAAAGTTGAAATAAATAATTCTCCACTATTATTCTGACATTTCACATTCTTAAAATAGTGGTGATCCTACCTGACCTAAGACAGGGAATTCTTACTAGGATTAAATGTCAGGAATTGTGAAAAACTGAGTTTTAAATGTATTTGGCTAAGGTGTATGTAATCTGCCGACTTCAACTGTATACACTACTGTTCAAAAGTTTGGGGTCAGTTAGAAATGTTTTTGAAAGAATAGCACATTTATTTGTCCATTTTAAAATAAAATTGATCAGAAATACAGGGTAGACATTGTTAATGTTGTAAATTACTTTCTTCTGAAACTCGTCAGTCTATTCTTTTTCTGAGACATGATGGCTATTCCATGCGAGAAATTGCCAAGAAACTGAAGATCTCGTACAACGCTGCGTACTACTCCCTTCACAGAACAGCGCAAACTGTCTCTGACCAGAACAGAAAGAGGAGTGGGAGGTGTCTAGAAGTGCATTAGTGTCTAGTTTGAGGAACAGATGCCTCAAGTCCTCAACTGGCAGCTTCATTACATAGTACCTGCAAAACACCAGTCTCAACGTCAACAGTGAACAGGCGACTCCGGGATGCTGGCCTTCTACGCAGAGTTGCCAAGAAATAGCCATATCTCAGACTGGCCAATAAAAATGTAATATTAAGATGGGCAAAAGAACACAGACACTGGAAAGAGGAATTTTTACTATTTTCTACATTGTAACCCTAGTGAAAACCTTTTTGAAAAACCAACCCCTTTGTCGACTGTAGTCTACACAGCTCCACTCTGCAATGCAACCCAACAAACACCCAACAACATTCAGTAATCAGCACTCTGCAACATCAAAGACTTCTCCTCTGGGACTTATTTAGAAGTGTCAATGAAGAGGTCTGTATGCAGGTTTGGGTGGAGGGATTCGTGGGACAACTGCTTTCTAGGATGCCAGTCAGTTCAAAGGCGCATGTTTTTTCAGGGAACTGCCTCCCCCCATATTCCTTAAATAAATAGGCCTAAGCTCTTTGCCAGGGAGACCCTGAGCCAACCGATTGGTTACGGTGCCAAGACTCACATTTGGGAATCAGAGGCCTCTCCTGTCTTTGAGGCTTCTCTCTCCTAGCCACACACGTTCCAGGTGTGTGTAATGTATGGCACGGATTTTTTTAGGAAGACCCTGATAACAGGGATGATTGAGAAGCAGCTCTTGTGAACACACCCAAATAAGCTACATTTCCTGAATGTTCTGGTGGTTTATGGAATAGTCTCCTTCACATGGTAGAAGCATCAACCAAATACTCATAGTTGAAGTAAAGATTCACGATGGGTATATGTTAGTGGTCGTATTATTGCCTTGACTATTAATGACAGGTGTGTTGTAGGCTTTATTTTGCGGGTCCTTAAACATCTGTCCATATTAAGCTCAATTGTGGTGCAGAATAGACACTTCTCCATTTACCCACCCTTGTTGTGACCAATCTTATATCGCCCCCTCCCTTCTCTCCAGGCCAGCCATGGTGAACAGCCGGGTGGAGACATCAGCCGTGGCAGTGACAGGCGGCGGCTCGTCAGGCAGGTCCTGCGCGGGCTGCGGCAGGCGCATCGCCGACCGCTTCCTGCTCTTCTCCATGGAGCGCTACTGGCACACGCGCTGCCTCAAGTGCTCCTGCTGCCACGCCCAGCTGGGTGAGATCGGCACCACCTGCTACAGCAAAGGGGGCATGATCCTCTGCAAGAACGACTACATCAGGTGAGCATCAGCGGAGGCAGCATTCAAATCAGAAAGGACTGGGGTGGGGGGGTGGATGCAACACGGTAATAGCTTCACCTCTGGTAGGCCAGGTGTAGTGTCTGCCTCCATTTTGGTCATGCAGTTAAAGGAAAGAGATTTGATTACAATCAACCCTACCTTGGTGACATAGATATGGGGAAAGCGGAATTACGTGGGGGAAATTATTTGACTATGTTATACAGCAGTCTGCAATGACTTTAGTTTGTAGGTTGACGGTCTCAGATGTTTTAGCTAACGTCAACCATTTTTGACATGGACAATGAAAATGGAAATTAAAAGTTAATAGTGAAAGTGCCACAGAAATCCACTTTCCACAACTGATCACAAGTGATGAGTCTTAATGTTTGTCCAAACAAGCACAGACAGCTCTGAAACAGGTGGAAGAATGGAGGAATTTGTCTGCGCACACATAAAGGCACAAGGTGTTCGTGTGTGAATGCAAACTGGTATGGCAGGATAAGAGCGACAGGAGGGTGTTACGGAAGGGGTATAGGCACACACCAGAGTTGTGTGTGGGGCCGGGGGAGCAATGGATTTTTAACAGCAACTCTCTAACCTTTCAAGACATAACCAACTGTCTCACTACTTTTTAGACGTTTGATGACAAAACCTTAAGGAGTTGCGTAAGGTGAGAGGAAACCGGGAATAGACTGCACATTAGCCAATTCCATCACCACTGCATTGCTCCTACTCGATTTGACTTAATTTCTTGCCAAATCGTGTGTGTGTATTGCCTGGTACACTGAAACGTATGTACTTTTTCAATACTACATGAGACGGTTTGTACTAGAATTGTTACTTTGGGTTCTTCTATCAAATGTGTCTCACGTTTGGAAATCAGCTAAATCTATTGAACTAATTAGAATAGTACATTTCCTGAAGAAAATGTGGTGTGCATGCTAGCTTGTGAAGGATCCATTGATTGATAGGATAGCCTGAACATGTGAAAGTTGTTTTGATGCAAATTTATATGGGCTTAATTGGCCAAGGATTATTTTAAATAGCTACCATTATATTACTGTGGTTCTAATGCAAATCAATTCCAATTGTATTAGTCACATGGGCAGAATACAACAGGTACAACATTTCACCTTACAGTGAAATGCTTACTTACGAGCCCCTAACCGACAGTGCAGTTTAAAAAAAAATATGGATAAGAATAAGAAATTTAAAGTAACAAGTAAATAAAGGGGAGCAGTAAAAAATAACAATATATACAGGGGGGTGCCGATACAGAGTCAATGTGCGGGGGCACCAGTTAGTTGAGGTGGTACGTACATGTAGGTCGGGTGAATTAAAGTGACTATGCATAGATGACAATAGAGAGTGGCAGTGGTGAAGGGAGGGGCAATGTGAATAATCTGGGTAGCCATTTGACTGGATGTTCAGGAGTCTTATGGCTTTAAAGAATCTCATAAAATATATTATTTAACTTTTTTTGCTTACCTCATAAATCATATGGAATCATTTCATAGTTTTGATGTCTTCACTGCTATTCTACAATGTAGAAAATTGTAAACATAAAGAAAAACCCTTGAGTGAGTAGGTGTGTCCAAACTTTTGACTGGTACTAATATACAGTTGAAGTCAGAAGTTTACATAAACTTAGGTTGGAGTCATTAACTTGTTTTTCAACCACTCCACAAATTTGTTGTTAACAACTACAGTTTTTGAAGTCGGTTAGGATATCTATTTTGTGAATGACATGTCATTTTTCCAACAATTGTTTACAGACAGATTATTTCACTTATAATTCGCTGTATCACAATTCCAGTGGGTCAGAAGTTTACATACACTAAGTTGACTGTGCCATTAACCTCTATGGGCTATGTGGGACACGAGCGTCCCACCCCTGGTACACCCTATCAACAACAGGTGAAATATCAAGAGCGCCAAATTTGAAAACGATTAAATGTCATAATTGAAATTTCTCAAACATACAACTATCTTACACCCTTTGAAAGATAAACATCTCCTTAATCTAACCACGTTGTCCGATTTTCAAAAGGCTTTACGGCGAAAGCATAAAGTTAGATTATGTTAGGACAGTACATTGAAAATAGCTGTGTGTAATGTTTTGTCAATGCAAAGACACACGTCACCAAAAGCAGAAAACCAGCTAAAATTATGCACTAACCTTTGACAATCTCCATCAGATGACACTCCTAGGACATTATGTTAGACAATACATGCATTTTTAGTTCTATCAAGTTCATATTTATATCCAAAAACAGCGTTTTACTATGGCGTTGATGTTGAGGAAATCTTTTCCCTCCAATACCGCCAGTCAAATCAGCACAACAAATTAAATAATTACTATTCGAAAACATTGGTAAAATATTATATTGTCATTCAAAGAATTATAGATTTACATCTCTTGAACGCAACCGGATTGCCAGATTTAAAAATAACCTTACTGGGAAATCACACTTTGCAATAATCTGAGCACTGCGCCCAGAAAAATACGCTTTGCGATACAGACTAACCGCCATGTTGGAGAGATCGAAAATACTATGTAAATAATCCATTACCTTTGATTCTCTTCATCAGATGTCACTTCCAGGAATCCCAGGTCCATAACAAATGTAGTTTTGTTAGAAAAAGCTCATAATTTATGTCCAAAAAGCTCCGTGTTGTTAGCACATGATCTAAGCCCGCCGGACTTCTCTTCATGAAAGAGGGGAGAAAAAATATTTACGTTCGTTCAAACGTTGTATAGCATAAATCATTAGGGCCTTTTTCAACCAGAACATGAATAATATTCAAGGCGGACGATTGCATTCTCTTTTAAAACGTATTGGAACGAGAGTACCCAACATGAACTCGCGCGCCAGAGTCTTGTCGGCCACCACCGTTCCAAGGCTCTTGTTCGTTCAGTTCTCACAGTAGAAGACTCAAACCACTTTGTAAAGACTGGTGACATCTAGTGGAAGCCATAGGAAGTGCTCAACGATTAATAAGCCCCTGTGTGTTTCAATGGCATAGGCTTAAAGGTAATTCAACACATCAGGTATCCACTTCCTGTCAGAATTTGTCTCAGGGTTTTGACTGCCATATGAGTTCTGTTATACTTACAGACACCATTCAAACAGTTTAGATAATTCAGAGTGTTTTCTATCCAAACCTGAACAATAATATGCATATCCTAGCTTCTGAGTTGGTGTAGGAGGCAGTTAAAAATGGGCACATTTATTTCAAAATTCTCAATACTGCCCCCTATCCCCAACAGGTTTTAAACCGCCTCGGTGTTTTGATACCCGTGTAAATCTCACTAGGTAACGTTTGTCAACATATTTTCATAAATCCACTCGACAAAAAAATGTATCTTCGCTTATATTGATCAGAGTTATATCCTATGGATATCTACACAGTTATAAAATTGGCAAGGTGGTGTAAGCCTAAACCAAACACAGACCATATTTTAAGTTAATCTAAAAATATCCTATGGAATAAATGAAGGGACCGCTTTTCAGGTTTTGCTAGAAGGTGTCATGGGAATTATGACTCGCACTTTGGTAGTCAATTCTTACCATACCCATTATTAAAATAGGGTTTCCTGCAAATAGAAATTACAGTTTTTGTTTTCAGCATTCATCACAGGTAACTTAAACTCTATTTTTATTATTCAAACAGTTGAGAGTATTTGTCTCCTAAGCAGACTCTTCAGTATCGTTGTCACTTCAGAGCTCTGTGTGTGTGTGTATACTGCTCAAAAAAATAAAGGGAACACTTAAACAACACAATGTAACTTCAAGTCAATCACACTTCTGTGAAATCAAACTGTCCACTTAGGAAGCAACACTGATTGACAATACATTTCACATGCTGTTGTGCAAATGGAATAGACAACAGGTGGAAATTAGCAAGACACCCCCAATAACCTCTTACATCTAGATGTTCTGCTAGCGGAACACCTGCTCCAATATCCAATGATGGGCGTGGCGCGAAATACAAACTCCTCTAAAATCCGAAAACTTCAATTTTTCAAACATATGACTATTTTACAGCATTTTTTCTATCCAAAGCCAATAATTATATGCATATTCTAGTTACTGAGCAGGAGTAGTAACCAGATTAAATCGGGTACGTTTTTTATCCGGCCGTGTAAATACTGCCCCCTAGCCCTAACAGGTTAACCTCTCTAGGGTAGGGGGCAGTATTTGCACGGCCGGATAAAAAAACGATTTAACCCGATTTTAATCTGGTTATTACTACTGCCCAGAAACTAGAATATGCATATAATTATTGGCTTTGGATAGAAAACACCCTAAAGTTTCAAAAACTGTTTGAATGGTGTCTGAGTATAACGGAACTCATATGGCAGGCAAAAACCTGAAGATTCCAAACAGGAAGTGCCCTCTCGGACCATTTCTTGACCTTCTACACTCTTTATTGAAAACTGAGGATCTCTGCTGTAACGTGACACTTCCTACGGCTCCCATAGGCTCTCAGAGGGTGCCAGAACGTTGTATGATGACTTTGCAGGCCATGGCTGAAAAACAGTAGCGCATTTGGTAAGTGGTCGATCTGAGAACAATGAGACGGGGGCGCACGTGAAGACTCCATTTTAGATTTTTAGCCTTTGAACAAAAACAGGGTTGGAATATTATCGCTTTTTTACGAGAAAAATCGCATAAAAATTGATTTTAAACAGCGGTTGACATGCTTCGAAGTACGGTAATGGAATATTTAGAAAAAAAATGTCACGATACGCGCATCACCCTTCGTTACCCTTCGGATAGTGTCTTGAACGCACGAACAGAACAGAGGATATTTGAACATAACTATGGATTATTTTGAACCAAACCAACATTTGTTATTGAAGTAGAAGTCCTGGGAGTGCATTCTGACGAAGAACAGCAAAGGTAATCCACATTTTCTTATAGTAAATCTGAGTTTGGTGAGTGCCAAACTTGGTGGGTGTCAAAATAGCTAGCCCGTGATGGCGAGCTATCTACTCAGAATATTGCAAAATGTGCTTTTGCCGAAAAGCTATTTTAAAATCGGACATAGCGATTGCATAAAGGAGTTCTGTATCTATAATTCTTAAAATAATAATGTTTTTTGTGAACGTTTATCGTGAGTAATTTAGTAAATTCACCGGAAGTTTGCGGTGGGTATGCTAGTTCTGAACGTCACATGCTAATGTAAAAAGCTGTTTTTTGATAGAAATATGAACTTGATTGAACAAAACATGCATGTATTGTATAACATAATGTCCTAGGAGTGTCATCTGATGAAGATCATCAAAGGTTAGAGCTGCATTTAGCTGTGGTTTGGGTTTATGTGACATTATATGCTAGCTTGAAAAATGGGTGTCTGATTATTTCTGGCTGGGTACTCTGCTGACATAATCTAATGTTTTGCTTTCGTTGTAAAGCCTTTTTGAAATTGGACAGTGTGGTTAGATTAACGAGAGTCTTGTCTTTAAAATTGTGTAAAATAGTCATATGTTTGAGAAATTGAAGTAATAGCATTTCTAAGGTATTTGAATATCGCGCCACGGGATTCCACTGGCTGTTGAGTAGGTGGGACGATTTCGTCCCACATACCCTAGAGAGGTTAATACTGTCGCTTTAGTTGATTAAGCGCTAGAGCTAACCAAAGAAATAAAATAATAATGAGTGAGTAAGTAAGAAAGCGAGAGTTGGGCATTGCTTTGCGTGCACACCTAATTAGTTAATTTGCCCAAGTTTATCGTTAGACATAAACGGAATGCATCAGTGATTCGTATTCCCTCAAACCTTCTGAAGAGGCAACAGCACAGAAATGCCCGTCTGTGTGCACGTGACACGTGTATGTCTACCAACTTGTGTAGCCGTTAGCAATGCTAATGATAGGCTAAGCATCTTTAGACATTAACGTTTACATTTTAGTCATTTAGCAGACGCTCTTATCCAGAGCGACTTACAGTAGTGAATGCATACATTTCATACAATTTCATACATTTTATTTTTTTTATCTGTAGATGAGTCTTTCACAAATGCCTTTTCAATTAAAAGTTAGGCTACTTTGTAGTTATGCCTACCTGGCAGAATTTGCATCAATCCAGTGGCCATTTTGTTTTGCAAACTCCATCACATGTGGTTTAAGTGTTGTTGTGGACTTAGAACATCCAATATTATTTTTTTTTTTATACAAACCATTTCATTTTGATAATGAAAAATCTGTTCTTTTCAATTAATTTATTTTTTGCCGTGGTATCATTTTGGTATTGAGTATCATGATACTAAACCTGGTATTGGTATCGAAGTCAAAATTCTGGTGTGTGTGTGTGTGTGCGCATGTGTCAGAGAGGCTGGCTGATCTAACACAGACAAGGGATTGTGTGGGTGCCTGCGTTGGCACTGCCCAGGCTCTAGCGCTCTCCAGGGCAAACATTGGGGGAGATCCGGAGCAGTCTGAAAACCCACGGCCCAAAAGCGCCCGCACGGAGGGAGGCCTCCTGGATAGTGCACGGGGCACTTTGTACATTTGTCCAGGTAGTTCAGAGAATTTAAAGCCACTCCCAGTAGAATTAATAAAGCGCTTATACTTCACTACTACACTGAACAAAAATATAAACGCAACATATAAAGTGTTGGTCCCATTTTTCATGAGCTGAAATAAAATATCCCAGACATTTTCCATACGCACAAAAGTGTAATTTGTGCACAAATATGTTTACATTCCTATCAGTGAGCATTTCTTCTTTGCCAAGATAATCCATCCACCTGACTGGTGTGGCATATCAAGAAGCTGATTAAACAGCATGATCATTACACAGGTGCATCTTGTGCTGGGGACAATAGAAGGCAACTTTAAAATGTGCAGTTTTGTCACACAACATAATGCCACAGATGTCTCAAGTTTTGAGGGAGCATGCAATTGGCATACTGACTGCAGGAATCTCCACCAGAGCTGTTGCCAAAGAATTGAATGTTCATTTCTCTACCATAAGCCACCTCAACGTCATTTTAGAGAATTTAGCACTACGTCCAATCGACCTCACAACCGCAGATCATGTGTAACCACGCCAGCCCAAGACCTCAACATCCAGCTTCTTCACCTGCGGGATCGTCTGAGACCAGCCACCCGGACAGCTGATTAAACTGAGGAGTATTTCTGTCTGTAATAAAGCCCTTCTGATTGGCTGGGCCTGGAGCCGCAGTGGGTGGATCCAGGGCCACCCATGGCTGCGCCCCTGCCCATTCATGTGAAATCCATAGATTAGGGCCTTATTTATTTAAATTGACTGATTTCCTTATATGAACTGTAACTTAGTTAAATTGTTGCATGTTGCATTTATTTTTGTTCAGTATATGTGATCTACAAAATATGTATGGTTGCGAAATGTAATGTAATGTACAACGTATTGCTTCAATTTCACCTTGACGCCGGTGCCAATAACTCCTCATTGCAACCATCACAGAATGAGTGGGAATTGCATAAGTGTTTTTGCCCCCAAGATACCTATGTTAATTAGCCATATGGATCGACACCATTTAATATAAAAAGTATCTGGTTTTTCTGCACTGCTGCTTAACGATCGTCAAACGTAGTGCGCACTCGTGGACAGGACCTTGTGTCCATGCACGCTCAAGGTCCATCCTCACAGACATTTGTAACGCATACCGGTATGCAATTCACAGCATATCAAATATGTATAATACAGTTGGTGGGCCAAGTGACCCGGTGCCAATGAGGTCCGATAAAGGGAGAGGGAGCTTTAATTAGGGAGAACAGGGTTCTTCTCGGGCACTTGCTTATTAATTTACTGTTTGGATTAAGATCAATAGGGCAAGGGAGAGAGTATAGATGGGGAGGTATAGCAGCCAAAACCGGTACGGTAAGTGTTACAAGGAAGAGGGTGTAATGAGAGCAGGAAAGAGGCTTCCTATTAAGACTGAATGGTTTAACTGTTTACACGCTAGGGGCACTGAGAGATGGTCTGATTGGCTCTGGGTGTCTGTACTAAATGTGGTGTGAAGGTTTCTTATAAGTCGCATGTAAACTCCGCAAAAAAAAAAGTCCTTTCACTGTCAACTGCATTTATTTTTTTTAAATCAAAAGTAACAGTCAGTATCTGGTGTGGCCACCAGCTGCATTAAGTACTGCAGTGCATCTCCTCCTCATGGACTGCACCAGATTTGCCAGTTCATGCTGTGAGATGTTACCCCACTCTTCCACCAGGGAACCTGCAAGTTCCCGGATATTACTGGGGGGAATGGCCCTAGCCCTCACCCTCCGATCCAACAGGTCCCAGACATGCTCAATGGGATTGAGATCCGGGCTCTTTGTTGGCCATGGCAGGACACTGACATTCCTGTCTTGCAGGAAATCGCGCACAGAACGAGCAGTATGGCTGGTGGCATTGCCATGCTGGAGGGTCATGTCAGGATGAGCCTGCAGGAATGGTACCACATGAGGGAGGAGGATGTCTTCCCTGTAACGCACAGCGTTGAGATTGCCTGCAATGACAAGCGCAGTCCAATGATGCTGTGACACACCGCCTCAGACCATGACGGACCCTCCACCTCCAAATCGATCCCGCTCTAGAGTACAGGCCTCGGTGTAACGCTCATTCCTTCCACGATAAACGCGAGTCCGACCATCACCCCTGGTGAGACAAACCTGCGACTCGTCAGTGAAGAGCACTTTTTGTCAGTCCTGTCTGGTCCAGCGACGGTGGGTTTGTGCCCATAGGCGACGTTGTTGCCAGTGATGTTTGGTGAGGACCTGCCTTACAACAGGCCTACCATCCCTCAGTCCAGCCTCTCGCAACCTATTGTGTACAGTCTGAGCACTGATGGAGGGATTGTGCGTTCCTGGTGTAACTCGGGCAGTTGTTGTTGCTATCCTGTACCTGTCCCGCAGGTGTGATATTCGGATGTACCGATCCTGTGCAAGTGTTGTTACACGTGGTCTGCCACTGCGAGGACGATGAGTTGTCCCTCCTGTCTCCCTGTAGCGCTGTCTTAGGCGTCTCACAGTACAGTCATGGCAATTTATTGCCCTGGCCACATCTGCAGTCCTCATGCCTCCTTGCAGCATGCCTAAGGCACATTCACCCAAATGAGCTGGGACCCTGGGCATCTTTCTTTTGGTGTTTTTCAGAGTCAGTAGAAAGGCCTCTTTAGTGTCCTAAGTTTTCATAACTGACCTTTAAACCTCTCTGGGGTATGTGGGACACACTATTCAACAGCCAGTGAAATAGCAGGGCGGCAAATTCAAAACAACAAAATCTCATAATTCAAATTTCTCAAACATACAACTATTATATCCCATTTTAAAGATACAAATACCCCATTTTACATTGGCGTGTAATGGTCAGAAATGTTTTGCCTCCCAAAACCTCCGGTGAATGAGCACATCAATTTACAGAAATACTCATAAACGTTGATAAAATGTTCAACAGTTATTTAAAGAATTATAGATACACTTCTCCTTAACCTCTCTTGGGTAGGGGGCAGTATTTTCACGGCTGGATGAAAAACGTACCCAAATTAAACTGCCAACTACTCGGGCCCAGAAACTAGAATATGCATATTATTAGTAGATTTGGATGGAAAACACTCTGAAGTTTCTAAAACTGTTTGAATGATGTTTGTGAGTATAACAGAACTCATGTGGCAGGCAAACACCTGAGAAAAATCCAACCAGGAAGTTGAAAATCTGAGGCTTTATTTTTGTTTTTCATTAATTCCCTTTCCAAACTACAGTGACTTAGGGGTCATTTTGCACTTCCTAAGGCTTCCACTAGATGTCAACAGTCTTTAGAAAGTTGTTTGAGGCTTCTATGGTGAATTTTGAGGGAATAACAGCCGGTTCAAGCAGTAGACTGTCTGAGGTCATGTAGTTACTTCATGCGCGTTCACGCATGGCTAGCATTTTTTATTTTTCTTCTGTAATGAATACGCTATTGTCCGGTTGGAATATTATCGATTATTTATGTTAAAAGCACCCTACGGATTGATTGTAAACATCGTTTGACATGTTTCTACAAATGGTAATGGAACTTTTGAGCTTTTTGTCTATTGATTTGCGTCCCCGCCTCGTGCCTTTGGAATAGTGTTCTGGACGCGCCAACAAAACGGCGGTATTTGGACATAAATGATGGACTTTATCGAACAAATTAACATTTCTTGTGGAAGTGGGAGACCTGCGAATGCATTCCGCCGAGGATCAGGTAAGGAAAGATTTATAACACTAATTTAGAGTTTTGTTGATGCCAGAACTTGGCGGGTAACTGTATAGCTTGCATTGATGGCTGAGTTCTTTCCTCAGAATATATAATGTGCTTTCTCCGTAAAGTTATTTTGAAATCTGACACAGTGGTTGCATTAAGAAGTAGTATATCTATAATTCTTTAAATAATTGTTATATTTCGTCAACGTTTATGATGAGTATTTCTGTAAATTAACTTCTCTGGGCTAGGTGGGACGTGAGCGTCCCACTCTATTCAACAGCCAGTGGTAGAGAGTGGCGCGAAATTCAAAACCTCAAATGCTATAATTTCAATATTTCAAACATACGACTATTTTACACCATTTGAAAGATAAGACTCTCGTTAATCTAACCACATTGTCCGATTTCAAAAAGGCCTTACAGCGAAAGCAAAACATTAGATTATGTTAGGACAGTACATAGCCAGAAATAACCACACAGCCATTTTTCAAGCAAGCATATATGTCACAAAAACCCAAAACACAGCTAAATGAAGCACTAACCTTTGATGATCTTCATCAGATGACACTCCTAGGACATTGTTATACAATACATGCATGTTCTGTTCAATCAAGTTAATATTTATATAAAAAAAACAGCTTTTTACATTAGCATGTGATGTTTAGAACTAGCATACACACCGAAAACTTCCGGTGAATTTACTAAATTACTCATGATAAACGTTGACAAAATACATAACAATTATTTTAAGAATTATAGATACAAAACTCCTTAATGCAATCACGGTGTCAGATTGTAAATAGCTTTTCGGCGAAAGCACATTTTGTAATATTCTGAGTACATGGCTCGGCCATCAAGGCTAGCTATTCAGACACCCGCCAACGTCGAGGCTCACTAAACTCAGAATTACTATTAGAAAAATTGGATTACCTTTGCTGTTCTTCGTCAGAATGCACTCCCAGGACTGCTACTTCCACAACAAATGTTGTTTTTGTTCCAAATAATCCATAGTTATGTGCAAATATCTCCGTTTTGTTCGTGCGTTCAGGTCACTATCCAAAGGGTAACGTGCGAGCGCATATCGACACAAAAAATGTAAAAATTTTCCATTACCGTACTTAGAAGCATGTCAAACGCTGTTTAAAATCTATTTCTCTGCTATTTTTCTCGTAAAATAGCGATAATATTCCAACCGGACAATGTTGTATTCATTCAAAGAGGGAAAGAAAAAATGGCGAGGTCTCGTGAATGCGCATTTCCATTCCCTTTGTCCTCAGGCAGTCCACTGACAAACTGTGCTCCTATACTTTGCCCAGAGACAGGTGACGCCGCAATCCACTTTCTGGCGGCTTTAGAGAGCCAGTGGAAGCCTTAGAAAGTGCAACAAAACCCCACGGATACTGTAGTTTCGATAGACAAGCAAAAGCAGAACTACAAAATCGCAGAAAGGGCACTTCCTGCTTGAAATCTTCTCAGGTTTTTGCCTGCCATATGAGTTCTGTTATACTCAGACACCATTCAAACAGTTTTAGAAACTTTAGTGTTTTCTATCCAAATCTACTAATAATATGCATTTTCTCGTTTCTGGGCAAGAGTAGTAACCAGTTTAAATCGGGTACGTTTTTTTATTCGGCCGTGAAAATACTTCCCCCTAGCCCAGACAGGTAAATGTGCACATTCACCGGAAGTTTTGGGAGGCAAACATATTCTGAACATCACGCGCCAATGTAAAATGCTGTTTTTGTATATAAATATGACCTTGATCGAACATAACATACATGTATTGTGTAATACTGTTCGTGTTCAGTCCACTACTCCAAATGCAGGAAGCGCGTGCAAAATGTCACGATGAAAAGTAAAAAAAAAAGTTATATTTACGTTTGTAGAAATATGTCAAACGATGTATAGCATCAATCTTTAGGACGGTTTTAAAATAAATCTTCAGTAATATTCCAACCGGACATTTCCAATGTCTTCAGAAAAGAAAAGGAACACAGCTAACGCTCACATGAATTTGCGCCTCTGAGCACATGTCATTTTCTCACTCATCTACTTCCAGGCCCTCTTGTTTGCTCCATATTCACAGTAGAAGCATGAAACAATGTTCTAAAGACTGTTGACATCTAGTGGAAGCCTTAAGAAGTGCAAAATTAACCCTAAGTCACTGTATAGGCAATCACTAGAAAAACTACAAACCTCAGATTTCCACACTTCCTGGTTGGGTTTTTCTCAGGTTTTTTCCTTCCATATGAGTTCTGTTATACTCACAGACATCATTCAAACAGTTTTAGAAACTTCAGAGTGTTTTCTATCCAAATCTACTAATACTATGCATATCCGACCTCTGAGCTTGAGTAGCAGGCAGTTTAATTTGGGCATGCCTTTCATCCGGACGTCAAATTACTGCCCCCTACCCTAGAGAAGTGAATTGCCTAACGTCTGTAAGCTGTTAGTGTCTTAACGACCGTTCCACATTAATTGTTTATGGTTCATTGAACAAGCATGGGGAAACAGTGTTTAACCACTTTACAATGAAGATCTGTTAACCTCTCTAGGATAGGGGGCAGTATTTTCACATCCGGATAAAAAACGTACCCGATTTAATCTGGTTATTACTACTGCCCAGAAACTAGAATATGCATATTGAAAACAAAGGATCTCTGCTGTAACGTGACACTTTCTGAGGCTCCCATAGGCTCTCAGAAGGCGTCAGAACGTTGAATGATGACTTTGCAGCCCATGGCTGAAAAACAGTAGCGCATTTGGTAAGTGGTCGATCTGAGAACAATGAGACGGGGGCACGCATGCACGAGACGACTCCATTTTCAACTTTGAGTCTTTGAACGAAAACAGGGTTTCCCGGTCGGAATATTATCGCTTTTTTACGAGAAAATGATTTTAAACAGCGTTTGACATGCTTCGAAGTACGGTAATGGAATATTTAGAATTTTTTTGTCACGATACGCGTCCGCGCGTCACCGTTCGGATAGTGTCTTGAACGCAAGAACAAAACAGAGGATATTTGAACATAACTATGGATTATTTTGAACCAAAACAACATTTGTGGATGAAGTAGAAGTCCTGGGAGTGCATTCTGACGAAGAACAGCAAAGGTAATCCAATTTTTCTTACAGTAAATCTGAGTTTGGTGAGTGCCAAACTTGGTGGGTGTCAAAATAGCTAGCCCGTGATGGCGAGCTATCTACTCAGCTTTTCGGCAAAAGCACATTTTGCAATATTCTGAGTAGATAAAAATCGCATAAAAATGTCTAAATATTCCATTACCGTACTTCGAAGCATGTCAAACGCTGTTTAAAAACAATTTTATGCGATTTTTCTTGTAAAAAGCGAAAATATTCCGACCGGGAGACGTCTTTTCCGTTCAAAGACTCAAAATCTAAAAAGGACTCTTCATGTGCACGCGCCCACCCGTCTCATTCTTCTCAGATCGACCACTATCCAAATGCGCTACTGTTTTTCAGCCATGGGCTGCAAAGTTATCATTCAACGTTCTGGTGCCTTCTGAGAGCCTATGGGAGCCTCAGAAAGTGTCACGTTACAGCAGAGATCCTTTGTTTTCAATAAAGAGAGTGTAGAAGGCCAAGAAATGGTCAGAGAGGGCACTTCCTGTTTGGAATCTTCTCAGGTTTTTGCCTGCCATATGAGTTCTGTTATACTCACAGACACCATTCAAACAGTTTTAGAAACTTTAGGGTGTTTTCTATCCAAATCAAACAATTATATGCATATTCTAGTTTCTGGGCAGTAGTAATAACCAGATTAAATCGGGTATGTTTTTTTTTTCCGGCCGTGCAAATACTGCCCCCTATCCCCAACAGGTTAACAGGAGCAAGGCAATATGTAGTTCAGCTAAAATAGTCCTATAGCAGATCACATTGTTTTCTGACACTTCACACCAAACAGACATTATCACTGGCACCTACAAAAGATATTCACTGACTCGTGAAGAAAAATTCTTAATCCGGGTTCTTCACCAGTATCAGCTGAAACATATTTCTGGGCTCTCCCAGTAGCCTGCCATGGACTTCATCTACAGCTCAACCCCCACCTGGAATCTGTATTCACCGGCTGAGCACCACAAGACCTGAGTCACGTCGCAGCATCAGCACTATTCCATGCTGCATCCCTCCCATTCAGTCCTTCTGGACTCCTACTTAATTCATGACTTCAACCACTGCTCTGAGAACTATTTTGCATTAATTGCTTGAGTTGGTTCTAGTTAGGATCGGGAAAGGGTAAGCTGAACAGAATCAGCTGTTGAAGGCCGAGAGTGGTACTGAACCACAGCATCATTGTCATTGACCAAGTCACTTCATGTCCCCAATCTGTTGAAGGGTAAGTGGTTGCAGTTGTCTGACACAGTTTGTTTGGGTTGACCCGCAGGCTGTTCGGGCACAGCGGGGCATGCAGCGCCTGTGGCCAGTCCATCCCTGCCAGTGAGATGGTGATGCGGGCACAGGGCAATGTGTACCACCTCAAGGTAAGACTAACTTCAGCCTGAAAGTAAAGCCCGACGCCAACAGAATCTGCAAAAGCTAAATATTTAAGGGCCCTTAGACACAGCAATTTGGCCCATGCTTCTGTTGCTCATTCTTAAACTGTTTCATTAAACAACTCCTTCCTCCGTTTTTCCTTTGTCCCTCCCTCTGCAGTGTTTCACCTGTGCCACCTGTAGGAACCGGCTGGTGCCGGGCGACCGCTTCCACTACGTTAACGGCACCATCTTCTGTGAGCACGACAGGCCAGGGGGCGCTCTACTCCGCAGTCACCTGACCCCACTGCAGGGGAACGGCATGATGCCTGACCAGAAGGTATGGGGATGTGCTCCGGACCGTATTTTGATAGAACTACACAGCTTGTGGTTGATTGTCCCTTATGTGTTAAGAATCCATGTGGTTTAATGAATGAATTTGCTGTTTTGGTAATAGTTTTTGAAGGTGGTGTTGAACTGTGGTTGTCTTACTATCTTTGTTCTTGCGATCTTTGCGTAATCAATGCTTATCATTAATCACCTCTTTCTCCTGATCTCAGGTGTGCTGAAGGATGGATGACAAAGCAACGTGTGCCTTTTCCCTCACCTCCTGCTCTTCCTCCTCCATCTTTAAGTTTGGCCTACACCACCCATCCCTTCGTTCAGATATTCCAAAATCCATACTCCGGATACTGCTGCCAGTGTCCAGTGGCTTTCTTAACAACACGTCATTCCCAACAAAATTATATTTCTTCTGTGAATCATGTTCTCAACCTTCAAGGGGAAGATGCTGAGGAGGGAAAGACTTGAGGATGATTTATACTGTCAAGCCAGTGTCCATTTCTGGTAAGGCCAATGGTGACTGATTTGTAATACCCTGAGTGGAGGACTATGGCATTTCCAGTGATGGACCATTCACTTTCCTTAGCCAGCACATAACACTACAGGGAGAGCGAAGACACAGACTAATACGGAAACACGTGTGAACTGGTTCTGGTCAGGGGCTGCTTCAACCAAGCTACAGTATACTGACTCTTGAAACAGGAAGAGCACATTCAAACAAGACAGGCCACACGAATTCACAGATGCACCACTTTCTGAGCTCAGACTCTCTAGACCCTTTCATGTGTTGCGAGAAACAGGAAATACTGTGGTTGCAGTGCTATGCTGCCGTAGCTATGGTTCACTCGACTGGTGAGTTGGGCCGAACAAGTAAAAATCAAATACACCTGCCTGGATGTCTCATTTACATTAAAAAAATATACTCTCTGTGTACAAAATTTAAGAAAGTCTGTAGAATATTCATCAAATCATACCTTTTAGTCCCATGATTCTTTTGTACTACAAGTGGTTGCCTTTTTGTAGATTTTCTTTGATATTTAGTTTTGTTGTCAGTTAAATGGCTTCTGGGGTTAGGAAATTTACTCATGTTTATGGGAACATAGAAATTATGCATTTTGTAATTGTCGTTTTAAAATATTTTTTATTCCAGTGACAATTGTAATTCCAACATGACTTCGAAGCAGTGCTCCATATGTCCTAAATGTATTCTCATATATGTGTGGTGGTGGAAGAGGAGAAGGTCCAAGTTTAACTGGTCCACATTTAACCTGGGTCATGTTGAGTAGGGCTCACTGTAGCAGTTTTTGAAAAGAAAAATAAGTGTTTCTTATTGGAGAAGTTCAGGTAGTCCCTACCTGGTTCAGGCTGTTTTCTTCCGTTTGGTACCTAATGAACACAATCCAGGTTGAGGGAATAGGGGAGCGGCATGGGGATGGAGAGAAGTAATAACTGTAGACATTTTTTCTAGTGCTATAATTGTATTGTGTGCTCTATGGTTGAATTTTGTCATTGTGTGGCCATTGTTTCAAGCAGAGGCCCATTTCAAATGCTGTAAAACATTTCAAAATAACTATACTCATATTATCGCGAGTCACCTGTGTCACGTCTAACGAGTGAGTGATTCGATAATATTTACGTGCCGCAGGATGAGGGAGAGTGGCGTGCATGTGTGTAGCGAGGTGTGCCACATATACCTTTCACACCGAAACGTAGCTTCGGTAATGCTCCAGCGCTTGGACAAACATGGCTGATTTCAAAGGCTTGATCGGGGCCATTACAGAAGATATCGAAGTGGTATGCGTTAAAGGCCCGGGCTTTTGCTGCAGTCCTGGGCCGGAGTCTAATCTGGTGTGCCGGCCTAATTAAAAAGGGAGGGACCCCTTTCCTGTGGGTGCTTAGAGGAGCAGTCCAGCTGTTGACTTTACAGCACTGCAAAAATGCAACAACAAACGGAAGAAATAAGCTAACCTTTTCCTTCACTGTTCTACTAAACTCCATAATTGTATAACTTCTGTTTTCTTTACAATGTCTGAATGACATTTTCACTTATTTGCTGAGTTCTGAACTTGGTAGTTGGAGTAGAGGGCCCTATACTCATAGTACTGAATGGCATTTTGCAATAGTTTTTTGGCACGAAAACCCTCCTCAGATCTTATTTAATTAGCTAATTAAATTCCATCTTTTTGTAGGTATCTTTGGCCTAGAAATCACAAGGTGTTCTCTGCCAGTTGGCTTTCATGATCCTCTCTTACTTATCGTTCTGTGACTTTTCTACGGCGAGAAATGAAAACCAAACTTGCAACAGGCCTACAAAGAGGATGGAGAACAAAAATCGATGAAGTATCCAGCTGTGACTTTTAAAAATAATATGCCATGAGAAAACTCTTACCATAAGTGGTGTGCCTCAGCTGTTACTCTTTTAGGGTTAGCCAATTAGGTTGACACTCAAACTAACAATGAGCTTTTTAATGGCTGGATTTCAAACCATTTCTATTGTAATCATTTTAAATCATTCTGCATCATTAACACATTCCTCGGGTTCTTCAGACCTATAATCCAAACCTGAGTTTCAAATCTTCAAAAAAATGTTTTTGGTCAAGATATTTTTGGCATTCCTCAGTTTTTCTAATAGGACTCCCATACTTCCGTAGACAAGTGGGGTTCAATCAGAATAAACCTGATCTGAAAGAACTACACAGGAGAAAGCAATATCTCTTCAACCAAACCTACTGAAGCAAACATTTTACATATTTTCTAGCACCTGTTATCGCATTGCAGTTACCTAACCAGTCCTTAACATCAGTGTGGATGTTTGAAGGAGAACTGCATACTGATAACATCCACACAAACAGTCTCTCTAACAGTTCTAACCAATGTGACACGCAATGTTCAATTTGTATACCTAATTATGATTTTATTCAATAGCTTTACTAATAGTCATCTCATCAAAATATATTGAAAAATTCCTCAGGCAATCCCTTTAACTGTTCAGTCAAGTTTATAAGACAGACACTGAACATGATCAAGGAACTATTTATTATAGGTAACTCATTCACAGGAAATTCCATAATTAAACATTGTTTACTGATTTGCAAGTCTTTGACTCAAAATATCTGCCACAGATAAAATATTTGCCACAGATAATGAATCGCAATCTTCAGTGAAGACTGGTTTTATTTGTAGCTCAACAGTCCACACCCTTCTGCAGGGTGGCAGCTTGACATTCCCAGCCCTTGTGCTGAAGTGCTGATATGGTATCAATTATTTATCCCATGTCTGTGATTTTTGGAAATACATCAGACAAATTCATTAATGTATGCACATGACCCTAATTGCAATTATCTCCATATCTTGATAAGTAAAAGAGGGGAGGGAATCTTCCAACCCCTTCTGTGGTGCAAGTTACACTTTGCATTCAAACCAATCAAGCCTCATCTGCATACCACAAATTAGCGCCACATATTCAAAAACCAATTAGCGTGTCTCTCAAATAGCTTCTCTGCCACACGGCTTTGCTTTTTCAACTGAGCTGCCACAGGAAAAGTTCTCAGGTGCACAGTTTCATAATGTGCTTTTTCTTCTCTCCCCTCAATTCACTAGTTAATCAAATTAACACATGCAAATTGATGTAATTGCATTGTTTCGTCACCTCATGTTGTGTGAAGGAGGGAAAAAAATGTTCTCCTGATGCTGGAGAGAGAAAGACAGACGTGCCATAGACCTGCCCCTCACAGCAGGGGCTGGGCGAGAGAGGTGATGCCACCACCAGCGTATGAGGCCTGCAGGCTCACTATCAGGCACAGAGTACTGTCGCTGGTTGTCAATTGTCTTCCTCGAGTCCTCACGTCGACACTCCTCGTCACTTTCTTAAACTACATTGGAAAATAAGGTCCCAGGGGTGGCTTCTCCAATGTATTTTGAGAAGGAGGCGAGACCTAATACCTGAGAAAGCTGACCCTTCCAAAGTGCTTGACATCCATTCCTAACAAATCCTATCTGCAGATTGTAACACAATCCCTACAGTACATACACATGGCATCCCTTGAATTTATCTGGGAATTGGTTTTCTAAGAGCAGTATAAGACTTCCACTAAATGCCCCTGCCTTCACATGGCACTCTGGGAAATGAGGCCATATGTCAACGTCCTCTTAATTTGGAATAGTTTCCTTGGAATTATCAAAAGCTATTCAGAGGTAGACCACAGTCACTTCTTTATCAAGCCATAACCAAATATCTGCTCCTGGCATCTTTTATCTACATGACTGAGCTCATGCAATCTCATTGACAGTGTCTATGCCTTTCCTATCTGAACACGCATAGTCAAGGCTATGTATTGTCTTAGCTAAACAATACCATGGGGTAAAAACAATGTATTTAACATTCTGTCATCCTGTTTCCAGCAGACCCAACAACCATGGACGCAATGCTAGCTAACTCACAGAGCGAGCTAGCATCGTTAACTTCCCTGACTAGTTGTAGCAGTAGTTTTCAAGCCATGATTTCTCCCATCCTGCAAATAA
Organism: Salmo trutta; assembly: GCF_901001165.1. NCBI lineage: Eukaryota > Metazoa > Chordata > Actinopteri > Salmoniformes > Salmonidae > Salmo > Salmo trutta. Next base: position 51,887,784 of record NC_042968.1, on the reverse strand, counting down.
AATTGAGGCGAGGAGTAACTACAGTGCCTAGTGAATGTCTACACACCCCTTGCACAGTTAACATTTTGCAGCCTTAAAAATCTAAAAAGGATTACATTACCTTTTTTTCCTACTTATCTACACAACCTGTTAGACATTTTCAATGAAATGAACAGGTCTTTCCACCCCACTTGGTGTAAGCAGCCTTGGCAGCGATTACATCTGTGAATTGTTTTCATGCTCATCAAACCATTCAGTGACCACTTGTGCCCTGTGGATGAGGGAATTGTCATCCTATGGTGGCATAGCCACCATGGTAGCCAAAATAATGGCCTGCCCAGCATTTGTATACCCTAACTATGATGGGATGTTAAAAGCTTAATTAACTCAGGAACCACACCTGTATACTTTGTATCTCATTTACTCAAGTGTTTCAATTATTTTGGCAGTTTACCTGTATGTTGCCCTAAAAGATGTGCAGAGTTGATAGAATGTTATTCTAAATTATTCACAGCTGTAAATGCTGCCAAAGGTGCTTCCTGCAAGTATAAACTGGGGTGTGAAGACCCACGCAAATCAAGACATCTTTGTTTTAGATTTTTAATTAAGAAAAAATGTATATTTTTTTATACATTTGAAAATGTGAAGCCGGTTGTGTAGATAAGTAGGACAAAAATATTATCCTTCTAAATTGCTTTTTAAGGCAGCAAAAATGTGTTAACTCGCTTGCTAGTCTCAGTAGAAAACACACCTTTTCAAGAGATAATGAACTGTGAAAACAAAGTCATTGGGATGTTGTAGGCGGCCTAGTATGAAACAAGTTTTACAAGGCACAATCAGTGCTCTTTCTTTCATGAAATCTGTACCTAAAAAAAAAATTGCAATGTGCCTATCCCAAAAGTGCCCCATCACTTGTAAAAAGTTTAACTATTCTCCAGGTTTCTGGAGAAATGGCTTGATTTGAGGCTAGCAGAGGACTGCATCACAGAGCAGCACCACTCATTATCATGGGAGTGTTGAGTGCGTTACACCATGCCCATTTCAAGTCTCTTTATGAACTCTGAAATATGAAGTTATTTCAGAATATTTAGGAAGCTAGATGGTTAAATCATTCATCCTACTTTATAACATATCCCCTTGCAAGATGCTGGAGTCGTGACGTTTACTCTCTGTTTGGACCAATGCGAGATAAAGCATGGGTCATGTTCAGTAGGGCACACTGTGGGGAAAAAACTTTTCACAATGGAAAACAATCTTATGTTCTTATTGGACAAGTTCAGTAGTAACAGTCTCCCCCCCACTCAATCCTGGTAAAGAGAGGCTAGTCTGTGTAGGCCTCACACCAGTGTTCCCAGTCTAGTACATTAGCTGGGCTTTTCATTCCCCTTCTGCCATCTCTTAAGTCCACAGCTGTCTGGAGAAGAGGGGTCATGCAAAAGACTGCCTATGCGAAAGAAAGGGAGGAGGAGAAGAGATGGGGAAAGATGAGTAGCGAGAGAGATGAGGAAAGATTGGAAACGATGGCTAGAGGGGGAAAAAACAGTTGAAGGGAAAGGGAAAGAAATCTACACTGAACTAAAATAAAAACATGTTTCATGAGCTGAAATTAAAGATCCCAGAAATATTCCATACGCACAAAAAGCTTATTTCTCTAAAATGTGCACACATTTCTTTACATCCCTGTTAGTGAGCATTTCTCCTTTGCCAAGATAATCCATCCATCTGACAGGTGTGGCATATCAAGAAGATGATTGAACAACCTGATCATTACACAGGTGCACCTTGTGCTGTGGACAATAAGGCCACAAAAAAATGCAGTTTTGTCACACAACACAATGCCACAGATGTCTCATGTTATGAGAGAGAGTGCAGTTGGCATGCTGACTGCAGAAATGTCCACCAGAGCTGTTAACATTCAATTATCTGCTCTGGTTATCTACCATAAGCCGCTACCAACGTCATTTTAGATCATTTGCATTATGTCCAACCGGCCTCACAACCGCAGACAGACCACGTGTATGACGTTGTGTGGGCGAGCGGTTTGCTGATGTCAACGTTGTGAACAGAGTGCCCCAGGGTGGTGGTGGGGTTATGGTATGGGCAGGCATAAACTACGGACACAATTGCATTTTATAGATGGCAATTGGAATGCACGGAGAACGTGACAAGGTCCTGAAGCCCATTGTCGTGCCATTCATCCTCTGCCATCACCTCATGTTTCAGCATGATAACGCACGGCCCCATATCGCAAGGATCTGTACACAATTCCTGGAAGCTGAAAATGTCCCAGTTCCTCCTTGGCCTGCATACTCACCAGACATGTCACCCATTGAGCATGTTTGAGATGCTCTGGATTGATGTGTATGATAGCGTGTTCCAGTTCTCCCCCTAAGATCCAGGAACTTTGCACAGCCATTGAAGAGGACTGGGACAATATTCCATAGGCCACAACAACATGATCAACTCTATGTGAAGGAGATGTGTCATGCTGCATGATGCAAATTGGTGGTCACACCAGATACCTGCTGGTTTTCTGATCCACACCCTCAAAAAAAATTTTTTTTTAAGGTATATGTGACCAACAGATGCATATGTGTTCAAATCAAATGTATTTTTCACATACACATGGTTAGTGTAAAGGAATGAATATGAATATATACATAAAAATATATAAATGAGTGATGGCCGAACGGCATAGGCAAGATGCAGTAGATGGTATAGAGTACAGTATATACATATGAGATGAGCAATGTAGGGTATGAGAACATTATATAAAGTGGCATTGTTTAAAGTGATACATTTAATTACATCAGATGGCAAGATGCAGTAGATGGTATAGCGTACAATATTTACACAAGAGATGAGTAATGTAGGGTAAGTAAACCTTATATAATATAAAGTGGCTAGTGATGAATTGATTAAATCAATTTTTCCATTTTTAAAGTGGGTGGAGTTGAGTCAGTATGTTGGTAGCAGCCACTCAATGTTAGTGATGGCTGTTTAACAGTCTGATGGCCTTGAGATAGAAGCTGTTTTTCAGTCTCTCGGTCCCTGCTTTGATACACCTGTACTGACCTCGCCTTCTGGATGATAGCGGGGTGAACAGGCAGTGGCTCGGGTGGTTGTTGTCCTTGATGATCTTTTTGGCCTTCCTGTGACATCGGGTGGTGTAGGTGTCCTGGAGGGCAGGTAGTTTGCACCCGGTGATGCGTTGTGCAGACCTCACTACCCTCTGGAGAGCCTTCCGGTTATGAGCGGAGCAGCTGCCGTACCAGGCGGTGATAAGAGCCCGACAGGATGCTCTCGATTGTGCATCTGTAAAAGTTTGTGAGTGTTTTTTGGTGACAAGCCAAATTTCTTCAGCCTCTTGACGTTGAAGAGGCGCTGCTGCGCCTTCTTCACCACGCTGTCTGTGTGGGTGGACCATTTCAGTTTGTCCGTGATGTGTACGCCGAGGAACTTAAAACTCTCCACCCTCTCCACTACTGTCCCGTCAATGTAGATAGGGGGCTGCTCCCTCTGCTGTTTCCTGAAGTCCACAATCATCTCCTTTGTTTTGTTGACATTGAGTGTGAGGTTATTTTCCTGACACCACACTCCGAGGGCCCTCACCTCCTCCCTGTAGGCCGTCTCATCGTTGTTGGTAATCAAGCCTACCACTGTAGTGTCGTCTGCAAACTTGATGATTGAGTTGGAGGCGTGCATGGCCACGCAGTCATTGGTGAACAGGGAGTACAGTAGAGGGCTGAGAACGCACCCTTGTGGGGACCCAGTGTTGAGGATCAGCGGGGTGGAGATGTTGTTACCTACCCTCACCACCTGGGGACGGCCCGTCAGGAAGTCCAGGACCCAGTTGCACAGGGCGGGGTCGAGACCCAGGGTCTCGAGCTTAATGACGAGTTTGGAGGGTACTATGGTGTTAAATGCGGAGCTGTAATCGATGAACAGCATTCTTACATAGGTATTCCTCTTGTCCAGATGGGTTAGGGAGTGTGCAGTGTGATGACGATTTCGTCGTCTGTGGACCTATTGTGGCGGTAAGCAAATTGAAGTGGATCTAGGGTGTCAGGTAGGGTGGAGGTGATATGGTCCTTGACTAGTCTCTCAAAGCACTTCATGATGACGGAAGTGAGTGCTACAGGGCGGTAGTCATTTAGCTCAGTTACCTTAGTTTTCTTGGGAACAGGAACAATGGTGGCCCTCTTGAAGCATGTGGAGACAGCAGACTGGGATAAGGATTGATTGAATATGTCTGTAAACACACCAGCCAGCTGGTCTGCGCATGCTCTGAGGATGCGGCCGGGGATGCCGTCTGGGCCTGCAGCCTTGCGAAGGTTAACACGTTTTAATGTTTTACTCACGTTGGCTACAATGAAGGAGAGCCTGCAGGTTTTGGTCGCGGGCCGTGTCAGTGGTACTGTATTGTCCTCAAAGCGAGCAAAAAAGTAGTTTAGTCTGTCTGGGAGCAAGGCATCGTGATCCGCGACAGGGCTGGTTTTTCTTTTGTAGTCCGTGATTGACTGTAGACCCTGCCACATACCTCTCGTGTCTGAGCCGTTGAATTGTGACTCCACTTTGTCTCTGTACTGATGCTTAGCTTGTTTGATTGCATTGCGAATAGCTACACTGTTTGTATTCGGTCATGTTTCCGGTCACCTTGCCCTGATTAAAAGCAGTGGTTCACGCGTTCAGTTTTGCGTGAATGCTGCCATCAATCCACGGTTTCTGGTTGGGGAATGTTTTAATAGACGCTGTGGGTACAACATCACCGATGCACTTGTTAATGAACTCGCACACCGAATCAGCGTATTCGTCAATGTTGTTGTTCGCCACAATGCGGAACATATCCCAGTCCACATGATCGAAGCAATCTTGAAGCGTGGAATCTGATTGGTCGGACCAGCGTTGAACAGACCTGAGGGCAGGAGCTTCCCGTTTTAGTTTCTGTCTATAGGCTGGAAGCAACAAAATGGAGTCGTGGTCAGCTTTTCCGAAGGGAGGGCAGGGGAGGGCTTTATATACGTCACGGAAGTTAGAATAACAGTGGTCTAGGGTTTTGCTACCCCTGGTAGCACAATCGATATGCTGATGGAATTTGGGGAGCCTTGTTTTCAGATTAGCCTTGTTAAAATCCCCGGCTACAATAAATGCAGCCTCAGGATATGTGGTTTCCAGTTTACATAGAGTCCAATGAAGTTCTTTCAGGGCCGTCGATGTGTCTGCTTGGGGGGGATATACACGACTGTGATTATGATCGAAGAGAATTCTCTTGGTAGATAATGCGCTCGGCATTTGATAGTGAGGAATTCTAAGTCAGGTGAACAAAAGGACTTGAGTTCCTGTATATTGTTATGATCACACCATGTCTCGTTAATCATAAGGCATACACCCCTGCCCTTCTTCTTACCAGAGAGAGGCTTGTTTCTGTCGGCACGATGCGTGAAGAAACCAGGTGGCTGTACCGACTCAGATAGCGTGTCTCGAGTGAGCCATGTTTCCGTGAAACAAAGAACGTTACAGTCTCGGATGTCTCTCTGGAATGCTACCCTTGCTCGGATTTCATCTACCTTGTTGTCAAGAGACTGGACATTGGCGAGTAGTATGCTCGGGAGCGGTGCGCGATGTGCCTGTCTACGGAGCCTGACCAGAAGACCACTCCGTCTGCCCCTTCTTCTATGGCGTTGTTGTTTTGGGTCGCCGGCTGGGATCCGATCCATTGTCCTGGGTGGTAGGCCAAACGGAGGATCCGCTTCGGGAAAGTCGTATTTCTGGTCGTAATGTTGGTGAGTTGACGTTGCTCTTATATCCAATAGTTCCTCCCGACTGTATGTAATAAAACCTAAGATTACCTGGGGTAACAATGTAAGAAATAACACATAAAAAAACAAAATACTGCATAGTTTCCTAGGAACGCGAAGCGAGGCGGCCATCTCTGTCGGCACCGGAAGTAGAACCAGTCATATGAAATCCATAGATTACGGCCTAATGAATTTATTTAAATTGACTGATTTCATTATATGAACTGTAACTTGGTAAAATCTTTGAAATTGTTGCATGTTTTTGTTCACTATCGATAAAGTGGAACAGTGACAAGGACTGTCTGAGAGAGGACAGTTGTTAGGTGTTGTTGGCAACAGAATGGGATGAATCAGCCCTCATTAACGTGAGTCATTAGCCTAGCCAGAGGAGAGACTGACCTTGTATTGTAGCTTAATGTCGATTATGGCAGCCCCCCGCACCTCTCCGATTCAGAGGGGTTGTGTTAAATGCGGAAGACACATTTCAGTTGAATGCATTGCACTGACTAGGTATCCCCCTTTCCCTAACGAATGCAGCTAGCCTAGCGGGTCCTCAGTCATCAGGCAGCAAGACAGGGTAGCCCTAAGCTAATAACATCGGCGAAGGATCAATAAAGAGTATCATGTCAGCACTGTTTTGGGTCAGTGATAAGGACAAATCTTATGGGGCCCACTGCCTTTCGATTTGTAGACGGTGGGCTAAAACTTCCATATTATAATGGGACCTCTTGGCTAAAGGGGCTTTGTTTGCACTCTATAGATATGACCGAAGTTATTAAGTGTCCATTTCCATATGTTAATGCGCTGCGGCAATAAGAGGTGCCAGCTATCAGCGGCCGAGATTCCACCGTCAACTTTATGGATAGGGGGTGGGTGTGGTTGGGATAGGTTTAGAGGGAGTATGGGTTAGCAATTCCATCCAATCTGAGCGCTTTCAATAATTAAACTGATCAACTTCATTAGCTAAATGAAGTTGATTTGACCACAGAACATGGCCATATGGCGCAACGAAACAAAAGAGGAGGAACTAATTAAAAGTACAATAATAAGGATTTTAATGAACTGGTTCCCCAGACGTCAGCACATGGGGCTGTGGAGTCATAATTAAGTGCTGTAGTGCTGGCAACATTCTTTCCCCCATTTTAATAACGGCAAGGGTTCCAACCATCTAATTAAATCTGTAAATGAATTAGCAACATTGTGGGTCCCCGCTTGATTTTTATACCCCACCTCCCACACCGTTTACTATTCCCAAATAACTCCATATACACACACACACTCGTTCTCTCGCTTTCACTCTTTTTCTCTCTCTCTCTCACACACACATGCACACACACACACATACACTTTTCCATCCAAACATATTTGCTGTTAATGAAATGTAATCATTATTGATACACTTTCAGAGGGCTTTAGCAGTTACTAATGCATCCTAAAAATGCTAGGATGCAAGACTGCACACTCACTGGAGAGTATGATAAATGGTTTGGGGGTACGGATGTGTCTATTGAGAATCAGTCTGTCCTCCCCTTGGAATTCCTACTTTGTTTTAGGAGAGCAAAGACCTTTCTTTATCACTAGCTAATGCTATCACCTTTTTTCTACAGGTGCATCTCAATAGTGGGTTCCTCTCGTCTCCTTTCCTTCATCTGCATGGGTATGGAAAACGAGACAGGCGGAAGCATCATTCCTTGTAGACATTCAGCAAATTGCTCTCCCTATCCTGTGACCTCAAATGAGGTACACATGAAGGAGAAAAGATAAGGAGAGGTAGCCACTGTGGAATATTTGGACATACTCACACCATTTAGACCTGACGTGTCGTTTCTGACACTCGTCTCTTCTCTCTAATCTCCCCCCAGGGAACTAACCTTCTGCTCTCTATCCTCCCTTTCCATCTCAATCTGGGGATCTGGGAAACTAATTAACAAAAAAATCACATGGACTGACAAGGGAGTCATTTGCATATTAAATTAATTGGATCTTCACTTGGGTCTCTGTATACTGGTGACATTGCAAAATAGAAGGCGTGGAAAAAAATGGGTTTGAGTATCGACATTTCTCTGTTGGTCGTGTCAGGCTAGTCAATATGGCAATGTTTTTCTTCTGCGTACTTGTCGTAGGAATAGGTTAGGTACATTAAAACAACAAACATTTCCTGCCTGGTTTCTTTCATTTCAGGACCACTGATAAATTAGAAAACTGAAGAGATTTCCACCGTAGATGCTAACGTGTTAGGATTGACCTGCAATTACAGCAGAGCCAGTTGCCTATTGGAGCCATGCTGGGGTTTCAGTGCCTGATCTGAGTCTGGCAGTGTTATTCCTCTAGTGCAAGAAATTGATGGATGTCCATCCCATCCATCCATCCTTCCCAGAAGCAATCACAGAAGTAATGGGAATAATATGTAACCTGAAAATGTGCTGTTATTGGCAGAGAGGTTTGGAATACACTTTGTTATTGGTCTATTAACTTATACATTCTCACCAGGCAAGCAAAAACTCCACCCTTGCAAAACCTGCTGATTAGAAGGTCCTATGTAGATTGTATTTTCAACCAGCAACTGTTGGGAAATAACACTGATAAAGAAAACACTTTCAGTGTAAATATGATACAAAACAGAGAGGGAAAAATGTTTTGACTGCACTGGGCCTTTAAAGCAAGACCTTTTACAGCCAGTCCAACAAAGTTCAAGTCTCGCTCTCGTTTCTCAGTTAGCCACCGTATCATCATCATCATCATCATTGCCAAAAGGACACCCACCCACGTTGAAGGGCTAGCATGTGTTGGCACAGCAGATGCCGTTACCACAGCACACACTACCACGCTGACCTCAGGTCAGTGCCCCCTCCTGCTGCGATGAGAGTCTAACAGTCTAACGCAGTGGTTCCCAAACAGTGGGTCGGGGCTCACGTGGGTTGTTGAAAAAATTTTAAAAAAAACATTTTTGGGATGGAAAAATGCTTTCAGTGTGAAATTAAATGACTTAAACCAAATAGAAAATATATAGAAATGATAATGGACCTAAATATGTTTTAATAATAGCTTATAATCTTTGAAATCGTATAATCAACTAAATAAAAACTAGAAAATCAGGCCTCAATTGATTTTATGTTTGAGCATAATAACACAACATTAGCCATGTCAAAATGCGTAGAATTGCAGGATGATATTTTGACTTATTCTTTGGTCTGTGTATGTTTTTTCACCTCTCAACCCTTATGGTGGGTTGCGACACAAAAGGCACCTCAATTGGTGGGTCATGAAGAAAATATTTTGGGGAACCCCTGTCTAACGGATGGGTGACCGCCCCACGCAGCAGATCCCAGGTCAGTTTCCAGAGGCCACAGTGACCCTTGGAGCTAATTAAGGCTAAAGATAAGGGCATTAATGAGCCAGGGGCCCTGATCAAAGGAGCGTGACAGCTGAGCCTGGGAGGGGGGTGAGGAAGAGAAGTGGGGACTGCTATGTTTACCCGAGTTACCCCCAGTAATTGGGAGGGATGGGGATAAGATACAGGCTGATCCTTTTGTCAAATGGGGGTGGGGGGGGAGACAGCTGTCACACACACTCTTGTTGTTACTCGGAACATGTGTTGCCTCGACGGTTTGGCACTTGGAGGGTCCTGGGAAACATGTACCGGCTGGTGAATGACATTGGTTGGAACATGTAACCTTGGAGACCAAAAGTGGAATGTCTTGGCACTATCTAGCTTGAGTTTTTTACAACCATGACTGTCTACAGTAAATAAGAGCACAGAGAGGGTACAGTATATTGAGGGTAGTTTGATGGATCTAAAGTCCACATGCAAATACTTCCATTAAATAACTTCCTTTCCTTGTCTCCTCTCTTTCATAAACACTGACCGGCCAGCCACTTGAAATCACTAAGCAACATCTAATATCTTCCCACTGGGCACACCGCATCATTTCAACATGGAAATATGATAAATTGGATTGCCATGTTGTCAGCACATTCAACTATGTAAAGAAAAAAGTATTTAATAAGATTATTTCATTCATTCAGATCTAGGATTTGTTATTTTAGTGTTCCCTTGATATTTTTGAGCAGTATATATTTTTACATTGTTTGCAAACTGATACATGACACGTATTAATTCCAAAATAACATGTAAAACAGGCAAAAATGTGGGGCTCATAACAATGACGGGTCGCCACTGTCCCTAACGTTTTCATAAAACAAGATTTTTTCCCCAACTTTTTTTCATTGTAAGACTAGGTTTGGGAATTTGTTGGCGACCCTTATTGTCTGAAAATCTTTAGCTGTAGCTTTGATTTCGTTCTCTTTCCAACTTGCCTTCAAAGACGGCACTCACAAATTTAGAAGCATAAAGAAACCAAGAAATCAGTGTGATCTCGATACTGGACTCGTCTCAAGTACTACAACACTACTAGAAATATTGAACGCTGATAACTCAGAAATCTACTAGAAACCAAAGTTGTAATGTGTATATATAGTACAGAAGATTCGAGTGCATAGACAATCAGAGTGAGCGGAACAAAAAAAAGAAGAATTGTAACACTTTCCATTGATGTTTGTGAGCTGAGAATCCGGGTGAGTTAGCTTTATGCTAGCTAATTTCTGTGCCTGTCTTCATGAATAACAAAGGTGTACATACAGTGCCTTGCAAAAGTATTCATCCCCCTTGGTGTTTTTCCTATTTTGTTGCAATTACAAACTGTAATTTTATTTTATTTTATTTGGATTTCATATAATGGACATACACAAAATAGTCCAAATTGGTGAAGTGAAATTTAAAAAAAAAATTGTTTTAACAAAAAAAAAATTTCAATGGAAAAGTGGTGCTGCGTATGTATTCATCCCCTTTGCTATGAAGCCCCTAAATAAGATCTGGTGCAACCAATTACTTTCAGAAGTCACATAATTAGTTAAATAAAATCCACCAGTGTGCAATCTAAGTGTCACATGATCTGCCACATGATCTCAGTATATATACACCTGTTCTGAAAGGCCCCAGAGTCTGCAACACCACTAAGCAAGGGGCACCACCAAGCATACAAGGGGCACCACCAAGCGTACACTCCACAGAGCTGGGCTTTACGAAAGAGTGGCCAGAAAAAAGCCATTGCTTAAAGAAAAAAGGAAGCCAACATGCTTGGTGTTCACCAAAAGGCATGTGGGAGACTCCCCAAATATGTGGAAGATGGTACTCTGGTTAGATGAGACAAAAATGTTGCTTTTTGGCCATCAAGGAAAACGCTATGTCTGGAGCAAACCCAACACCTCTAATCACCACGAGAACATCATCCCCACAGTGAAGCATGGTGGTGGCAGCATCATGCTGTGGGGATGTTTTTCATTGGCAGGGACTGAGAAACTGGTCACTATTGAAGGAATTATGGATGGCGCTAAATACAGAGAAATTCTTGAGGGAAACCTGTTAGTCTTCCAGAGATTTGAGACTGGGACAGAGGTTCACCTTCCAGCAGGACAATGACCCTAAGCATGCTGCTAAAGCAACACTTGAATGGTTTAAGGGGAAACATTTAAATGTCTTGGAATGGCCTAGTCAAAGCCCAGACCTCAATCCAATTGAGAATCTGTGGTTTGACTTAAAGATTGCTGTACACCAGCGGAACCCATCCAACTTGAAGGAGCTGGAGCAGTTTTGCCTTGAAGAATGGGCAAAAATCCCAGCGGTGAGATGTGCCAAGCTTATAGAGACGTACCCCAAGAGACTTGCAGCTGTAATTGCTGCAAAAGGTTACTCTACAAAGTATTGACTTTGGGGGGGTGAATAGTTATGCACACTCAAGTTCAGTTTTTTTGTCTTATTTCTTGTTTGTTTCACAAGAAAAAATATTTTGCATCTTCAAAGTGGTAGGCTTGTTGTGTAAATCAAATGATACAAACCCCCCCCCCAAATCTATTTTAATTCCAGGTTGTAAGGCAACAAAATAGGAAAAATGCCAAGGGGGGTGAATACTTTCGCAAGCCGCTGTAGTGGTGGGGAGTCAACTCCAAAATAATTGATTCCTCGACACCTTGCCCGTCGACTCCCGGTGTCAACTCCCATTTCTGGGTGTCAAGCTTCGATTCTGATAGAATTATTTTTGCAACGGGGGAAACTAGTCACCGTCGGCTACTTCCGAAAGCACAAACTCTTGCATCTTTCACAGCAAAGAAAGTGTGAGCAAGTGAGGGAGGGAGAGGGGAAAAGCCAGGTATAGATAGGCATGTTGGCCACCAGGCAGACAGTCAGAACCGTGCATCAACCTGGTCTCAGAGCATTTCGTATTATTCTGTAGTTAAATCTGAGACACTCTATTTAGTATGATATGTTACGTTTCGTATGGTATGTATTCATTTGTGGATGTCCATCACCCATTTCGTATGATACAGTATGTTACAAGTCACAATTTGTATTATATGTTACGAATTTGCAAAACGTCCAACATGTTAGGATTTTGCAAACATGTACTATATGTTACGAATTTGCAAAACATGATATGTTACAAATTCTAGCTAGGTGGCTAGCTGGCTAACGTTAGCTATGTTAAGGGTTAGGGTTAAGTTTAGGAGTTGGGTTATGGTTAGGGTTAGGGCAAGGGTTAGGTGAAGGGTTAGGGGAAGGGTTACCTAACATGCTAAATAGTTGAAAAGTAGTTGAAAAGTTGCTAATTAGCTAAATGCTAAAGTCATCTGTGATGAAATTCAAACTCGCAACCTTTGGATTGCTAGCTATTTGCGTTATATGGCCCTGAGGAAAGCAGTTAACCCACTGTTCCCCTGGCGTCGATGATGTGGATGTCGATTAAGGCAGCCCCCGCACCTCTCTGATTTAGAGGATTTGGGTTAGACATGCGTTAGACACATTTCAGTTGAATGCATTCAGTTGTACAACTGACTATGTATCCTCCTTTCCCTATCCCTAAATGGGGGTGTTCTACTAAGCTATATTGTTTTAAGAAGGTCATACCAAGGATCATTTAGATATTTGACTTTAATAAGACCCCTTGAAGTATAAAAAAAGATAGAAAAATATTGTTTGATGGAAAAAAAACTGCCATTAACCCATACAAACGCACTGAATAACAAATTCACTGCATATGCATTCGGAAAGTATTCAGGACCCTTCCCTTTTTCCACATTTTGTTATGTTACAGCCTTATTCTAAAATGTATTAAATAAAAAAAATCCTAAGCAATCTACACACAATACCCCACAATGACAAAGCGAAAGCATTTATTCATTTTTTCAAATTTATACAAATTAACCTGTTGGGGATAGGGGGCAGTATTTGCACGGCCGGATAAAAAACGTACCCGATTTAATCTGGTTACTACTCCTGCCCAGTAACTAGAATATGCATATATTGGCTTTGGATAGAAAACACCCTAAAGTTTCTAAAACTGTTTGAATGGTGTCTGTGAGTATAACAGAACTCATATGGCAGGCAAAAACCTGAGAAAATTCCTTACAGGAAGTGGCCTGTCTGACCATTCCTTGAGCTTCTTGACTCTGTTTATTGAAGACTGAGGATCTTTGCTGTAACGTGACACTTCCTACGGCTCCCATAGGCTCTCAGAAGGCGGGAAAAAGCTGAATGATGTAATTCCAGCCCCAGGCTGAAACACATTAGCGCTTTTGGCAAGTGCTCTATCAGAGGACAATGGGCTGAGGCGCGTGCACGAGTCGACCCCATGCTTTTATTTTCTTTCGTCTTTTTACCTAAACACAGATTCCCGGTCGGAATATTATCGCTTTTTTACGAGAAAAATGGCATAAAAATTGATTTTAAACAGCGGTTGACATGCTTCGAAGTACGGTAAGGGAATATTTAGAAATGTTTTGTCACGAAATGCATCGTGCTCGTCACCCTTCTTTACCCTTTCGGATAGTGTCTTGAACGCACGAACAAAACGCCGCTGTTTGGATATAACTATGGATTATTTGGGACCAAACCAACATTTGTTATTGAAGTAGAAGTCCTGGGAGTGCATTCTGACGAAGAACACCAAAGGTAATGACATTTTTCTTATAGTAAATCTGACTTTGGTGAGTGCTAAACCTGCTGGGTGTCTAAATAGTGTCATGACGTTGGCCTGTGGGTAAGGTTTATGACCCCCCCCCATAAATACAAATGGGCGGTAATTTAGAATGCATAAGATAATGTATTTACGATAGCATAGCTGCTGTTTGTGGTTCCTAAATCTTCCCGCTCTTTCATTCAAGCCCAACGCCCTTTCCTTTGTGTAACCAGGTTCCGTCCACCGGGACATTTTCTGTATGACATCATTATTCTGTGTATATGTAATTCTGTGTGATTAGTTTAGGTATTTAGTAAATAAATAATTAAACCCAATTTTGTATTGCTGATTCAACTTGTTAGCCAGGGTTCGTGAAGATAACCAAGAATTTACAACTTTCATTATGAGACTGAAAATAAGGGTTAATATTGACTGCTATCGATGTAAAATATTACTAAGTATTTTAAGAGTTTATTTGGAAGATAACAGCTCTATAAACGTACTTCCGTGGTGCCCCGACTTTCTAGTTAATTACATTTACATGATTAGCTTAACCTGTTTGGGCTAGGGGGCAGTATTGAGAATTTTGGAAAAAATATGTGCCCATTTTTAACTGCCTCCTACACCAACTCAGAAGCTAGAATATGCATATTATTGTTCAGGTTTGGATAGAAAACACCCTAAAGTTTCTAAAACTGTTTGAATGGTGTCTGTGAGTATAACAGAACTCCTATGGCAGGCAAAAACCTGACAAGGTTTCATGCAGGAAGTACCCTGTCTGACAAGGAGTCGTGCGTCTTGCATCTGTTTATTGAAAAGTAAGGATCTTAGCTGTAACGTGACAATTCCCAGGGCTCCGATAGGCTCTCAGAACCCGGGAAATACCTGAAGGTTGACGAGGCAGCCTCAGGCTGAAACACATTATCGCCTTTGGTAAGTGGCGGATCAGAGGACCTTTGAATGAGGCGCGTGCACGATTCGCCCCTGTGGAGAAATTTAACTCGGCTGTTTAGGCTCATTGCATATTCCCGGTCGGAATATTATCGCTTTTCTACGAGATAAATGGCATAAAAATTGGTTTTAAACAGCGGTTGACATGCTTCGAAGTACGGTAATGGAATATTTAGAAATGTTTTGTCACGCCATGCGCCATGCGCGAGACCGTGATTTAGTATTCTGATAGTGTCTAGAACTCACGAACAAAACGTCGCTGTTTGGATATAACGATGGATTATTTGGGACCAAACCTACATTTGTTATTGAAGTAGAAGTCCTGGCAGTGTATTCTGACGAAGAACAAGCAAGGTAAGAACATTTTTCTTATAGGAAATATGATTTTGATGAAGGCTAATCTTGCCGGGTGTCTAAATAGCTAGCCCGTGATGCCGGGCTATGTACTTAGAGTATTGCAAAATGTGTTTCATCCGAAAAGCTATTTTAAAATCGGACATATCGAGTGCATAGAGGAGTAATGTATCTATAATTCTTAAAATAATTGTTATGCTTTTTGTGAACGTTTATCGTGAGTAATTTAGCAAACTGTTAGTAAATTCCCCGGAAGTTTGCGGGGGTTATGCTTTTTCTGAACGTCATATGCTAATGTAAAAAGCTGTTTTTTTATATAAATATGAACTTGATTGAACAGACATGCATGTATTGTATAACACAATGTCCTAGGTGTGTCATCTGATGAAGATTATAAAAGGTTAGTGCTGCATTTAGCTGTGGTTTGGGTTTATGTGACATGATATGCTAGCTTGAAAAATGGGTGTCTGATTATTTCTGGCTGGGCACTCTGCTGACATAATCTAATGTTTTGCTTTCGTTGTAAAGCCTTTTTGAAATCGGACAGTGTGGTTAGATTAACGAGATTCTTGTCTTTAAATAGCTGTAAAATAGTCATATGTTTGAGAAATTGAAGTAATAGTATTTCAAACGATTCAAAAATCGCGCCACTGGATTTCAGTGGCTGTTACGTAGGTGGGACGAGTTCGTCCCACATGCGCCAGAGAGGTTAATCAGGTAATATTAATTACAGAGAAAGAATTTTATAGGTTAGCATGTCATATCACTTAATCCGGCATAGCCAAAGACACGACATATGACGCCCTGTGCGAGGAATCTAAAATAGGATGAAGCTTTCATTTTGATTCAGCCTATATAAAATTGAAAAGCAGATTACATAATATACCAAGTTGATTATATACATTTTGGGAATTGTAGACCGGAATTATTGGTGCGTGTGTGCTCTGGAGAATCGCCTCCGTGTTGTGCTCTGAGGTAGTCAGTGGGTAGCATCAGCTATACAGTTCTGTATGAGGGCTGATAAAGCTATCTGAGAAACAGCGCGTTTGGCCAAACGCTGGGCTATTTCTGCCTCGCGCGTTTCAGACGCGTGTTGGCTAGGTCATTATTAATTTCTCGAGCGAGGACAAAGAGCCAGCCGATTGAAATTTAGGAGAGATTAGCTTGACCAGCGATAAGTATCTCTCTGTCTCTCTCGCGTTTCGATGCGAGTAGACCACGGTGCGTTTTGTTGTTTACCGCGAGTTCCGGTTAAAACATCGTCAAATATCGCCGAAAAGGGTTTGAACATAATACGTTATAAGTAAAACCTTTCCCTTGCCAAGGGAATCCTATGTGAGCATTTTTCAGGCATCAAGTAGCATTAGCTTGCTCGAGATGCTAAGCTAACAAAAGGGAAAACAGCCATTTTGTTTTGCGCCACATTGTAATTAATCCGACTTGCGGAACGAAAGTCCCGCCCTGGGTACTTCCGTTTGATTTCAGTGTGTGCCAGCAGGGACCTCTGAAGAGTCACCAGTACTTTCCTTCAAGTATAATTAGTCAGGTGACACTCAAGTCGTTACTCGTGATATCCAGACGGATATCGATGTCTTATTCAATTGAACTAATAAGTGAAATTGCCAGATTTACATTCTCAAGTTTAAATAATATCCAAATTGATGAGTTTTCTAAATGAGACATTGTAATCTTTTTTCCACATTAACCTAGATGAATAAACCTCTCAGGTTAATTAAAGTTTAAATCCCAAATAGCCTATACAGGTTTGATTTATCATTAAAATTGATCAATCAGTAAAATTTGGTTTTTGCAAAACCCATTCAGTAATCCAGTACTGACAGAAGTCCCGCCCCAGCGGGAATCCCATGTGGCTTCGGCCCAAGGAAAAAGTGTACCATAGTGGGGAGTGTTCCCAACATTTAATCTACTGTTTTCACTTATGATATCCAATCAATGGAGATTGTATGGATTATCATCTCATTCAATTTAATAAATTAAATTGTTGAACAAACCTTAATGTTCTTGCAATCAAATGAGACACTTTTTAAATTTTCCACATTAACCTAGATGAATAAACCTCTCAGGTTAATTAAAGTTTAAATCCCAAATAGCCTATACAGGTTTGATTTATCATTAAAATGGATCAATCAGTAAAATTTGGTTTTTGCAAAACCCATTCAGTAATCCAGTACTGACAGAAGTCCCGCCCCCGCGGGAATCCCATGTGGCTTCGGCCCAAGGAAGAAGTGTACCATAGTGGGGAGTGTTCCCAACATTTGAACTACTGTTTACACAATCAATGGAGATTGTATGGATTATCATCTCATTCAATTTAATAAATTAAATTGTTGAACATACCTTAATGTTCTTCCAATCAAATGAGACACTTTTAAAACTTCTCATATTAACCTGGATGAAGCAACCTCAGGTTAATTCAAGTTTAATACCCAGATAGCCTACCCAGGTAGGATTAATCATTGGCATTGATTAATTCATTCAATTTGCTTTTGCAAATTCATTCACATCCAACTTCCACAGTACTGATGGTTCGTCAACATCTATAAATAGATTAAACTTGTCTTTGCAGCTTCCAATGAATTCCAAACCCAAACATTGAAAAAAAATAGGAACATTTTTCCTCTAAATTTTTCTAATAATGTGCAAGCTACCAAAGGAGGTGGTCACCACTCCTCCGCTAATTAGGGAACCTCCACCCATAAAAGGATTGATCTCTGACCTCAGCAGCGATACCAACCCTAATTATGCCATTAGTGAAAAATCAGCCGAAATTGCGAACGCTGTCCAAAATCAACCATCAAACACAGGCTTTGTGACGGTTCTCTCCACTTTAGCACTTATGTATCGCCATCAAAGGTTGGCATCGATCCAATACCACAGTGCACAGCTGAAGCACGTGCAAGACATGGCTAACATGAGGGCAAAGGTGGAGAGAACTGAGCAACTATTGACAAAAGCAGGAAATGAAAACATTCTGCTAGTCGAGGAACTGCGTTTGAAATCGGAACAATTAAAAGTAATTGCAAATACTTATGACGATGAACGAGCACAAGCTCTTCAACAAAATCGTTTTCTACAGGAACAAAATCATATGCTACAGGAACAACTCGATTTAGCCAAAACTAAATACGATGATGTCCACGCCAAACTAGATAAATCTGAAGAGTTATCTACAAACAGGAACGCGCAATTTGACAACATGCATGCTGTTTTGTTGAATGTTACTCAAGGTAACAATGTTCTACTCCAAATTCTGCAGACCAAAAACGATCAGTTGATGAACACAATGACAAAGTTGGATGACAAATCAGCAGAACTTATTGAAGTCGCTGACCAAATGAATGATGAGAGAACTCAGGTGATGAGGATGGAAATATTGATTTCTAAGCAAGCAGAGGAAATCTCATCACTGAATCTCTCGCTCCGTACTCGAGACCTCTATCTGCAAACCATGACAGATAAGTTTGAGACCGAAAGGAGCAGAGGTGACACTCACGTGTCCAAAATTGGTACTCTAAGCGCTCAAGTGGACTCTGCAATGCAGCAGAAGACCATCCTTAGGTACCATCTGGAGGAAGTCCAGAATGGTCACGCTCTACAGCATGACTACCCATCCAAGCAACCGGAGTCCGGTACTCAAAGGAGTGAAGACGATAGGTTTCAGACATTGCCTCCATCATGTGTCCCTCAGTCTTCTCCTCTTGGCCATTCGGGACTGAGTAATATGGAGCCTCTTGGCCAACAAAGCCAAAGCTTGGCTTCTCCTCTTGGCCTTTCGGCCCCAATTTCTCCACAGGATGAAGCCAATCCTCTCCGCCCGCTTGGCGCGGAATACCTTGACAAACTCGTCAAGAATTTCCCCACCTTTGACCCCGTTCCAGGTCAGCCAAACGATACTGAGACATTCCTAGCTGACATAGAGGACGCGTTGGGTGGCTACCCGAACGCTACAGGTTCTGACAGGGTTTACCTGTTGAAGCGAACGTCGAATAGACACGTGACGAGGTTCATTCGCCTACAACAGCAACACGTGCTAAATGACTACGCTAAACTTGCCACAGCTTTGAAATTAGAATTCAGTGGTTCTGCGACTCGCAAACACGATAGCTCACTGGCTAACACGGTCAAACAAGTTCGGAACGAACACCCACAAGCTTTCTATCATAGGCTTCGTTCAGCTTACTTTGGCCTACTCACGGAAACAGGAATGGAAGAGCTGTTACCATTCAAACAAATGTTTCTGTCGAACATGTATCCCACCTTCATTACCTACTTGGGCCCTGCAGCCCACGTTGGCTTGCCTATCTTACAACTCAGAGAGCTTGCAAGCACAGCTTTTGAGGCATCAAAAGCTCGCAACGCTAAGAGCCCTGACCACTCGGTTTTGAAGTTTGACCAGGAGCACTCACTCCAGTTAGAGGGTGCATTATCAGGTATTGGAGCGTCGAGAGCTGACGCACAACAACAGTTTCTACCACGAAACCATGATTCCAATAACCGCCGCGGTCGAAATAACTGTAAAGTACGTCACCTTCAAAACGACTACCGCTACAATCGACCTGTTCGCTACGTTCCTGCACCTAACCCACACAAAGTGTCAGAGCACAAGGGTAACAAAGGGTTGAAGGACGATCAAAACGTAGACCAATGTTCTCCAGAAGTTCCACTGCGTGAAGAACTAAAGCTAGAACAATTTGAGAAAAGGGTAAAAGATAAGTCACAAGGACTAGACGGGGAATTACCGGACACCAGGTCCGCAGAAATTAACACCCATAGCAAGGACGTTAAAGTTCAAATTTCTCCCGCTCTCATTCAAGACCCTATCCAGGGCCCGCTTGATCAAGAAACAAGCCCCCGGGCTTTGTCTGTAAACTCTGATACAAAAGTTGTGAAGAAAAAGGTCAAACGCTTCGTTAAAGCCAAGCCCACTCAAAATCAGAAAAGTCAATCTGCTTCCACCTTGAACAGAAATGGCACATCACGTCGTTGCGAACGACCACTCCACTTTGTGGGGAATATGTCCACTAACCACGAATCTAAACGGCCATACCTGGAAACAGTCCTGGAGGACTGCTTAACTTGTCATGCGCTAATTGATTCGGGTGCGACAATATCACTCATCTCTCAAACATTGTTTGATGATCTCAAAAGGGCTTTGAAGCCAACTAAACATTGGTTAAAAGTGGAACGATGCGACACTACACTTCGAGGGGTCACTCAGACTACCTCGCCTCTCACATTGAGAGTCATGCTGAAACTACAGTTCAAGGACGTATCGCTCGTTCACCTTGTGTATGTTACCAGCCTCGAAACTGTACCCCTGCTACTTGGAGCAGACTTGATGGATCGGTTACTCCCATTGATGGATTGGAAAACCAACCAGGTATGGTCACAGGCCACAGTGCCTTCTCCACTGACCACACTGTCTAACGCTAGCTGCAACGCAGTCATTCACGAGGGGTATCTGTCGAAAGCACCCCTTGGGAAAAAGACGTTTAGAAACCTCTTGGTGCAGAATCCGATCCAAGGAGATATTACGATATCTCGACACATTCCATCAGCCAATCTGATTGACCATTATTTTCATGATTTCGAGCCAGCTGTCTCTGTGAATGAGCAACTTCCCTCCTTCTTGCAGTCGTGCAATATGGTAGTTGAGATGAACTTCTCTTGCCCTTCGGACACTTCCGCAAGCACTGCGGCCGTCTCAGCAAGAAAAACATTGATGCGCAGAGTACACTCAGCTTCCGATGATACACCTTCTGCTTTGTTGGGGACTGTCACCCCTTACAATGACACTAATGGCGTCAGTCCAGCAACTGACCCAATGACTCCCACTGGTGAAACACTTTGCGATATCACAGACCGATATCCTCGTCTCAGTTTGCAGGTACTGAAGAGGTTGCCACACGAGGACGCGGTGGTGACTGACAGACCTCGACAGCCACTGAGGGTGTTGAAGCTCAAACACCAGGAGATTTGGTTGAAAGGTTACAGCCATTCTCATAATAACGCGGCCACTGACAACTCGTACATAGGGTCCGACCTTTTCGTTTGCGCCTCGGACACCAACACTACCCGCTGGTGGGGGGGTCCCGAGACACAAAGGGGGGGAATAGCAGCCCAGACCCATGATGAGCCTCATCGCGGCCGGTGGGGGGGTCGAGACTACGGGCAACACCGTACGAGGCCGCCAGAGCATAAATCAAATCTAGTTGTAAACTCCCCTATGAGAACAGTGAGGAGCAGACAGGCCCCTAGACGGGGATTATCTTAGAACACATCTAAGATAGTTCTGAGGTGTACCACACTGGTCGTAAAGGAAGTCCAGTGGACTTGTCCACCTCCAAAACAAATGGCAACAATAATCATTCCTTGCCATGTGTAGGTTCAACTACAATACAACTAGTAATATGCTCCAATCATGTGTTCCGGTAAATAATATTTCAGAATAAATCGGTAGGACAACTGGACCCCTTGAATACCAGTGCCAATACCACAGTCAGTCCAGCAACACTCAGTAAGAGGATTAGTAACCTCACAAGTTAAATTGCTATTGATAATAGCGACATAGGAGTCACTCAGAGTGCAACACGGGGAAGGGAATCTCCAGTGCACTCTTCCAATGGTTAACACATGCCACTAATAAATAGAACCCTCCGTTCAGGAGAAAAGTTATTAGAAGTCATGAACCATGATCACACCATGTACGACTGGTCTAATACTTAGAGTACTTCCGTCGTGAGGTTAGCTCCTCCGTGGATAACATAGCTATGAAATAGACTTCATACCTACCGCCACTACAATAGTGGAAGACAGTGACTTGTAGAAAAACTACTACAGACTCCCTTGACACCAATTCTGACTGACCTCCAGGCATTGACCTGAAAATTACCTGATTACGTCAGACTCATTCTGAACAAGTTGTAATCTGCCAGGATACTTGGTTTTCTTCCCTTGACATGCGCGATTGTGTAAGCATAAACGCACATGCACAACGGAACATCCAATTAGGATTGATGCTAGGATCACTTAAGGGTCCAAGCAAAATACCAGCCTTAGTAAAGTTGAACATTTACTTCTAGGCCTTTGACTCTACAGCACTCACCAGTTTTCTAACCAGAAGTCCATAGGTCATCACTGTAGACTGCCCAAAACTAGTGCCTTACAGCTGTAGACTTATCATACAGTTGTCAACTTAGGATAGTACCCTAAGCGCCACCCCGCAAATTAGGAAAGCCCTAAATATGTCATTAGACAATGCCAGGATTGGGTCATTTTGCCAAGACCATGGACGTAGATAGAATACAGTCCAATTAGATGATTAAGGTGGGATAACTATATTTTGTTTTGTTTATGCTTTCATTCATTTTGTTTCATTTTCTTCGGCACATAGAAAGTGATAGAGCCATAAACAACTCCCCCATACAACCATCAGTTAGTGCCACAACGCCGCTCATTTGGGGGGAAATGTAATGATATATTTCATGAGTGTGTGTGCGTTGTTAACATCTGCCTAAGTTACTGCCCAGATATTCCAGTCTGGACGACCAGACGACGGGTCCGGAACGGCGATCCCAATCCGGACATCCGCTGCCGAGCCATGGAAAGGACTTCTTCATTTGCAGAGACCCTACCCGGGTCGACCACCAGAGGGGGGACTGCAATAGCAACCACCAACTGGACATCTGCTGCCCAGCCTTGGAGCGGACTTCTTCATTTGCAGACACCCTACCCGGGTCGACCGCCAGATGGGGACCACAACGATGATCCACAACCAGGACAACCCACGTTCATTTTTATGATTGGTTTACAACATGCAGTTTAATCGCAAGATTGAACCCAACATGGGGGGACTGTCATGACGTTGGCCTGTGGGTAAGGTTTATGACCCCCCCATAAATACCT
This sequence comes from Salmo trutta, assembly GCF_901001165.1. Classification (NCBI taxonomy): domain Eukaryota; kingdom Metazoa; phylum Chordata; class Actinopteri; order Salmoniformes; family Salmonidae; genus Salmo; species Salmo trutta. Next base: position 51,864,764 of record NC_042968.1, on the reverse strand, counting down.
TTCTCCCTTCCCCTCTCTTACTGACCCTACTGAAGGACTGCTGTCCTGTTAAATATAGAGAGTCTGGGAACAACAAACAAATGGGGAAAGGAACCATATTTTGGTAATAAAACCAGTTGGAAATATGCTTGATAACGTAATGAGTATGGATGTCAGTTCATTGTTATCTGTGACATTATGACTGATGACAGGACGACATAAACTGTACCTGGGAAAGTATACACCCTCTAGTTATCAGAGTCACATGGAATTGTTATGCAATTGAAATGTTTGATATTGAAATTGTTTGTTAGGAGATTAAATGTAATTTTAGCTTCCAAATGAGAGATTTGGGTTTTCATAAGGAAAGTGCCCTGCTTGATCAGTGGCCCACCCCTGTGAAGAGGAGGGGTTATAAACGATGAAACACATCCTTCACCCCTCTCCACTATATAAGCCTTTGACGAAAAGATAACCAGGTTGTTCCAGTACGTGAGGTTCCAGTACGTGAGGTCTGCAGCCTCTACGTTAGAAGGACACACATGTCAAGAACAGAACTAAGCCAACATTGGCGTGAGCTATGGTATGAACTGGTATGAACTTTGAGCTTATTCACTACAGAAGTGATACTTCCTAGCCGTTGAGTTAGCAGCGGCCGCTGTCGACGTGGGCTAGGAAAGGACGGACGACGGATCCAGTCTAACAACCAGACGAAGATACCACCACGTATCCAATTTACCACCAGAGACATTGTTCCGAGTACAGGAAGATCTGTTGGCCAACCCGGCCAGCATCTACGACCAATCTACCGAAGCGCAGCTCAGAGTAAATATTTATTGCATTTTCCTTTTCCAAATGGGCGGTAATTTAGAATGCATAAGATAATGTATTTACGATAGCATAGCTGCTGTTTGTGGTTCCTAAATCTTCCCGCTCTTTCATTCAAGCCCAACCCCCTTTCCTTTGTGTAACCAGGTTCCGTCCACCGGGACGTTTTCTGTATGACATCATTATTCTGTGTATATGTAATTCTGTGTGATTAGTTTAGGTATTTAGTAAATAAATAATTAAACCCAATTTTGTATTGCTGATTCAACTTGTTAGCCAGGGTTCGTGAAGATAACCAAGAATTTACAACTTTCATTATGAGACTGAAAATAAGATAAGGGTTAATATTGACTGCTATCGATGTAAAATATTACTAAGTATTTTAAGAGTTTATTCGGAAGATAACAGCTCTATAAACGTTCTTCTGTGGTGCCCTGACTTTCTAGTTAATTACATTTATATTATTAGCTTAATCAGGTAATATTAATTACAGAGAAAGAATTTTATAGGTTAGCATGTCATATCACTTAATCCGGCATAGCCAAAGACACGACAATAGCTAGCCCTGTGATGCCGGGCTATCTACTTACAATTTTGCAAAATGTGCTTTCACCAAAAAGCTATTTTAAAATCGGACATATCGAGTGCATAGAGGAGTTCTGTATCTATAATTCTTAAAATAATTGTTATGCTTTTTGTGAACGTTTATCGTGAGTAATTTAGTAAATATTTTGTAAATTCACCGGAAGTTTGCGGGGGGTATGCTAGTTCTGAACGTCACATGCTAATGTAAAAAGCTGTTTTTTGATATAAATATGAACTTGATTGAACAAAACATGCATGTATTGTATAACATAATGTCCTAGGGGTGTCATCTGATGAAGATCATCAAAGGTTAGTGCTGCATTTAGCTGTCTTCTGGGTTTTTGTGACATTATATGCTCGCTTGAAAAATGGGTGTCTGATTATTTCTGGCTGGGTACTCTGCTGACATAATCTAATGTTTTGCTTTCGTTGTAAAGCCTTTTTGAAATCGGACAGTGTGGTTAGATTAACGAGAGTCTTGTCTTTAAAATGGTGTAAAATAGTCATATGTTTGAGAAATTGAAGTAATAGCATTTCTAAGGTATTTGAATAACGCGCCACAGGATTCCACTGGCTGTTACGTAGGTGGGACGATTTCGTCCCGCAAACCCTAGAGAGGATAAAAAACAGAAATACCTTATTTGCATAAGAATTCAGACCCTTTGCTATGAGACTCAAAATTGAGCTCTGGTCCATCCTGTTTCCATTGATCATCCTTTAGATGTTTCTACAACTTGATTGGAGTCCCCCCCTCAATTGTCTAAGGTCCCACAGTTGACTGCATGTCAGAACAAAAACCAAGCCATGAGAGACAGGATTGTGTCGAGGGACAGATCTGGGGAGAAATTAACATTAAATTATCTGGCAACAGCTCTGGTGGACATTCCTGCAGTCAGCATGCCAATTGCATGCTCACTCAAAACTTGAGACATCTGTGGCATTGTGTGGTGTGACAAAACTGCACATTTTAGAGTAATTATTTGCTGTTTTTTTATTCTTTTTAATTTTATGGTATTTATTATTGCAAGGCAGAACACTTCTAATTAACAAGCCACATTTTATTTTTGTAATTATTTTAAAGACTTCTCTCGAATTAATAAGAAAAATATGTTACATTTCTCAGCTGTCTTTACAGTCTGCTGTGAATTAATAACTTTTCAATATTCTCAGGTCCACTCCTCCGAAGGCAGGGAGGCAAACAGCTCAGCAGAAACAAAGGCTCTTTTCTGAGAGCCACCATATTGATTAAAAAACAACAACTAATTTCCTGTGTCTCTTTGTTTATATGTTAAAGCTAGAATCCTTAGTTGCTACATCAATTTTTGGACTTCTAAATTAATACTGAATACCCATTGATCCCATCGCTTCTTGAAGAACCCAAAATACAAGTTTGTTTTACTGCAATTAATATTTGTAAACAATGTTAAATGTAAACATACACTGTATTGCTTTTATGAATACTACAATTTTGATATCACAGATGCTTTGAACCCCGGCCGAATAATTACTGTTAAGATTCACTAACCTCAACCCCAAACTAATTTAATCTATTAGTTAATCCAGGTGCCAGGAATTTCAATAGCATGCATTTTGAAGCATCTCAATATCTCATGCCACTGCGAGCTAACAGTCTCAAAGAAGGAAAGTAGAAAAGACTCGAGTGGATCTTCCACAGCCTGCCAAGAGATTACACCATGCAATCTTTGAGGCTAACAAATTACCTCAACAAGCCCTTCACTTGAATGACAAGGCAGAGTATTGTGAGCTTGTTGAGTTGGCTACTTGAGCGAGAAGGCAGAGCAGCTAACTGTGCCCTCTTGAAAGTGTCAATAATATGAGTCAACTGCACATTAGCATTAGTGCAGCGATAATATTGAAGCGTAGCGGATTTGCACACTTTACTATTGACATTTACCTCACGAGTTTGAATGTTGCATGCAGCAAGCTTGATTTTTAATTTTTTAAGCGTTTTATATTATATTTTTCAGGCAATGCATGCCACTTTAATGTTATTAATATATCTAGTGAAATTTGTAAATGAGATAGATCAGCACTCTATTGTCGGTAGCAAGCATCTGGAATCTGGTTTCCGCCACAAAGTCAAGGAAAAGTCCAACATTTTCATTTGTTATCGTGCTGCCACCTTATGGTATAATTGAGAATTGCAGTACCTGGTTGATGAATTTGACAATGAAGTATTCGAAAATACCTATTCTCGACCAGAGGTGACTGAATTAACGTTCAGGATTATTGATAATCGTTATTGAAATAGTAATCAAGTATAATGTCAAAACATGAACTTAAGAAACAGATAATAATAGTAATGAATCCTCATTATATTAATTCACAGTTATCTGTTAAAATACTTTTTTAAACACTATTATGTTGCTGTGTAGCACAGAGACACATACAATGGAAATTATCCCTTTATTATTAATGATATGGTTCTTAAAAGACCCTTTGTTTTTTTTAAAGAAAAGTATGCTTAAAATTGTTGCACCGACACTCATATTCTAGTGAATGTAATCGCAAGAACAACACGCTTTTGGTGCTTTTTAATATAGCCCACATTAGAGCTAGTGAGAGGCAGACATTCAAAACAATATACAAAAAAGATACAAATATAATATATATATATACATATACTGTATATAGTCCTGTAAAGAGAGTATGATTAGCATGTCTTTGAATTAAGTACAATATTAAATAATAATAATAATAATAGTATAAACATACAATACCAGTCAAAAGTTTGGGCACACCTACTCATTCAAGGGATTTTCTTTATTTTACTCTTTTATACATTGTATAATTATAGTGAAGACATCAAACTATGAAATAACACATATGGAATAATGTAGTAACCAAAAAAGTGTTAAACAAATCAAAATATATTTTATATTTGATATACAAAGTAGCCACCCTTTGCCTTGATGACAGCTTTGCACAATATTGACATTCTCTCAACCAGCTTCATGAGGTAGTCAACTGGAATGCATTTCAATTAACAGGTGTGCCTTGGTAAATGTTAATTTGTGAAATTTCTTTCCTTCTTAATGCGTTTGAGCCAATCAGTTGTGGTGTGACAAGGTAGGGGTGGTATCCAGAAGATACACCTATTTGGTAAAAGACAAAGTCCATATTATGGTAAGAACAGCTCAAATAAGGAAAGAGAAACAACAGTGCGTCATTACTTTAAGACATGGTCAGTCAATCCGTCAAGAACTTTGAACGTTTTTTCAAATGCAGTCACAAAAATCATCAAGCGCTATGATGAAAACTGGCTCTCATGAGGACCGCCACAGGAAAGGAAGACCCAGAGTTCAAATCAAAACTTTATTTGTCACATGGGCCGATTACAACAAGTGTAGACTTTACCGTGAAATGCTTACTGACAAGCCCTTAACCAACAGTGCAGTTCAAGAAGGAGAATATATTTACCAAGTAGGCTAAAATAAAAATAAATAATAAAAAGTAACACAATAACAATAACAATAACGAAGCCATATACAGGGGGCACCTGTACCGAGTCAGTGTGCAGAGGTACAGGCTAGTTGAGGTAATCTGTACATGTAGGTGGGGGCGAAGTGAATATGCATAGGTAACAAACAAACAGCGAGTAGCAGCTGTGTACAGGGGGGGGGGTGTGTCATCCGGTGGTGATTTTTATGAATTTTCCAGCAGTCTAATGGCTTGGGGGTAAGAAGCTGTTGAGGAGCCTTTTAGTCCTAGACTTGGCACTCCAGTACCACTTGCCGTGCGGTAGCAGAGAAAACAGTCTATAACTTGGGTGACTGGAGTCTTTGACAATTTTATGGGCTTTCCTCTGACACCGCCTATTATATAGGTCCTGGATGGCAGGAAGCTTGGCCCCAGTGATGTACTGGGCCGCTCTCACTAGCGCCTTACGGTCAGATGCAGAGCAGTTGCCATACTATTCTGTTCTAAGATGGTGTAGCAGTCAGACGTCTTTGCCCTTCGTCTTGTCCCATGTGTATATATATATTTACATCTTTTCTTCGCATATCTTTTGATATATATTTTTTTCTAAAAACTCAACCTCAACCTCAAAACACTCTCCTGCAACCCACCAATTTAAAAAAAAGAAGTATTATTTACCTCAAATCTGAAATCCTCAACAGAAGCTAGCCAGAGGTTAGCCAGAGGTTGGCCAGTTCACTGGCTAACGTTGGAGTTCAGCTAGCCACGGTTAGCGGTCATCAGCTATCCCTTAGCTCGAAAAGCTATCGGCAGTTTTGTACAGCGCGACTCAGACCAGAGCGAGCATACCGGACCTATTTTCTCTCCATGTCCCCGGATTTCTACCGCAGGCTCTGGACATCTACACCTGGATCTTGCAGCTAGCTAGCTGCTACCCGAGTGACTATTGGCTAACGTCGGTCCCGGAGCTAACATCAATTATTCCAGAGCTAGCCGGCTGAAGAGTTCCATCAGCCACTCCTGGGCTACAATCACCTAAACGGACCCGTTTTACTGCCGATGCGGAGCCCCATTGGGCCTTCGACTGGACTACCAACGTTATCTGCCCAAGGGAGTTATCCAACTGGCCCCTCCGTCGCGACGTAACCTGAACGTCTCTGGTTTCAATGATGTTTCTAGAGACAATATCTCTCTCATCATCACTCAATGCCTAGGTTTACCTCCACTGTATTCACATTCTACCATACCTTTGTCTGTACATTATACCTTGCAGCTATTTTATCGCCACCAGAAACCTGCTCCTTTTACACTCTATTCTGGACGTAATAGACGACCAATTCTCATAGCCTTTAGACGTACCCTTTTCCTCCTCCTCCTCTGTTCCTCTGGTGATGTAGAGGTGAATCCAGGCCCTGCAGTGCCTAGCTCCTGTCCTATTCCCCAGGCGCTCTCTTTTGATGACTTCTGTAACCGTAATAGCCTTGGTTTCATGCATGTTAACATTAGAAGCCTTCTCCCTAAGTTTGTTTTATTCACTGCTTTAGCACACTCTGCCAACCCGGATGTCCTAGCTGTGTCGGAATCCTGGCTTAGGAAGTCCACCAAAAACTCTGAAATCTTCATCCCGAACTACAATATTTTCAGACAAGATAGAACGGCCAAAGGGGGCGGTGATGCACTCTACTGCAGAGATAGCCTGCAGAGTTCTGTCCAACTATCCAGGTCTGTACCCAAACAATTTGAACTTCTACTTTTAAAAATCCATCTCTCTAAAAACAAGTCTCTCACTGTTGCCACCTGCTATAGAGCACCCTCTGCCCTCAGCTGTGCTCTGGACACCATATGTGAACTGATTGCCCTCCATCTATCTTCAGAGCTCGTGCTGCTAGGTGACCTAAACTGGAACATGCTTAACACCCCAGCCATCCTACAATCTAAGCTTGATGCTCTCAATCTCACAGAAATTCTCAATGAACCTACCAGATACCACCCCAAAGCCGTAAACAAGGGCACCCTCATAGATATCATCCTAACCAACTTGCCCTCTAAATACACCTCTGCTGTTTTCAACCAAGATCTCAGCGATCACTGCCTCATTGCCTGCATCCGTAATGGGTCAGCGGTCAAACAACCTCCACTCATCACTGTCAAACGCTCACTGAAACATTTCAGCGAGCAAGCCTTTCTAATCGATCTGGCCCGGGTATCCTGGAAGGATATTGAACTCATCCCGTCAGTAGAGGATGCCTGGTAATTTTTTTTAAAATGCCTTCCTCACCATCTTAAATAAGCATGCCCCATTCAACAAATTTAGAACCAGGAACAGATATAGCTCTTGCTACTCTCCAGACCTGACTGCCCTTAACCAACACAAAAACATCCTGTGGCGTTCTGCATTAGCATCGAACAGCCCCCGTGATATGCAACTTTTCAGGGAAGTTAGAAACCAATATACACAGGTAGTTAGAAAAGCCAAGGCTAGCTTTTTCAAGCAACATAAACTCAAAAAAGTTCTGGGACACTGTAAAGTACATGGAGAATAATAACACCTCCTCCCAGCTGCCCACTGCACTGGGGATAGGAAGCTCTGTCACCTCTGATAAATCCATTATAATTGAGAATTTCAATAAGCATTTTTCTACGGCTGGCCATGCTTTCCACCTGGCTACCCCTACCGCGGTTAACAGCACTGCACCCCCTACAGCTACTCGCCCAAGCCTTCCCCATTTCTCCTTCTCCCAAATCCAGTCAGCTGATATTCTGAAAGAGCTGCAAAATCTGGACACTCTCTTTCTAAAATGATCTGCCGAAATTGTTGCAACCCCTATTACTAGCCTGTTCAACCTCTCTTTCGTGTCGTCTGAGATTTCAAAAGATTGGAAAGCAGCTGCTGTCATCCCACTCTTCAACGGAGGGGACACTCTTGACCCAAACTGCTACAGACCTATATCTATCCTACCGTGCCTTTCTAAGGTCTTCGAAAGCCAAGTCAACAAACAAATTACCGACCATTTCGAATCCCACCGCACATTCTCCGCTATGCAATCTGGTTTCAGAGCTGGTCATGGGTGCACCTCAGCCACGCTCAAGGTCCTAAATAATATTGTAACCACCATCGATAAGAAACAATACTGTGCTGCCGTATTCATTGACCTGACCAAGGCTTTCGACTCTGTCAATCACCACATCCTCATCGGCAGACTCAATAGCCTTGGTTTCTGAAATGATTGCCTCGCCTGGTTCACCAACTACTTCTCTGATAGAGTTCAATGTGTCAAATCGGAGGGCCTTTTGTCCGGGCCTCTTGTAGTCTCTATGGGGGTGCCACAGGGTTCAATTCTTGGGCCAACTCTTTTCTCTGTATACATCAATGATGTCGCTCTTGCTGCTGGTGAGTCTCTGATCCACCTATATGCAGACGACACCATTCTGTATACATCTGGCCCTTCTTTGGACACTGTGTTAACAACCCTCCAGAGGAGCTTCAATGCCATACAACTCTCCTTCTGTGGCCTCCAACTGCTCTTAAATACAAGTCAAACTAAATGCATGCTCTTCAACCGATCGCTGCCCGCACCTGCCCGCCCATCCAGCATCACTACTCTGGACGGTTCTTACTTAGAATATGTGGACAACTACAAATACCTAGGTGTCTGGTTAGACTGTAAGCTCTCCTTCCAGACTCAAATCAAACATCTCCAATCTAAAGTTAAATCTAGAATTGGCTTCCTATTTCGCAACAAAGCATCCTTCACTCATGCTGCCAAACATACCCTTGTAAAACTGACCATCCTACCGATCCTCAACTTCGGCGATGTCATTTACAAAATAGCCTCCAAAACCCTACTCAATAAACTGGATGCAGTCTATCACAGTGCCATCCATTTTGTCACCAAAGCCCCATATACTACCCACCACTGCGACCTGTACGCTCTCGTTGGCTGGCCCTCGCTTCATACTCGTCGCCAAGCCCACTGGCTCCAGGTCATCTACAAGACCCTGCTAGGTAAAGTCCCCCCTTATCTCAGCTCACTGGTCACCATAGCAGCACCCACCTGTAGCACGCGCTCCAGCAGGTATATCTCTCTGGTCACCCCCAAAGCAAATTCCTCCTTTGGCCGTCTCTCCTTCCAGTTCTCCGCTGCCAATGACTGGAACGAACTACAAAAATCTCTGAAACTGGAAAAACTTATCTCCCTCACTAACTTAAAGCACCAGCTGTCAGCTCGCAGATCACTGCACCTGTACATAGCCCATCTATAATTTAGCCCAAACAACTACCTCTTCCCCTACTGTATTTATTTATTTTGCTCCTTTGCACCCCATTATTTATGTTTCTACTTTGCACTTTCTTCCGCTACAAATCTACCATTCTAGTGTTTTACTTGCTATATTGTATTTACTTTCCCACCATGGCCTTTTTTGCCTTTACCTCCCTTATCTCACCTCATTTGCTCACATTGTATATGGACTTATTTTTCTACTATATTATTGACTGTATGTTTGTTTTACTCCATGTGTAACTCTGTGTTGTTGTATGTGTCAAACTGATTTGCTTTATCTTGGCCAGGTCGCAATTGTAAATGAGAACTTGTTCTCAACTTGCCTACCTGGTTAAATAAAGGTGAAATAAATAAAATAAAAAAATACCAGCCGGGGATGCAACCAATGGTGCAGCTTTAGAACATTTTTTTACATTTACATTTTAGTCATTTAGCGGACACTCTTATCCAGAGCAACTTACATTAGTGAATACAAACATTTCATTTTAATTTCATGCATTTCTTTCTTTTTTTTTGTACTGGCCCCCCATGGGAATTGAACCCACAATCCTGGTGTTGCACACACCATGCTCTACCAACTGAGTCACAGGGAAGGCTAAGAACCTTTTGAGGATCTGGGGCCCATACCAAATCTTTTCAGTCTCCTGAGGGGGAAAAGGTTTTGTTGTGCCCTCTTTACGACTGTCTTGGTATGTTTGGACCATGATAATCCGTTGGTGATGTGGACACCATGGAACGTGAAACTCTCGGCCCGCTCCACTACAGCCCCGTCGATGTTAATGGGGGCCTGTTCGGCCTGCCTTTTCCTGTAGTCCACGATCAGCTCCTTCGTGTTGCTCACATTTAGGCAGAGGTTGTTGTCCTGGCACCACACTGCCAGTTCTCTGACCTCCTCCCTATAGGCTGTCTCATCGTTGTCGGTGATCAGGCCTACCACTGTCATCAGCAAACGTACTGATGGTATTGGAGTCCTGTTTGGCCACACAGTCATGGGTGAACAGGGAATACAGGAGGGGACTAAGTACACACCCCTGAGGGGCCCCAGTGTTAAGGATCAGCATAGCAGACGTATCGTTGCCTACTCTTACCACCTGGGGCGGCCCATCAGGAAGTCCAGGATCCAGTTGCAGAGGGAGGTATTTAGTCCCAGAGTCCTTAGCTTAGTGATGAGCTTCGTAGGCACTATGGTGCTGAACGCTGAGCTGTAGTTGATGAACAACATTCTCACATAGGTGTTCCTTTTGTCCAGTTGAGAAAGGGCGGTGTTTAGTGTGATTGAGATTGCGTCATCTGTGGATCTGTTGGGGCGGTATGCAAATTGGAGTGGGTCTAGGGTGTCCGGGAGGATGCTGTTGATGTGAGCCATGACCAGCCTTTTAAAGCACTTCATGGCTACAGATGTGAGTGCCACGGGGCGTTAATCATTTAGGCAGGTTACCTTCACTTCCTTGGGCAAAGGGACAATGGTGGCCTGCTTGAAACATGTAGGTATTACAGACTCAGTCAGGGAGAGTTACCTCTGCTGCAGAGGATAAGTTCATTAGAGTTAACTGCATCTCAGTTTGCAGCCCAAATGCTTCACAGAGTTCAAGTAACAGACACATCTCAACATCAACTGTTCAGAGTAGATTGCGTGAATCAGGCCTTCATGGTTGAATTGCCGCAACAAAAATACTACTAAAAAGGACACCAATGAGAAGAAGAGACTTGCTTGGCCAAGAAACATGAGCAATGGACATTAGACAGGTGGAAATCTGTCCTTTGGTTTGATGAGTCCAAATTTGATATTTTTGGTTCCAACCGCCATGTCTTTATGAGATGCAAAGTAGGTGAACGGATGATCTCTGCACGTGTTGTTCCCACCGTGAAGCATGGAGGATGAGGTGTGATGGTGTGGGGGTGCTTTGCTGGTGACACTGTCGTGATTTATTTAGAATTCAAGGCACACTCTACCAGCATGGCTACCACAGCATTCTGCAGCGATATGCCATCCCATCTGGTTTGCGCTTACTGGGACTATCATTTGTCTTTCAACTGGACAATGGCCCAACACACCTCCAGGCTGTATAAGGGCTATTTGACCAAGACGGAGAGTGATAGATTGCTGCATCAGATGATCTGGCCTCCACAATCACCCGACCTCAACTCAGTTGAGATGGTTTGGGATGAGTTGGACCACAGAGTGATGGAAAAGCAGCCAACAAGTGCTCAGCATGTGTGGGAACTCCTCTAAGACTGTTGGAAAAACATTCCTCATGAAACTGGTTGAGAGAATGCCAAGAGTGTGCAAAGCTGTCATCAAAGCATGGCTACTTTGAAGAATCTCAAATATAAAATATATTTTGTTGTGTTAAAAAAAAAATTGGTTACTACATAATTCCATATGTGTTATTTCAAAGTTTTGATGTCTTCACTATTATTCTACAATGTAGAAAATTGTAAAAATAAAGAAAACCCTGGAATGAGTAGGTGTGTCCAAACTTTTGACCGGTAATGTATATATACAGTACACACCAATGGCGGTCAGTGTCATTTAAGATGAGGGGGGACGACCTTATTTCTATTACAGCATATTGGATAACTCTCATTCATATTCCATTCACCCAGTTCAATGTAACAGCAATAGGTTAAGGCTACTACATGATACTCAAATTTTCCCTATACTCATCATGAGGTTGCTATGACCTAGCTAGCCTATGAATGAAAGTTTACACAGGTTGAGAGACAAATTTGAGGTGACAGACAGTGACATTCAATACCGCCTTGCACACTCTTGCCTGCATCTAGCTCATATACAGTAGGGTGTAATCATTAGTCCAACAGTTACAAACATGTTTCTATTGGACAAATGTTTCCCCGTTTTGTTCCGTGTTCTTCCGTTTAAGAAATGTTTTTCAACAGAATCAGCAGAATGAATACACCCCTGATCACGTGTAAACAGAGTTCACTCAATAGCCACATTGTATTAACTTGTGGACTTCAATGCACAACAAAACAGCTGTATGTGACCAGGCAAAAAAAAACGTTCAAAGCCAAACCACTACAAACAGCCTACATCATTGTCACCATATTAGCTAAAGTAACATCATAGTCAGCATAGCTAATAGAACTAACACGTTTGTAAACCCGCTACAATCATGCAGTAACGTTAGTGTACAGTCAGTTAGCAGTTACACCGGCGGGCCCCGCTGGCAAAAACTTACCTTGACTTGGAAGAGTTCCAGTGTTGTGTTGGACAGTCATAACTAGCTAGGTAACATAGCATCCCTCTGTTTGAGCAGGGTGTTTCAGTAGGCTAAACTCGATAGCTGCATTTGCTAGCTAAGTAAGTGAAACTGGAAGTGAAACAAAATGACAATCTCTCTCTCTATTTCTCTCTTGCTCTCCTTCATTTTTGAAGAAATGAATTTGTTCAAAACTGTTCAACTATTTTCCTTCTCTCTCTGAGTCAACTACTCACCACATTTTAAACACTGCAGTGCTAGCTAGCTGTAGCATATGCTTTCAGTACTAGATTAATTCTCTGATCCTTTGAATGAGTGGACAACATGTCAGTTCATGCTGCAGTTCATGCTGATAGGCTGGAGGACGTCCTCCGGAAGTTGTCATAATTACTGTGTAAGTCTGTGGAAGGAGGTGAGAAACACCAGCCTCCTAGGTTTTGTATTGATGTCAATGTTCCCAAAGAAAGACGGAAGCTGTCCTCTGGTTACACCATGGTGCTACCCTACAGAGTGCTACCCTACTACTGTAGACCTTTGCAAAATTGTGTTTTAATTGGTTATTTAGTAACATGTGATTATATTTAGTATAGTTTTACCTAAAAATTATAATTTTTTAAATGTTTTACAATAAAATAAGATATGAAATTCACTAAGGAGGATTGTCCTACCCTTCCTTCTCTGAGGACCCTCCACTGATTTATGCACAGTCTGCCTGCCTGTCTGCCTGTCATGTCATGTCATGTCATCAGAGTAGACCTGTGAATAATAAAAAGTTAATAAGTTCAAATCAAATTTTATTTGTCACATACCCATGGTTAGCAGATGTTGATGCGAGTGTAGCGAAATGCTTGTGCTTCTAGTTCCGACCATACAGTAATATCTAACAAGTAATCTAACAATTTGAAAACAACTACCTTATACACACAAGTGTAAAGGAATGAATAAGAATATGTACATAAAAATATATATGGATGAGCGATGGCCGAACAGCATAGGCAGGATGCAGTAGATGGTATAGAGTACAGTATATACATATGAGATGAGTAGTGTAGGGTATGTAAACATTATATAAAGTGGCATAGTTTAAAGTGATACATTTATTACATCCATTAATTATTAAAGTGGCTAGAGATTGAGTCAGTATGTTGGCAGCAGCCACTTAATGTTAGTGATGGCTATTTAACAGTCTGATGGCCTTGAGATGGAAGCTGTTTTTCAGTCTCTCGATCCCAGCTTTGATGCACCTGTACTGACCTCGCCTTCTGGATGATAGCGGGGTGAACAGGCAGTGGCTCAGGTGGTTGTTGTCCTTGATGATCTTTTTGGCCTTCCTGTGACATCGGGTGGTGTAGGTGTCCTGGAGAGCAGGTAGTTTGCACCCGGTGATGCATTGTGCAGACCTTACGGTTGTGGCGGAGCAGTTGTCGTACCAGGCGGTGATACAGCCCGACAGGATGCTCTCGATTGTGCATCTGTAAAAGTTTGTGAGTGTTTTTGGTGACAAGCCGAATTTCTTCAGCTACCTGAGGTTGAAGAGGCGCTGTTGTGCCTTCTTCACCACGCTGTCTGTGTGGGTGGACCATTTCAGTTTGTCCGTGATGTGTACGCCGAGGAACTTAAAACTTTCCACCTTCTCCACTACTGTCCCATCGATGTGGATAGGGGGGTGCTCCCTCTGCTGTTCCCTGAAGTCCACGATCATCTCCTTTGTTTTGTTGACGTTGAGTGTGCGGTTATTTTCCTGACACCACACTCCGAGGGCCCTCACCTCCTCCCTGTAGGCCGTCTCGTCGTCGTTGGTAATCAAGCCTACCAATGTAGTGTCATCTGCAAACTTGATGATTGAGTTGGAGGCACAGTCATGGGTGAACAGGGAGTACAGGAGAGGGCTGAGAACGCACCCTTGTGGGGCCCCAATGTTGAGGATCAGCAGGGTGGAGGTGTTATTTCCTACCCTCACCACCTGGGGGCGGCCCGTCAGGAAGTTCAGGACTCAGTTGCACAGGGCGGGGTTTAATGACGAGTTTGGAGGGTACTATGGTGTTAAATGCTGAGCTGTAGTCGATGAACAGTATTCTTACATAGGTATTCCTCTTGTCCCGATGGGTTAGGGCAGTGTCCAGTGTGATTGTGATTGCGTCGGCTGTGGACCTATTGGGGCGGTAAGCAAATTGGAGTGGGTCTAGGGTGTCAGGTAGGGTGGAGGTGATATGATCCTTGACTAGTCTCTCAATGGCCATACGTTCACATAGAGGCCTAGTTCAAACCACAAAATGTAAACCACAAAAAGGAAAATGGTAGCAGATAAATAATTAGCTGCTTACATTTGTTATTTTTTTTTATTTCACCTTTATTTAACCAGGTAGGCAAGTTGAGAAGTTCTCATTTACAATTGCAACCTGGCTAAGATAAAGCAAAGCAGTTCGACACATACAACAACACAGAGTTACACATGGAGTAAAACAAACATACAGTCAATAATACAGTAGAAAAATAAGTCTATATACAATGTGAACAAATGAGGTGAGATAAGGGAGGTAAAGGCAAAAAAGGCCATGGTGGCAAAGTAAATACAATATAGCAAGTAAAACACTGGAATGGTAGATTTGTAGTGGAAGAAAGTGCAAAGTAGAAATAGAAATAATGGGGTGCAAAGGAGCAAAATAAATAAATAAATACAGTAGAATAAAAAAGACTGCTCTTAGAATTTTGAGTCTGCCATTGTATTGGGGAAATAGGGACATGTCTATTTCGCCAAATATCTGAAAATGTATGTATTTTGATGTTTTGAAGTTCTACACTACTTTAATCATTTTAATCATCATCATTTTAACCAATTTAATCAATGTAAATTTGAGCAGCGTAGTGTACTGTGACCAATTGCTTGCAATTAAAAAATAAGAAATAAATAAAAAATGGAAATGTCAAAAACGTACATTTCTACACATGGAACTCTAAGGTCGTCCCATTGTTTCTTTTAGGTGAAATAGGGGTACGTCTGACTTTTCCCAAAATATCTCAATGTGTGTATTCTGATTTTTTCAAGTCAGACACCATTTCAAATCAAGAGAATCTCTGTTGTCATCAAAAGCTAGCTGTGTGGCACCTTTCGCCCTTGGAACTGTGAGCTCTGCCCATTGTTTTCTATGGATAGGCATGCTGTTCTATTTTGACAAATATCTCACAATGTGTACATTTAGATATTTTCAAGTCGGACACCATTTTAATCAGAATAATCTCCTCTTTCTAATTATATAAGGCTGGGTAGTGTACTCTGCTGTCATCAATTGCTAGACCAGAAATTGCCATTTCTTTCCCTACTTCCTTCTTATGCAGATGTCAGCACACTTGACAGTATCGAGGTGCAGATGTTTACTTTCTACAAGTTGTTATTTTTCAGTTTTGTCCTAAGAACAGATTGTAGTGGTAAAATAGAAAAGGAGATTTTGGGGGGTGTTATTTAGGGGAAATGTGCTACTGACAGGTACAGACAGTGTGAGTTTTCTGACAATTTTCTCACAGGCATACTGCATTGTCTTTTGTCTTTCATCAGGCAAATATACTTGTGTATGAGAGTCCAGACAGCAGCATTAACGTTTGCCTTGCATTTGTATCCATTCCATGCAGGTATGTTTAATGTGTCTAGTTGGCTGTCCTTCATGTTGTTACCTGTCCAGTCATGTCAGGAATAACGTTGTTGCCTCATTAGTACACTCAAATAAATATTTTGCACTTATTAGCAAATTATTAGTGTATTGATGTACAACATTTATAAAATGAAATTAGTCTTTTAAAAATATTAACATGTACATACTGTACAATGCATTTTTTTTATTGATGTGAGGTTTGCTCAAAGTGTGATGAGAAAAGGCAAATATATTTGTGTATGAGAGTCCAGACAGCAGCATTAATGTTTGCCTTGCATTTGTATCCATTCCATGCAGTCATTAAAAGAGAGACAACCGGCAGAATTGTGTTCAGAGCCTTATCTTCCACCTACACCTCACCAGAACACAACACAGAAAGGTACCGGTACAGAACCAGTTACACTAGCGATCTTAAACATGCACACGTTCTACAGTTACATAAGACAGTTGCAGTAACCTCAAAATGTTGCCATGGATGTGTTACCCATTTTAAGGTTTAATAAATACTACAATCATTATTTTTGTTTGTAAGATAGCCTTAACTTTAGGCTATTTTCTGTATTACAAATGTAATATTAAATGGTGTTTGGTTGTCAACGCAACCAAATATCAAAATTTGAAGGACATGTGTCTTTTGTTCCACTGACTTCGTGTGGCTTTAATTCCAGTTTATCTACATATTAATAATTGATATGTTGGGTTCACATCTCCATCTGAACCCAAAATCTAAGGCCAAAGAATAGGACTAAATTTAGAGTTTCATTTTTTTTTGTTATATTTAACTTTGGTCACTAAACTAAGGACCCTGGGACTGAACTACACCTTCTGCAACTGGATCCTGGACTTCCTGATGGGATGCCCCCAGGTGGTGTGGGTAGGCAACAACACATCTGCCATGATGACCCTTAATACGGGGGCCCCTCAGGGGTGCATGCTTAGTCCCCTCCTGTACTTCCTGTTCACCCACGACTGCGTGGCTGTGCATGACTCTAACACCATCATTATGTTTGCCTGATCACAGACAATGATGAGACAGCCTAAAGGGAGGAGGTCAGAGACCTGGCAGTTTCGTGCCAGGACAACAACCTCTCCCTCAATGTCAACAAGACAAAGGAGCTGATCGTGGACTACAGGAAACGAAAAATAGAGCACTCCCCCATTCACATTGACAGGGCTGAAGTGGAGTGGGTCTAGAGCTTCAAGTTCCTCGTTGTCCACATCACTAAGGATCTATCATGGTCCATATACACCAACACAGTCGTGAAGAGGGCACAGCGATGCTTCTTCCCCCTCAGGAGGCTGAAAAGATTTGGCATGGGCCCTCAGATCCTCAAAAATGTATACAGCTGCACTGTTTTTACTCATCACATATGTCTCTGCTGTTTACTATCTGTTACTTTATTCCTAGTTATATGTACAGTACATACACTGCATGACCAAAGGTATGTGGACACCTGCTCGAACATCTCATTCCAAAATCATGGGCATTAATATGGAGTTGGTCCCCCCTTTGCTGCTATAACAGCCTCCACTCTTGTTGGAACATTGCTGAGAGGACTTGCTTCCATTCAGCCACGAGCATTAGTGAGGTCAGGCACTGTTGGCCAATTAGGTCTGGCTCGCAGTCGTCGTTCCAATTCATCCTAAAGGTGTTCGATGGGGTTGAGGTCAGGGCTCTGTTTAGGCCAGTCAAGTTCTTCCACATCGATCTAGACAAAACATTTCTGTATGAACCTCGCTTTGTGCACTGGGGCACTGTCATGCTGAAACAGGAAAGGGCCTTCCCCAAACTGTTGCCACAAAGTTGGAAGCACAGAATCATCTGGAATGTCATTGTATGCTCTAGCCTTAAGATTTCCCTTCACTCGAACTAAGGGACCTAGCCCAAACCATTATTTCTCCTCCACCAATCTTTACAGTTGTAAATATGCATTGTAGCGTTTCCTGGCATCCACCAAACCCAGATTCGTCCGCCGGACTGCCAGATGGTGAAGTGTGATTCATCACTCCAGAGAATGTGTTTCCACTGCTCCAGAGTCCAATGGCAGCAAGCTTTACACCACTCCAGACAATGCTTGGCATTGCAGATGGTGATCTTATGATGAACTGATGAACAGTTCTTGTGCTGATGTTGCTTCCAGAGGCAGTTTGGATCTCGGTAACGAGTGATGCTACCGATGACAAGACGATTTTTACACTCTACGCACTTCAGCACTCAGCGGCCCGTTCTGTGAGCTTATGTGGCCAACCACTTCGCAGCTGAGCCGTTGTTGTTCCTAGATGTTTCCACTTCACAAAAAACAGCTCTTATAGTTAACCAGGGTAGCTCTAGCAGGGCAGACATTTTAAAAAACTGGCTTGTTGGAAAGGTGGCATCCTGTGACGGTGCCATGTTGAAAGTCTTTGAGCTCATCAGTAAGGCCATTCTACTGCCAATGTTTGTCTATAGAGATTGCATGGCTGTGTGATTGATTTTATACACCTGTCAGCAACGGATGTGGCTGAAATAGCAGAATCCACAAATTTGAAGGGTGTCCACATACTTTTGTATATATAGTGTATCTACCTCAATTAACTTGTCCCCATGTACATCGACTCCGTACTGGCACCTCTTCTATATAGCCAAGTTATTGTTTCTCATTGTGTATTTATTATTACATGGTTTTACTTTTGTATTATTTCAGAGCCAGAGCTCTGATGTCATGTATAGCATGTTACTGTACAGCAACTATGTTCCAATTTAGGCACTAATTAGTGCCCAAATCTGCCATTTTCAACACGTATACAGGTACAAGTGTAAAGGGCTACCCCCCTAAAGTCAGTGCGTCATTCTAAGTAACATAATCAGAAAATCCCCATCAAAACCGGTCAGTTTAAACTAGAGATATCTGGGTTTTTTTTGCATGGGCTGCATCTCAATCTACTGCTTCTGCCTACTGAAGGTGGCCAAGATACAGCAGTGTTTGTCAGACCATGAGACATCCCGAAAATCATTCTTCTCACGAAAACGCTGTGGCATCCGAACGGTTTGGCTGACAAACTAATATGACACGGGCCCACCATCACCACTCCCCTGGCGGTGGGGAGAACTTGTCAACTGAGAAATGCCTGCTAATTACATCCGCTGCATTCATCAGCATCACACACACATTGGGCCAAGGCCCTGAGACCTCTGGCATAGAGTGCAAATGAGAACTTTGACATAGGTTAAAGCTACTGTGAGAGTAAGTGTGTGTGCATGTGTTTATTGACAACGTGTGTATATTCAGCATTCTTGCAACCCCATAAAGAACAACCAAACAAGGCTATAATTCCACACAAATATCTAGGTTTAACTCTTTCCATCTCTCTTTCTCTCCCTCTCTCCCTCTCTGTCCTCTGTTTTTCGCACGCTGTCTCTCTTTCTATCTTTCTCAATGTCTGTATCTCTATACCAGTTTTTCCTCGCTCAGTTTCTTTCTCCCTGCTCCTCTCTCCTTTCCTATGCTGACACAGAGGCTAGGGCCAGGCTGGTTCTCAGTGGGCCCACCAGGAACACGGGCCTTCATTAGCACTCTGTAATTAGGAACAGATGCAGTTTGCAGCACGGGACCTCAACACACACACGCACACACACGCACACAGCTCGGGTGTCATCTCTCTCTCCCCTCTCTCTGTCTCCTTCTCACTTTTGAAACCGAATCACTCCCTCTGTTACTCCTTCTCAGTCGCACACGCACACACGCACGCACACACACACACACAGAGTTCGGAGCCATATGTGTAATTAAGAAAACTTCCAACTTGATTAGATTGAGCTGCTCTCCCTCCTCCCTCTCATTCTTCCTCTCCAATTTCACTCAACCCCTCTTCACACAATGTCTGTATTTCTATACAGTAGGAATGCTTGTAATCTCTTAAACTATTGTGTCCTAGTTAATGAAATGTTGCATTGATCTGATAATAGATTATTGCTAAACTGCATTACAGCTGCCTACTCAGAAACTGTAGGAGGAATGCATGGTGTGTGTGAGTGTGCTGGGGGTTGCTATGTTTTGCTGCAGCAGCAGATATCCCTGTGGGAATTAATAGGAAATTTAAAGGATTTTTATCCTTGTTTTCAAAAACAGCTCCTGCTGCTCCAAACCAAACCTCAGATCTGAGGATAACACAGATCAATATCTACATTTAGTTATGTCACATTGCTACTCGGCTTGTGTTTGTGAATGTAGGCCGGGGCAACTAAGGTCAGCATTTGTCTTGTTTTTATCATGGGAAGATCAGTTCTAAATAAGAGTTTGATAAATTCCTGATTTCAAGTGGTTGACATAGCTGGCTTGATAAATTCCTGATTTCAAGTGGTTGACATAGCTGGCTTGATAAATTCCTGATTTCAAGTGGTTTACATAGCTGGCTTGATACATTCCTGATTTCAAGTGGTTTACATAGCTGGCTTGATAAATTCCTGATTTCAAGTGGTTTACATAGCTGGCTTGTTAAATTGCTCAATATAGGCATTACAGGGTTTTATTTTTTTTTATTATTTTATTTCACCTTTATTTAACCAGGTATGCCAGTTGAGAACAAGTTCTCATTTACAACAGCTACCTGGCCAAGAAAAAGCAAAGCAGTCGACAAAAACAACAACACAGAGTTACACATAAACAAACGTACAGTCAACAACACAATAGAAAAATCAATGTACAGTGTCACAGGCCGGCTCATAGCCTGTGGCAAACATGAGAGGTCATCAACAACCGGTATAGGCCAATTCAAAAAGTTCTTTATTATAAAACAAAACTATTAATTCTAAACAAAGAAAAAGGAATGAGGTGTGGAAATGTCATAATGTAGGGTGTATGTAGGGTGCATGGATGCGTGAATATGTGTGTGTAAACATGACTGAGTGGAAACTAAATAAACCAACAAAGGAACAAACAAAACAGGATCATACCTGGAGGAGCAGGGAGAAAGAGAAAAGCGAAGCGAGAGAGAGGTTAGTGGAGCAGTTTGTTAAATACCCTGAGCCCAGGTAGCTCCAATCACACCAGCTCCAATCACTAACGACCCTCCTCTGCCTGCAGGAGGAACCACCCCTGCACTGCAGAGGAAGAGCCGTGTCAATAGTGTGTGCAAATGTAGAAGATTAGGGAGGTAAGGCAATAAATAGGCCATATAGGCGAAATAATGACAATTAAGCATTAACACTGGAGTGATAGATGTGCAGACGATGATGTGCAAGTAGAGATACTGGGTTGCAAAAGAGCAAGAAGATAAATAACAATATGGGGATGAGGTAGTTCGGTGTGCTATTTACAGATTGGCTGTGTACAGGTACAGCTGATGCTAAAGTTAGAGAGGGAGATATAAGTCTCCAGCTTCAGTGATTTTTGCAATTCTTTCCAGTCATTGGCAGCAGAGAACTGGAAGGAAAGGCAGCCAAAGGAAATGTTGGCTTTGGGGATGACCAGTGAAATATACCTGCTGGAGCTCGTGCTATGTGTGGGTGTTGCTATGGTGATCAGTGAGCTGAGATAAGGCAGGGGTTTATCTAGTAAAGACTTATAGAAGACCTGGAGCCAGTGGGTTTGGCAACGAATATGTAGCGAGGGCCAGCCAACGAGAGCATACAGGTCACAGTGGTGGGTAGTATATGGGGCTTTGGTGACAAAATGGATGGCACTGTGATAGACTACATCCAGTTTGCTGAGTAGAGTGTTGCAGGGCTATTTTGTAAATGACAAGGATCGGTAGGATAGTCAGTTTTACGAGGGTATGTTTGGCAGCATGAGTGAAGGATGCTTTGTTGCGAAATAGGAAGCTGATTCTAGATTTATTTTGGATTGGAGATGCTTAATGTGAGTCTGGAAGGAGAGTTTACAGTCTAACCAGACACCTAGGTATTTGTAGTTGTCTACATATTCTAAGTCAGAACCATCCAGAGTAGTGACGCTAGTCGGGCGGGAGGGTACGGGCAGCAATCGGTTGAAGAGCATGCATTTAGTTTTACTAGCATTTAAAAGCAGTTGGAGGACACGGAAGGAGTGTTGTATGACATTGAAGCTCGTTTGGAGGTTTGTTAACACAGTGTCCATAGAAGGGCCAGATGTATACAGAATGGTGTCGTCTGCATATAGGTGGATCCTAGAACCACCAGCAGCAAGAGCGACATCATTGATGTATACAGAGAAAAGAGTCAACCCGAGAATTGAACCCTGTGGTACCCCCATAGAGCCTGCCAGAGGTCCGGACAACAGGCCCTTCGATTTGACACATTGAACTCTATCAGAGAAGTTGTTGGTGAACCAGGCGAGGCAGTTATTTGAGAAACCAAAGCTATTGAGTCTGCCGATAAGAATGCGGTGATTGACGGAGTCGAAAGCCTTAGCCAGGTCGATGAAGACGGCAGCACAGTACTGTCTTTTATCGAGGGTGGTTATAATATCATTTAGGACCTTGAGCGTGGCTGAGGTGCACCCATGACCAGCTCGGAAACCAGATTGCATAGTGGAGAAGGTACAGTGGGATTCTTGCAGACTTGTTTATGTGCTGCTGTGCATTTTGTTGCTAACCTTACTTTGCTACCTGACAACTTTACGGTTTTTACTTTTTAATTACCATTTATATTTTTAGTTTTTCCCTCACTCAACTTTTTTTCATTCAACTTTTTCACTCCGGACGCTTTATCTGGACATGGTTCGTCAGGACATCAACAGCCGAAGCTAAGTAGTAACATTAACATGATGCCTTCTAATTGCAGTCGCTGTACTCATAATATACAGGAGAACGATCACCTTACGGCGAGGATAAACGCAATCGTTAGGCAAGGGTAATTTCAGTGTAGGAAAGGATGAAACAGCGTCTGTGCCACCAGTAAGTACAGACAGTAAGTACAGATAGTAACGTTAGTATAAATTCCCTCGCACGGTCCCTGCAGCCGGACAACTTTCTCATGGCTTCTGGAGGGAAGTGCTGTAGGAATGCTCAAAAGGTGTCGCTCATTCAGCCTACAGAAACATTCAACAGGTTCTCCCCATTAAGCAGCGAGTCGGAGTCAGAGGCCGAGCCTTCTCTGGCCTCTACTCCTCCCGTTACGGGGTCTGAGACGCTGAAGCCTCCCACCATTAGCTCTGACAAATTGAAAACCCTAGTCATTGGCGACTCCATTACCCACAGTATTAGACTTAAAATGATACATCCAGTGATCATACACTGTTTACAAGGGGGCAGGGCTACCGACGTTAAGGCTAATCTGACGATGGTGCTGGCTAAAGCTAAAACTGGCGAGTGTAGAGAGTATAGAGATATTGTTATCCACGTCGGCACCAACGATGTTAGGATGAAACAGTCAGAGGTCACCAAGCGCAACATAGCTTCAGCGTGTAAATCAGCTAGAAAGATGTGTCGGCATCGAGTAATTGTCTCTGGACCCCTCCCAGTTAGGGGGACTGATGAGCTCTACAGCAGAGTCTCACAACTCAATCGCTGGTTGAAAACTGTATTCTGCCACTCCCAAAAGATAGAATTTGTAGTTAATTGGCCCTCTTTCTGGGACTCACCCACAAACAGTACCAAGCCTGGCCTGTTGAGGAGTGACGGACTCCATCCTAGCTGGAGGGGTGCTCTCATCTTATCTACGAACATAGACAGGGCTCTAACTCCCCTAGCTCCACAATGAGATAGGGTGCAGGCCAGGCAGCAGGCTGTTAGCCAGCCTGCCAGCTTAGTGGAGTCTGCCACTAGCACAGTCGGTGTAGTCAGCTCAGCTATCCCCATTGAGACCGTGTCTGTGCCTCGACCTAGGTTGGGCAAAACTAAACATGGCGGTGTTCGCCTTAGCAATCTCACTAGAATAAAGACCTCCTCCATTCCTGCCATTATTGAAAGAGATTGTGATACCTCACATCTCAAAATAGGGCTACTTAATGTTAGATCCCTCACTTCAAAGGCAGTTATAGTCAATGAACTAATCACTGATCATAATCTTGATCTGATTGGCCTGACTGAAACATGGCTTAAGCCTGATGAATTTATTGTGTTAAATGAGGCCTTACCTCCTGGTTACACCAGTGACCATATCCCCCGCGCATCCCACAAAGGCGGAGGTGTTGCTAACATTTACGATAGCAAATTTCAATTTACAAAAACCCCCAGACGTTTTCATCTTTTGAGCTTCTAGTCATGAAATCTATGCAGCCTACTCAATCACTTTTTATAGCTACTGTTTACAGGCCTCTGGGCCATATACAGTGTTCCTCACTGAGTTCCCTGAATTCCTATCGGACCTTGTAGTCATAGCAGATAATATTCACATTTTTGGTGACTTTAATATTCACATGGAAAAGTCCACAGACCCACTCCAAAAGGCATTCGGAGCCATCATCGACTCAGTGGGCTTTGTCCAACATGTCTCCGGACCAACTCACTGCCACAGTCATACTCTGGACCTAGTTTTGTCCCATGGAATAAATGTTGTGGCTCTTAATGTTTTTCCTCATAATCCTGGACTATCGGACCACCATTTTATTATGTTTGCAATCGCAACAAATAATCTGCTCAGACCCCAGCCAAGGAGCATCAAAAGTCGTGCTATAAATTCTCAGACAACCCAAAGATTCCTTGATGCCCTTCCAGACTCCCTCTGCCTACCCAAGGACGTCAGAGGACAAAAATCAGTTAACCACCTAACTGAGAAACTCAATTTAACCTTGCGCAATACCCTAGATGCAGTTGCACCCCTAAAAACCAAAAACATTTGTCATAAGAATCTAGCTCCATGATATACAGAAAATACCCGAGCTCTGAAGCAAGCTTCCAGAAAATTGGAACGGAAATGGCGCCACACCAAACTGGAAGTCTTCCGACTAGCTTGGAAAGACAGTACCGTACAGTATCGAAGAGCTCTCACTGCTGCTCGATCATCCTATTTTTCAAACTTAATTGAGGAAAATAAGAACAATACAACATTTATTTTTGATACTGTCACAAAGCTAATTCAAAAGCAGCATTCCCCAAGACAGAATGGCTTTCACTTCAGCAGTAATAAATTCATGATCTTCTTTGAGGAAGAGATCATGATCATTAGAAAGCAAATTACGGACTCCTCTTTAAAACCTCTTACATCTAGACGTTCCGCTAGCGGAACACCTGCTCCAATATCCAATGATGGGCGTGGCGCGAAATACAAACTCCTCTAAAATCCGAAAACTTCAATTTTTCAAACATATGACTATTTTACAGCATTTTAAAGACAAGACTCTCGTTAATCTAACCACACTGTCCGATTTCAAAAAGGCTTTACAGCGAAAGCAAAACATTAGATTATGTCAGCAGAGTACCCAGCCAGAAATAATCAGACACCCATTTTTCAAGCTAGCATATAATGTCACAAAAAACAAAACCACAGCTAAATGTAGCACTAACCTTTGCTGATCTTCATCAGATGACAACCCTAGGACATTATGTTATACAATGCATGCATGTTTTGTTCAATCAAGTTCATATTTATATCAAAAACCAGCTTTTTTACATTAGCATGTGATGTTCAGAACTAGCATACCCCCCGCAAACCTCCGGTGAATTTACTAAATTACTCACGATAAACGTTCACAAAAAACATAACAATTATTTTAAGAATTATAGATACAGAACTCGTCTATGCACTCGATATGTCTGATTTTAAAATAGCTTTTCGGTGAAAGCACATTTTACAATATTCTCAGTAGATAGCCCGGCATCACAGGGCTAGCTATTTAGACCCCCAGCAAGTTTAGCCTTCACCAAACTCCGGTTTACTATTAGAAAAGTTTGATTACCTTTGGTATTCTTCGTCAGAATGCACTCCCAGGACTTCTACTTCAATAACAAATGTTTGTTTGGTCCAAAATAATCCATAGTTATGTTCCAACAGCGGCGTTTTGTTCGTGCGTTAAAGACACTATCCCAATGGTAAATAAGGGTCATGCGCATGGCACATTTCGTGACAAAAGATTTCTAAATATTTAATTACCATACTTCGAAGCATGTCAACCGCTGTTTCAAATTTTCTCGTAAAAAAGCGATAATATTCCGACCGGGAGTCGTTGAATCCGTTCAGAGATGATAGAATAAAAACATGGTGTGGTATCATGCACGAGCATGAATCCCTTTGTCCGCTGATAGACCACTTAGCAAAAGCGCTCGTGTGTTTCAGCCAGGGCTTTGAATTACGTCATTCAGCTTTTTCCCGGGCTCTGAGAGCCCATGGGAGCCGTAGGAAGTGTCACGTAACAGCAGAGATCCTTTGTAATGGATAGAGATAATAAAGAAGGGCAAGAAATGGTCAGACAGGGTACTTCCTGAACAGAATCTTCTCATGTTTTGGCCTGCCAAATGAGTTCTGTTATACTCACAGACACCATTCAAACAGTTTTAGAAACTTTGGAGTGTTTTCTATCCAAAGCTAATAATTATATGCATATTTTAGTTTCTGGGCAGGAGTAATAATCAGATTAAATCGGGTACGTTTTTTATCCAGCCGTGAAAATACTGCCCCCTATCCATAACAGGTTAAATCTGCGTATTACTCCAAAGCTCAGTTGTCCTGAGTCTGCACAACTCTGCCAAGACCTAGGATCAAGGGAGACACTCAAGTGTTTTAGTACTAAATCTCTTGACACAATGATGAAAATAATTATGGCCTCTAAACCTTCAAGCTGCGTACTGGACCCTATTTCACCTAAACTACTGAAAGAGCTGCTTCCTGTGCTTGGCCCTCCTATGTTGAACATAATAAACGGCTCTCTATCCACCGGATGTCTACCAAACTCACTAAAAGTGGCAGTAATAAAGCCTCTCTTGAAAAAGCCAAACCTTGACCCAGAAAATATAAAAAACTATCTGCCTATATCGAATCTCCCATTCCTCTCAACATTTCTAGAAAAGCAGCAACTCACTGCCTTCCTGAAGACAAACAATGTATATGAATTGCTTCAGTCTGGTTTTAGACCCCATCATAGCACTGAGACTGCACTTGTGAAGGTGGTAAATTACCTTTTAATGGCGTCAGACCGAGGCTCTGCATCTGTCCTCGTGCTCCTAGACCTTAGTGCTGCTTTTGATATCATCGATCACCACATTCTTTTGGAGAGATTGGAAACAAAAATTGGACTACACGGACAAGTTCTGGCCTGGTTTAGATCTTATCTGTTAGAAAGATATCAGTTTGTCTCTGTGAATGGTTTGTCCTCTGACAAATCAACTCTAAATTTCGGTGTTCGTCAAAGTTCCATTTTAGGACCACTATTGTTTTTATTATATACTGCTCAAAAAAATAAAGGGAACACTTAAACAACACATCCTAGATCTGAATGAAATAAATAATCTTATTAAGTACTTTTTTTTTACATAGTTGAATGTGCTGACAACAAAATCACACAAAAATAATCAATGGAAATCCAATTTATCAACCCATGGAGGTCTGGATTTGGAGTCACACTCAAAATTAAAGTGAAAAACCACACTACAGGCTGATCCAACTTTGATGTAATGTCCTTAAAACAAGTCAAAATGAGGCTCAGTAGTGTGTGTGGCCTCCACGTGCCTGTATGACCTCCCTACAATGCCTGGGCATGCTCCTGATTAGGTGGTGGATGGTCTCCTGAGGGATCTCCTCCCAGACCTGGACTAAAGCATCCGCCAACTCCTGGACAGTCTGTGGTGCAACCTGGCGTTGGTGGATGGAGCGAGACATGATGTCCCAGATGTGCTCAATTGGATTCAGGTCTGGGGAACGGGCGGGCCAGTCCATAGCATCAATGCCTTCCTCTTGCAGGAACTGCTGACACACTCCAGCCACATGAGGTTTAGCATTGTCTTGCATTAGGAGGAACCCAGGGCCAACCGCACCAGCATATGGTCTCACAAGGGGTCTGAGGATCTCATCTCAGTACCTAATGGCAGTCAGGCTACCTCTGGCGAGCACATGGAGGGCTGTGCGGCCCCCCCCAAAGAAATGCCACCCCACACCGGTCATGCTGGAGGATGTTGCAGGCAGCAGAACGTTCTCCACGGCATCTCCAGACTCTGTCACATCAGTCACGTGCTCAGTGTGAACCTGCTTTCATCTGTGAAGAGCACAGGGCGCCAGTGGCAAATTTGCCAATCTTGGTGTTCTCTGGCAAATGCCAAACATCCTGCACAGTGTTGGGCTGTAAGCACAACATTTACGTCATTTACATTTACGTCATTTAGCAGACGCTCTTATCCAGAGCGACTTACATTTCATACAATTTCATACATTTTTTCATACATTTCTTTTTTTTTCATTTTTTTTTCCTGTGCTGGCCCCCCGTGGGAATCGAACCCACAACCCTGGTGTTGCAAACACCATGCTCTACCAACTGAGCTACAGGGAAGGCTACCCCCACCTGTGGACGTCGGGCCCTCATACCACCCTCATGGAGTCTGTTTCTGACCGTTTGAGCAGACACATGCACATTTGTGGCCTGCTGGAGGTCATTTTGCAGGGCTCTGGCAGTGCTCCTCCTGCTCCTCCTTGCACAAAGGCGGAGGTAGCGGTCCTGCTGCTGGGTTGTTGCCCTCCTACGGCCTCCTCCACGTCTCCTGATGTACTGGCCTGTCTCCTGGTAGTGCCTCCATGCTCTGGACACTACGCTGACAGACACAGCAAACCTTCTTGCCACTACTCGCATTGATGTGCCATCCTGGATGAGCTGCACTACCTGAGCCACTTGTGTGGGTTGTAGACTCCGTCTCATGCTACCACTACCACTAGAGTGAAAGCACTGCCAGCATTCAAAAGTGACCAAAACATCAGCCAGGAAGCATAGGAACTGAGAAGTGGTCTGTGGTCCCCACCTGCAGAACCACTCCTTTATTGGGGGTGTCTGGCTAATTGCCTATAATTTCTACCTGTTGTCTATTCCATTTGCACAACAGCATGTGAAATGTATTGTCAATCAGTGTTGCTTCCTAAGTGGACAGTTTGATTTCACAGAAGTGTGATTGACTTGGAGTTACATTGTGTTGTTTAAGTGTTCCCTTTATTTTTTTGAGCAGTGTATATTTTACCTCTTGGGGATGTCATTCGAAAACATAATGTTGACTTTCACTGCTATGAGGATGACACACAGCTGTACATTTCAATGTAACATGGGAAAGCCCCAAAATTGCCCTCCCTAGAAGCCTGTGTTTCAGACATAAGGAAGTGGATGGCTGCAAACTTTCTACTTTAAACTCGGACAAAACAGAGATGCTTGTTCTAGGTCCCAAGAAATAAAGAGATCTTCTGTTGAATCTGACAATTAATCTTGATGGTTGTACAGTAGTCTCAAATAAAACTGTGAAGGACCTCGGTGTTACTCTGGACCCTGATCTCTCTTTTGATGAACATATCAAGACTGTTTCAAGGACAGATTTTTTCCATCTACGTAACATTGCAAAAATCTGAAACTTTCTGTCCGAAAATGATGTTGAAAAATTAATCCATGCTTTGTTACATCTAGGTTAGACTATTGCAATGCTCTACTTTCCGGCTACCCGCACTAAATAAACTTCAGTTAGTGCTAAATACGACTGCTAGAATCCTGACTAGAACCAAAAAATGGTATCATATTACTCCAGTGTTAGCCTACCTACACTGGCTTCCTGTTAAGGCAAGGGCTGATTTCAAGGTTTTAATGCTAACCTACAAAGCATTACATTTCTGATTTGGTCCTGCCGTACATACCTACACGTACGCTACGGTCACAAGACGCAGGCCTCCTAATCGTCCCTAGAATTTCTAAGCAAACAGTTGGAGGCAGGGCTTTCTCCTGTAGAGCTCCATTTTTAGGGAATGGTCGTCCTACCCATGTGAGAGACGCAGACTCGGTCTCAACATTTAAGTCTTTATTGAAAACTCATCTCTTCAGTAGGTCCTATGATTGA
Organism: Salmo trutta; assembly: GCF_901001165.1. Lineage (NCBI taxonomy): Eukaryota > Metazoa > Chordata > Actinopteri > Salmoniformes > Salmonidae > Salmo > Salmo trutta. The sequence continues at coordinate 51,834,869 of NC_042968.1, read as the reverse complement.
GTGTAGTCTGGCCCAGAAGTGTGAAGGTGAACAGAAAGGCACTGGAGCAACGAACCACCCTTGCTGTCTTTGCTTGGCTGGTTCCCCTCTCTCCACTGGGATTCTCTGCCTCTAACCCTATTACAGGGGCTGAGTCACTGGCTTACTGGTGCTCTTCCATGCAGTCTCTAGGAGGGGTGCATCACTTGAGTGGGTTGAGTCACTGACGTGGTCTTCCTGTCTGGGTTGCCACCCCCCCTTGGGTTGTGCCGTGGCGGAGATCTTTGTGGGCTATACTCGGCCTTGTCTCAGGATGGTAAGTTGGTGGTTGAAGAGATCCCTCTAGTGGTGTGGGGGCTGTGCTTTGGCAAAGGGTGTGGGGTTATATCCTGCCTGTTTGGCCCTGTCCGGGGGTATCATCGGATGGGGCCACAGTGTCTCCTGACCCCTCCTGTCTCAGCCTCCAGTATTTATGCTGCAGTAGTTTATGTGTCGGGGGGCTAGGGTCAGTCTGTTATATCTGGAGTATTTCTCCTGTCTTATCCGGTGTCCCTGTGAATTTAAGTATGCTCTCTCTAATTCTCTCTTTCTTTCTTTCTCTCTCTTGGAGGACCTGAGCCCTAGCACCATGCCTCAGGACTACCTGGCATGATGACTCCTTGTTGTCCCCAGTCCACCTGGCCGTGCTGCTGCTCCAGTTTCAACTGTTCTGCCTGCGGCTATGGAACCCTGACTTGGTCACTGTGATTACTATTATTTGACCATGCTGGTCATCTATGAACATTGTGGCCATGTTCTGTTGTAACATCCACCCGGCACAGCCAGAAGAGGACTGGCCACCCCTCATAGCCTTGTTCCTCTCTAGGTTTCTTCCTAGGTTTTGGCCTTTCTAGGGAGTTTTTCCTAGCCACCGTGCTTCTACACCTGCATTGTTTACTGTTTGGGGTTTTAGGATGGGTTTCTGTACAGCACTTTGATTTATCAGCTAATGTAAGAAGGGCTATATCAATACATTTGATTTGATTTGATTCGAAATGGTCGATGATCTGTTAGTTAACTTGGCTTTCGATGATTTTAGAAAGGCAGGGCAGGATGGATATATGGGTCTGTAACAGTTTGGGTCTAGAGTGTCTCCCCGCGGCAGCTTTCCAATCTTTGGGGATCTCAGACAATACGAAAGATAGGTTGAACAGGCTAGCAATGGGGGTTGCAACAATTTCGGCTGATCATTTTAGAAAGAGAGGGTCCAGATTGTCTTGCCCAGCTGATATGTAGGGATCCAGATTTTGCAGCTCTTTCAGAACATTAGCTGTCTGGATTTGGGTGAAGGAGAAGCGGGGGGCTTGGGAAAGTTGCTGTAGGGGGTGCAGAGGTGTTGGCCAGGGTAGGGGTAGCCAGGTGGAAAGCATGGCCAGCCGTAGAAAAATGCTTATTTAAATGATCGATTATCGTAGATTTATCAGTGGTGACAGTGTTTCCTGGCCTCAGTGCAGTTGGCAGCTGGAAGGAGGTGCTCTTATTGTCCATGGACTTTACAGTGTCCCAAAACCTTTTGGAATTAGTGCTACTGGATGCACATTTCTGTTTGAAAAAGCTAGCCTTAACTTTCCTAACTGACTGTGTATATTGGTTCCTGACTTCCCTGAAAGGTTGCATATTGCGGGGCTATTCGATGCTAATGCAGAACGCCACAGGATGTTTGCGTGCTGGTCAAGGACATTCAAGTCTTGAGTGAACCAAGGGCTATATCTGTTCTTAGTTCAACATTTTTTGAATGGGGCACGCTTATTTAAGATGGTGAGGAAAGCACTTTTAAAGAGCAACCAGGTATCCGCTAATGATGGAATGAGGTCAATATCCTTCCAGGATACCCGGGCCAAGTGGATTAGAAAGGCCTGCTCGCTGAAGTGTTTTAGGGAGCGTTTGGCAGTGATGAGGGGTGGTCGTTTGACCGCGGACCCATTACGGACGCAGGCAATGAGGCAGTGATTGCTGAGATCCTGGTTGAAGACAGCAGAGGTGTATTTAGACGGCAAGTTGGTCAGGATGATATCTAAGATGGTGCCCATGGTTACAGATTTAGGGTTGTACCTGGTAGGTTCCTTGATAATTTGTGTGAGATTGAGGGCATCTATCTTAGATTGTAGGACGGCTGGGGTGTTAAGCATATCAATTATATAGTAATTGTAATAATTTGCGTATGGTTTGCATATGTGCCATATTACAAACAATGTGCCACATGGAACAACTATCTTTATTTGCCAAACCTTTGAAAGACAGTATGGTAAGAGCTTGTATGGCAAAAAAATATATATATATATTCCTGCATGACTATTCCACATCACATGACAGAATGCTTATCTTACTCATATTTGAGTTAAGATCAACTGAGAAAATAATATTGGCTGAAAATGAATATGACAACACCTTCCTCTAACAGTCAAGTGGAACTCTTTTTCACCACAACACCATTTCAGATGGAACACCTGTACTGTTTGATATCGCTCACAACAAACTAATTCCCTTAAACTCTTGCAACAGACAGGTTTGCATCAACTTTGTAATGTTTTAATAGAAACCTTTTTATTCTTAGAATCCTCTTATCCTGACTAATCATAGTCAGGATTTGTTTCCCTGTACTACCATCCTTAAAAAGGGCTGCCTCCTGGAGTTAGTACCAACACGCCGCAACCCTACACCACTCTCTCCCTCACACACACACACTGCCCCCTGCCCAGCACCCCCCAACCCTTTCCCTAAATCTCCTGTAGCAGGAGGGAGGCAGTCCAGACACGTCACTAATTGCCTTGTTAAAGTCGGCACACAGAATCCAAGCCAAGGACCCTAATTAGACAATTAAAATAAAGGAAGGGGACTTCATGGCGGGACGTGGCCGGTTTGAGGAATGTTTTAATGAGGAGATAGAGCTGAGAATAGCGTTGGAGTAATTTGTTGACGCAGGCCGTGCCTCCATCCACGCACGCACGCATACACCACCCCAAGGGCTTCATCAACCGGCCATGTAATCCAGAGATGCTTCAGGGGCCTCCCGAGTGGTGCAGCGCTACCTGCTGCCTCTACGCTACCTGCTGCCTCTATGAAGTGTGCCAGTCTAAGTTCTGTCTGGATGAGGTAACCCACTAATGGACTGAATTGAATTGATCTGAAAGCTCTTTAAGGTTCACCTCTACAGAAGTACGTACAAAGAATCAATCAATTGCAGATAAAGGAAAACTGAGAACTCGCTTCATCTGTTTATGTTGTATCAGAGGTGTTAATCACTTTATAACAACACACCCCACAAGCTGTTCCTTGATGCATACATTTTCCTTGGATTAGATCAAAAACTACACCTGTCCTTAAAACACAACATAAACATTCACAATGCGGGTTTACTTTATCTGCAACTGATTGAATTGATGCCCATACTCTACAGTGTCCATGTCTCTCTCTCTAAACTCTCTTGAAGGGCAGTTTTCCCTGCATTCTCTACAGTGCTTTGTGGTTACCACTGCTTGAGACATCTGTTCCACTGAACTTTCTAAAAGTAGAGAGAGAGAGCAAGAGGAGAGAGATAACATGTTATCCAACAGTGTTGGCCAACAGTGTCTCTCTCCCTCCTTCATTCGCAGACTATCTTCGTCTTTATCTGGCTAGACTCCATTTGGTTAGCAGTACTCTAACCCCAGACAGGTTCCATGTCTGGCCACCAAGCACTTCAGAGAGAGACAGCTCCAGAAGCGGAGTCTGGCTGAAGAAGCCAAATGTCACAAAGAGCCTATTCACTAAATTGAGAGTGTTCCCCAGTGCCCTCATCACTGAAGTTCTGACTTTTTGTCCTCTAAATTGTGAGACAATACAGTCTTGTCTTTTTCCTCAATGTCAGCTTCTGGTATCTGTTAAGCAATGGGACAGCCCACTGAAATTATATGATTTCCCCCGATCTTTTCTTACCCTTGGAAGAAGAATTTGTTGTTAATGCCTGAACTTAACCCTAACCTTACAAATTTGGAGTTAATGCCTAAACTTAACCTTCAACACTTTGAAATTTGACCTTTGGGAAACATGGATGAACCTCTAATTCTGACGTGAGACTGTGAAAGCTGGTAGAAAATTGTAGCTGGTCACTTTACTCAAAACATTGGATTTTGGTGACAGCTAAAACCATGATTTGGTCAAACAGTAGCATCCGGATTCCTGTGTTTGCCCTGCCCCTGTTTTTGCTTGTGTGCTCCGACAAGCCCAGATGGAGAGAAGGGGAAGAAGAGAAAAATGTATTCTTATTGCACAACATTTAAAAATACAATAATGCAAAAAAAACACTACGCTATTGTGGTTTAGGTTTCGAGTTTCACCTTCCTCAGTGATTATGCATTCCTCAGTAAGTATGCATTCACTACTGTAAGTCGCTCTGGATAAGAGCGTCTGCTAAATGACTAAAATGTAAAATGTAAAATTAGCCCCAAGTGAGTTAGCCTGTGTGATATTTGTACACAACAACATGTAAGCAAATTAATCTCTATTGAACAAAATAAATCTGTAATTCGTATTTTAACAGTAAAATCATAGCAACAATAGTCTAATTGTCAACCCAAAATGGTTTAGGTGTTGCACATCAAAATACCGTTATCATGCATTCCTGCTTGGACACACTAATAGGGTTTGAGGCAGAGAATCCCAGTGGAGAGAGGGGATCCGGTCAGGCAGAGACAGCAAGGGCGGTTCGTTGCTCCAGTGCCTTTCCGTTCACCTTCACACTCCTGGGCCAGACTACACTCAATCATAGGACCTACTGAAGAGATGAGTCTTCAATAAAGACTTAAACGTCGAGACCGAGTCTGCGTCTCTCACATGGATAGACAGACCATTCCATAAAAATGGAGCTCTACAGGAGAAAGCCCTGCCTCCAGCTGTTTGCTTAGAAATTCTAGGGACAGTAAGGAGGCCTGCATCTTGTGACCGTATCGTACGTGTAGGTATGTATGGCAGGACCAAATTAGAAAGATAGGTAGGAGCAAGCCCATGTAATGCTTTGTAAGTTAGCATTAAAACCTTGAAATCAGCCCTTGACTTAACAGGAAGCCAGTGTAGAAAGGCTAGCACTGGAGTAATATGATCAAATTTTTTGGTTCTAGTCAAGATTCTAGCAGCCGTTTTTAGTACTAACTGAAGTTTATTTAGTGCTTTATCCGGGTAGCCGGAAAGTAGAGCATTGCAATAGTCTAACCTAGAAGTAACAAAAGCATGGATTACTTTTTCTGCATAATCTTTGGACAGAACGTTTCTGATTTTTGCAATGTTACGTAAATGGTAAAAAGCTGTCCTTGAAACAGTCTTGATATGTTTGTCAAAAGAGAGATCAGGGTCCAGAGTAACGCCGAGGTCCTTCACAGTTTTATTTGAGACGACTGTACAACCATCAAGATTAATTGTCAGATTCAACAGAAGATCTCTTTGTTTCTTGGGAGCTAGAACAAGCATCTCTGCTTTGTCTGAGTTTAAAAGTAGAATATTTGCCGCCATCCACTTCCTTATGTCTGAAACACAGGCTTCCAGGGAGGTAAATTTTGGGGCTTCACCATGTTACATCGAAATGTACAGCTGTGTGTCATCCTCATAGCAGTGAAAGTCAACATTATGTTTCCGAATGGCATCACCAAGAGGTAAAATATATAGTGAAAACAATAGTGGTCCTAAAACAGAGCCTCGAGGAACACCGAAATTTACAGTTAAGATCTAAACCAGGCCAGAACTTGTCCGTGTAGACCAATTTGGGTTTCCAATCGCTCCTAAAGAATATGGTGATCGATGGTATGAAAAGGAGCACTGAGGTCTAGGAGCACGAGGACAGATGCAGAGCCTCATTATGACGCATTAAAAGGTAATTTACCACCTTCACAAGTGCAGTCTCAGTGCTATGATGGGGTCTAAAACCAGAGTGAAGCGTTTTGAATACATTGTTTGACTTCAGGAAGGAAGTGAGTTGCTGCGCAACAGCATTTTTTGTTTGTTGAGAGGAATGGGAGATTCGATATAGGCAGATAGTTTTTTTATATTTTCTGGGTCAAGGTCTGGGTTTTTCAAGAGAGGCTTTATTACTGCCATTTTTGTAGAATCCTTTCCACTGAAGAACCCATTTTTCTAAGAGTGTGTAACATTATTACTAAATTTTTCCATTGCATGGGTTGGTGCCACAAACTTAAATTGTTAATGGCTGATTCAAAAGCTCAAAGCATGAATTAGTTGATTATTTGAATCAGCTGTGTAGTGCTAGGGCAAAAAGCAGAATGTGCACCCCCCAGTGCCGAGTTTGGGAAACCCTGGCATAAGGCCATGTAGAACAGGGGTCTCCAACCCTGTTTCTGGAGAGCTACCCTCCTGTAGGTTTTCACCCCAGTTGTAGCTAAGCTGCGTCTGCTTATCAACCAGCTAATTATTAGAATCAGGTGTGCTAGATTAGGGTTGGAATAAAAACCTACAGGACGATGGCTCTCCGGGAACAGGGTTGAAGAGCCCTGATGTAGAACCACCATAAAATATATATAAAAAAAATTATTTTACCTTTATTTAACTAGGCAAGTCAGTTAAGAACAGATTCTTATTTACAATGACGGCCTAGGAACAGTGGGTTAACTGCCTTGTTCAGGGGCAGAACAACAGATTTTTACCTTGTCAGCTCGGGGATTGAATCTTGCAACCTTTCGGTTACAAGTCCAACGCTATAACCACGAGGCTACCCTGCCGTCCCCTATCAAATGGTGGTTCTACATCAGGGCTCTATAAAAAATATTTTATAAATATTTTATCATTATTAGATGATGCTTACCCAGATACACTTGTCTAAATTGATGGGTCATGTGAAGGAAATGCTATACCACCCCCCAGCCACATCTAAATAAGTGGATGGGGCACTATTGTATGTACACATGTTCATGAAATACAATAGATGGCCGTAATCACCCCTAGACACACCTGGCTAATTTGATCGGTCATGTTTCATGCTAGCTAGCTAAACAAGGAACCGGCATAATCCCAATTTATACTACTACCAATTGTCATAGCTGTGGTATGAACCTGCACGTAGCCAAAGCAAATGTTCAATGTTAGTTAGCTAACATTAGGCAATAACTACCAATGCAAATCGTTTTCTGATTTGAATAATATTACTACACAGATCATGCATATAACGTTAGCTAGCGAGCCAGCAAGCTATCGTTTGCTAGCTAACTAACAGTACGCTTTAACTTGCAATAAAAACGACTTCCTGACAAAATTAGAAATGTATATCTGAAAATGTAGCTAGACTCTAATCCGTTTACATGGATGAATTCTTCACAGCACACTGAAACCATTTACCTCTGTTTTGTTTGTAACTACATCTTGTTTGGCAAACGCTGTGTCAAGTCACTCCGTTTCACAATGAATGTGGTGTGTGCAGAAAGGACAGTTGAAGTCAGAAGTTTACATATACTTAGGTTGGAGTCATTAAAACTCGTTTTTCAACCACTCCACAAATTTCTTGCTAACTAAAGTTTAGGCAAGTCGTTTAGGACATCTACTTTGTGCATGACACAAGTAATTTTTCCAACAATTGTTTACAGACAGATTATTTCACTTATAATTCACTGTATCACAATTTCAGTGGGTCAGAAGTTTACATACACTAAGTTGACTGTGCCTTTAAACAGCTTGGAAAATTCCATAAAATTATGTCATGGCTTTAGAAGCTTCTGATGGGCTAATTCACATCATTGTAGTCAATTGGAGGTGTACCTGTGGATGTATTTCAAGGCCTATCTTCAAACTCAGTGCCTCTTTGCTTGACATCATGGGAAAATCAAAAGAAATCCGCCAAGATCTCAGAAAACATTGTAGACCTCCACAAGTCTGGTTCAACCTTGGGAGCAATTTCCAAACGTCTGAAGGCACCACGTTCATCTGTACAAACAATAGTACGCAAGTATAAACATGATGGGACCACGCATCCGTCATACCGCTCAGGAAGGAGACGCATTCTGTCTCCTAGAGATGAACGTACTTTGGTGCGAAAAATGAAAATCAATCCCAGAACAACAGCAAAGGACCTTGTGAAGATGCTGGAGGAAACAGGTACAAAAGTATCTATATCCACAGTAAAACGAGTCCTATATCGACATAACCTGAAAGGCTGCTCAGCAAGGAAGAAGCCACTGCTCCAAAACCGCCATAAAAAAGCCAGACTACAGTTTGCAACTGCACACGGGGAGAAATATCGTACTTTTTGGAGAAATGTCCTCTGGTCTGATGAAACAAAAATAGAACTGTTTGGCCATAATGACCATTGTTATGTTTGGAGGAAAAAGGGGGAGGCTGGCAAACCGGAGAACACCATCCCAACCGTGAAGCACGGGGGTGGCAGCATCATGTTGGGGGCGTGCTTTGCTGCAGGAGGGACTGGTGCACTTCACAAAATAGATGGCATCATGAGGTAGGAAAATTATGTGGCTAAATTGAAGCAACATCTCAAGACATCAGTCAAGAAGTGGTCGCAAATAAAGCTTGGTCGCAAATGAGTCTTCCAAATGGACAATAACCCCAAGCATACTTTCAAAGTCGTGGCAAAACGGCTTAAGGACAACGAAGTCAAAATATTGGAGGGGCCATCACAATGCCCTGACCTCAATCCTATAGAAAATCTGTGGGCAGAACTGAAAAAGTGTGTGCAAGCAAGGAGGCCGACAAACCTGACTCAGTTACACCAGCTCTGTCAGGAGGAATGGGCCAAAATTCACCCAATTTATTGTGGGAAGCTTGTGGAAGGCTACCTGAAACGTTTGACCCAAGTTAAACAATTTAAAGGCAATGCTACCAAATGCTAATTGAGTGTATGTAAACTTCTGACCCACTGGGAATGTGATGAAAGAAATAAAAGCTGAAATAAATCATTCTCTCTACTATTATTCTGACATTTCACATTCTTGAAATTAAGTGGTGATCCTAACTGACCTAAGACAGGGAATTTTTTACTAGGATTAAATGTCAGGAATTGTGAAAAACCGAGTTTAAATGTAGTTGGAGTATGTAAAGTATGTAAACTTCCGACTTCAACTGTAGCTCATCCCTTTTTCCAACTGATCTGTCGATAGCACCTGCTAAATTCAGAGCATCAATGTTGTTGAGTTCTCGATGGCTAACGTTATATCTTTCAAAAACGGCCCGGTAGAAAGGAAGGTCAACACATACTGAACAGCTCACGTTATAGACAGAAGCATGCTACATGGCAGACCAATCCAAACTCATCTCACGACATGTCCAGCCCATCCATTATCTCAGCCAATCATGGCTAGTGGGAAGGTTCCTATCTTGTTCCATGGCTAAACCAACTAGGCTGGTAATTTAACCATTTTATTCTTATTTAATGATGGAATACAACTTTGTTGTTAATGCACATGAAAGTTCATATATTTCAGAAGGCATTTCTGCCCCCTCAAAAAATGCAATTTGATAAAAAACAAATGTTTACGTTCAAATGCCGTTCCTGTGAAGTGGTGTTGTGTGACATACGTCTAGTTTCCCGAAACGAGTCACATATTCACCAACACACAATCAGAGAGTGACTTAGTTTCTAAAAATAGAATTGTCAATATTGCTGAGTTTTTTCCAGACAAGGTTGGAATAGGTCTACAGTAGCCTCAAAAGCACTCTGTAGGGTAGCACCATGGTGTAGCCGGAGGACAGCTAGCTTCTTTCCTCCTCTACATTGGCTTCAATACAAAACCTAGGAGGCTCATGGTTCTCAACCCCTTCCAAAGATTTACACAGTAATTATGAGAACTTCTGGAGGACATCCTCATGCAGCATGAAATGACATGTTGTCCACCCAATCAAAGGATCAGAGAATGAATCTAGTACTGAAAGCATAAGCTACAGCTAGCTAGCACTACAGTGCATGAAATATGGTGAGTAGTTGATTCAAAGAGAGAGAAATAACATAGTTTGAACAGTTTTAACAAATTAATTTCGTAAAAAATGAATGAGAAGCAGGAGAGTTTTTTTCCCCTTTCACATACTTAGCTAGCAAATACAGCTAGCTAGCTATTTTAGCCTACTCAATGGCTGGCTATGACTATCCAACACAACACTGGAACTCTCCCAAGTCAAGGTAAACTTTTGGTTTTACAAATGTATTGCTAAACCTTTTACTGAACTGCTTACTAACTGTACACTGTAACGTTACTGCATGATTGTTGCAGGTTTACTAACACATTAGTTCTATTAGCTATGTTGACTATGATGTTACATTAGCTAATATGGTGACAACGATGTAGGCTGTGTGTAGCACTTATGATATGGTTTGGCTTGGAAAGTGTTTTTTGCCTGGTCACATACAGCTGCTGTGTTGTGCATTGAAGTCCACAAGCAAAGGGAAAAGGTGAAAGGAGGAGAGCCCATGGAAGGGTGAAGGAATACACCGTGGCTGCTATGAAAGTGAACTGGGTTTACATGTGATCAGGTGTGTATTCATTCTGCCGATTCTGTTGAAAAATGTTTCATAAACGTAAGCAAACGGAACAAATGGGGCAACTGTTGGACTAATGTTGGACAAATGAATTTGGCCCGCCTATGTTTTTTTTAATGTTCATCGTTAGACATAAAAGACTGTAAAAACACCAGGAAATCAGCTACAATTGATTTTAATTTTGGAAATCTGGAAACCCATGTATTCCCACTCATAATAGAGAGACGTGATCATATACAAATATAAGCAAGGTTCGAAATTATTATGTTTTTTATATCTGCGGTCAATTTGCAGTCTACAAATGATTTGTAATTATGTGTGTGTTCATAAATTCACTCTGGAGTGGGTATATTCAGAGCGGGGTCAGATTGCCCGTTTTTAAATTCAGAGCGTTTTACTCCTGGAGTATTCAAAGCGCACACTGGACGCTCTGGCCAAGGAGTAGGGTTGATCCGAGTGTTCTGACCTCACAACGGCAGTCAAGCACCCAAGCTAACTGGCTAAAGTTGGCTAGCTACTTCCAGACACAAATGACAGAACACCTCACTAGGCTGTTTTCATGTTATCTACCGTGTTGGTGACTGTAACTGAGCTGCAGTCAGCAATTGAATTGTGTTTTTTTGCCGACGTTTACTGACACCAGTCATATTCAATGGGTGTTGCACATTCGTAAATTAATCAATTATTCTGCGCTCTGACACATTTAGACGATAGTGCTCTCATAACGAAGTAGCCAGAGTAAATTCATCTTCTGGCCCCCCGACTATCCGCTCAAGAAAAAAATTGCCTACGGCAGAATCTAACTGAGGATCCCTGGACTAGGTTGTAGAAACCTCGTGATGGGTGTAGAGAGCATTTGAGTATAATGGAGTAGCCTAAACCGATCAATGTTACAGTGAACTGGGTAAATGGAATATAAATGACAGTCATACAATATGCTGTAATAGAAATAAGGCCATGCTTATTAACAAAAATATATCATCCTCACTCATGGGCACTGAGTAGCACTGCATCTCAGTGCTAGAGGAGTCACTGCCGACCCTGGTTCGATTCCAGGCTGTATCACAACTGGCCATGATTGGGAGTCCCATAGGGCGGCACACAATTGGCCCAGCGTCGTCCGGGTTTGGCCGTCATTGCTAATAAGAATTTGCTCTTAACTGACTTGCCTGGTTCAATAAAGGTAATAAAATCTTAAACGGAACCGACTGCCACTGTTGTCATGCCATGTTCAACAGAAATAGGCACACAATCAAATATTGCCTTTGACTCGCAATTTTGTTTTGTCTGGTTGTATTTTTGCCAGCGGGAGCCTCATTCTAAAAGTCCAAACAGTCATTTTGACTGATCTTCCCCCATGTTTCCCAGCAGCATGAATGGTTGCTACAGACAATAGGAAGAGATTCTCAAAACAATTAGTAACTAGAGGTCTGGATCAGGGAATACCTGAAATTACCTTTCAACTTTGCACCCTGCTCCGTAGACGTGGTGCGTGAAAGACGCCAGCGTTGTTTTTGATCCGTGAGAAGCGAACCATACCAGAGATTTAGGCGAGTGATGGATAGAGTTATTACAAGAGAGAAAGAGGGGGAAGGAAAGAGTCAGTTAGGCTAGAAGTCACCCGATCAGCTCAGTCCTCTATCCATCTGCCTAATTTTCGCTCCGTTTTTGTCCATCTCTCAAAGTTTTGAGAACAGTACGACTTTCTATTTTGCTGTGCTTTCACAATCCTTGTCTAACGACTTTGTAGATGCCCACTAAAATCTGCAGCAGCATCAATGTTCAAGTACAAACGCTCAACTACAGCAACTGAATGAACACCAGCATCAGTGAACATGACATGTGAACACGATTAGACAGTGGCAGAGTGAGTTTGTTGTCCCCGCTAATGTGCAAGTGATGCCTACGCCCTTTGAACGGGACAACATCAAATTTGGTGCTGATAGATTGGCTTTATTGACAGTGTGACCAATCCATTTTCCAGGATAGCAGAGAGGGAAGGACAAGTCATATGGGTGGGAGAGCGTGGTTTTTGGTGGAATAGAAGGACAGTGGGCCCTCTCAAATGAGACGTATGGAGAGGGAACAAAATAAAGCCAACTCCTCCTTTGGTCGTCTCTCCTTCCAGTTCTCTGCTGCCAATGACTGGAACGAACTACAAAAATCTCTGAAACTGGAAACACTTATCTCCCTCACTAGCTTTAAGCACCAGCTATCAGAGCAGCTCCCAGATCACTGCACCTGTACATAGCCCATCTATAATTTAGCCCAAACTACTACCTCTTCCCCTACTGTATTTATTTATTTTATTTATTTTGCTCCTTTGCACCATATTATTTATATTTTAACTTTGAACTTTCTTCAAACAACAAATCTACCATTCCAGTGTTTACCATTACTTGCTATACTTTATTTACTTTGCCACCATGGCCTTTTTTGCCTTTACCTCCCTTATCTCACATCATTTGCTCACATTGTATATAGTCTTGTTTTTTTCTACTGCATCATTGATTGTATGTTGTTTTACTCCATGTGTAACTCTGTGTTTTTGTATGTTGTCGAACTGCTTTGCTTTATCTTGGCCAGGTCGCAATTGAGAACTTGTTCTCAACTTGCCTACCTGGTTAAATAAAGGTGAAATAAAAAATAAAATAAATAAATAAAAATCTTAATCTGTGAAGATGTGGCTCTGATTACAATACAGCAGAAATTAAACCATAACACTGCATTGACACCCAGCTCAATCTCAATTTGTCCAGGGCTGAACACACAGTCAGACAGACACACACACGGTTGACCCTCATGGCCATCTTATTACAGACAGCTGACAGTGTCCAAATGTAGTATATACTCTACGGCTAACTGACTTTACCTCAAGAGGACACACACACACACACACACACAACACACGTCCTCAGAGGCCACACACAAGTCAGGCCGCCTCGGCCCTCTCATGCAGCTCACTGCACACATAATCCCCAGATTTCCTGCAACAATCCAGTACCAGCCACATACTATAGTATTCACTGTAGTGTTTTTGCAGACTTTACTGTAGTGTTGTGGACCTGACCGTAGTCTACTGTAGTATTTACAGTTTACTGTAGTTTAAATACTGTAGTATTTTTTTGTTGTTGTACATACTATAGATATTTCTGTAGTGTTTTTTGTGGACATTAATGTAAATGTTAATGTTTTTGTTTTATTATCTTTGACATATAAGTGGGGGCTTTCTCCTTGAGGAAACCTACTGGACAAATACTAAAACAGCAAATGTCCATACCTGTAGGTAGACAGGACTGGGGTCTGAACGGATAGTTTAGAGATTCTGCTCTTTTCTATAACCTGTAGGGAAGACAACATATGGTCTACACTTGGCATGTTCGTTTCTCACCGATGGGTGGCACAGCGAGTCAGAGTGGAAGGACATACTGCTTAACCCAGACCAGACCCTAATCCCCCAGACACAGAAAAGAAAAAGGCAGTGTAAGAGAGGCCGACATGCGGGTACCCTGACGAAACTACGTCGGTGAGTAAATAGACCGCCTCTACCCTATGTTCTATTGGAGGATGTACAATCACTGGAAAACAAACTGGATGAGCTCCGTTCGAAACTATCCTATCAACTAGACCTGAAGAACTGTAATATCCTATGTTTCACAGAGTTGTGGCTGAACAAGGACATCAAATCAAATCGTATTAGTCACATGCGCCGAATACAACAGGTGTTGACCTTACAGTGAAATTCTTACTTACGAGCCCCTAACCAACAGTGCAGTTTCAAAAAATAAAGCGAAGAAAAAGAGATAAAAGTAACAAGTAATTAAAGAGCAGCAGTAAAAAAAGAACAATATATACAGGGGGGTGCCGGTACAGAGTCAATGTGTGTGGGCACCGGTTAGTTGAGGTAGTGTGTACATGTAGGTAGAGTTAATTAAAGTGACTTTGCATAGATGACAACAGAGAGTGGCAGTGGTGTGGAGAGGGGAGGGGGGCAATGCAAATAGTCTGGGTAGCCATTTGACTAGATGTTCAGGAGTCTTATGGCTTGGGGGTAGAAGCTGTTTAGAAGCCTCTTGGACCTAGACTTGGCGCTCCGGTACCGCTTGCCATGCGTTAGCAGAGAGAACAGTCTATGACTAGGGTAGTTTGTTTGTGATGTGGACACCAAGGAACTTGAAGCTCTCAACCTGCTCCACTGCAGCCCTGTCGATGAGAATGGGGGCGTGCTTGGTCCTCTTTTTCCTGTAGTCCACAATCATCTCCTTTGCCTTGATCACGTTGAGGGAGAGGTTGTTGTCCTGGCACCACACGGCCAGGTCTTTGACCTCCTCCCTATAGGCTGTCTCGTTGTTGTCGGTGATCAGGCCTACCACTGTTGTTTCATCGGCAAATTGAATGATGGTGTTGGACTTGTGTCTGGCCGTGCAGTCATGAGTGAACAGGGAGTACAGGAGGGGGCTGAACACGCACCCCTGAGGGGCCCCTGTGTTGAGGATCAGCGTGGCGGATGTGTTGTTACCTACCCTTATCACCTGGGGGCAGCTCCAGTTGCAGTGGGAGGTGTTTAGTCCCAGGGTCCTTAGCTTATTGATGAGCATTGAGGGCACTATGGTGTTGAATGCTGAGCTGTAGTCAATGAATAGAATTCTCACATAGGTGTTGCTTTTGTCCAGGTGGGAAAGGGCAGTGCAATAAAGACTGCCTCATCTGTGGATCTGTTAGGGCAGTATGCAAATTGGAGTGGGTCTAGGGTTTCTGGGATGATGGTGTTGATGTGAGCCTTGACCAGCCTTTCAAAGCACTTCATGGCTACAGACGTGAGTGCTACGGGTCGATAGTCATTTAGGCAGGTTACCTTAGTGTTCTTGGGCACTGGCACTATGGTGGTCTGCTTGAAACATGTTGGTATTACAGACTCGGACAGGGAGAGGTTGAAAATGTCAGTGAAGACACTTGCTAGTTGGTCAGCGCATGCTCGCAGTATACGTCCTGGTAATCCGTCTGGCTCTGCGTCCTTGTGAATGTTGACCTGTCTTACTCACATTGGCTGCGGAGAGCGTGATCACACAGTTGTCCGGTACAGCTGGTGCTCTCATGCATGTTTCAGTGTTATTTGCCTCGAAGCTCGTCTGGTAGGCTCGTGTCACTGGGCAGCTCTTGGCTGTGCTTCACTTTGTGGTCCGTAATGGTTTGCAGGCCCTGCCACATCCGACAAGTGTCAGAGCTGGTGTAATACGATGCAATCTTCATCTTGTATTGACGCTTTGCCTGTTTGATGGTTTGTCGGAGGGCATAGCAGGATTTCTTATAAGCTTCCGGGTTAGAGTCCTGCTCCTTGAAAGCGGCAGCTCTAGCCTTTAGCTCAGAGCGGATGCTGCCTGTAATCCATGGGTTCTGGTATGTACGTACAGTCACTGTGAGGATGACGTCATCGATGCACTTATTGATGAAGCCAATGACAGATGTGGTGTACTCCTCAATGCCATTGGAGGAATCCCGGAACATATTCCAGTCTGTGCTACCAAAACACTCCTGTAGCTTAGCATCTGCTTCATCTGATCACTTTTTTATTGATCTAGTCACTGGCGCTTCCTGCTTTAATTTTAGCTTGTAAGCAGGAATCAGGAGGATGGCATTGTCATGACGTTGGCCTGTGGGTAAGGTTTATGACCCCCCCATAAATACCTTTCTCCCTTCCCCTCTCTCTCTGACCCTACTGAAGGACTTGAATAGCCTGTGTTAAATATAGAGAGTCTGGGAACATCAAACAAATGGGGAAAAGGAACCATCTTTTGATAATAAAACCAGTTGGAAATATGCTTGATAACGTAATGAGTATGTATGTCAGTTCATTGTTATCTGAGACATTATGATTGATGACAGGACGACATAAACTGTACCTGAGAAAGTATACACCCTCTAGTTATCAGAGTCACATGGAATTGTTATGCAATTGAAATGTTTGATATTGAAATTGTTTGTTAGGAGATTAAATGTAATTTTAGCTTCCAAATGAGAGAATTGGGTTTTCATAAGGAATGTGCCCTGCCCGATCAGTGGCCAACCCTGTGAAGAGACAGGGGTTATAAACGATGAAACACCTCCTTCCCTCCTCTCCACTATATAAGTCTTTGACGAAAAGACATTCACGTGTTCCAGTACGGGAGGTCTGCAGCCTGCGTCAGAAGGACACACATGTTAACTAAACCATATCAAGGACAGAACTAAGCCAACCTCGGGGTGAGCTTTGATGGTGAATGGTATGAACTTTGAGCTTATTCACTACAGAAGTGATACTTCCTAGCCGTTGAGGTAGCGCTGCTAACGTGGGCTAGGAAAGGACAGACGACGGATCCAGTCTAACAACCAGACGAAGATACCACCACGTATCCAATTTGCCACCATTGACATTCTTCCACTACAGGAAGATCTGGTGGCCAACCCGGCCAGCATCTACGACCAATCTACCGAAGCGCAGCTCAGAGTAAATATTTATTGCATTTTCCTTTTCCAAATGGGCGGTAATTTAGAATGCATAAGATAATGTATTTACGATAGCATAGCTGCTGTTTCTTTGTTCCTAAATCTTCCTGCCCTTTCATTCAAGCCAACCCCCTTTCCTTTGTGTAACCAGCCATGATACAGGTTCCGTCCACCAGGACGTTTTCTGTATGACATCATTGTATTCTGTGTATTTGTAATTCTGTGTGATTAGTTAGGTATTTAGTAAATAAATAATTAAACCCAATTTTGTATTGCTGATTCAACTTGTTAGCCAGGGTTCGTGAAGATAACCAAGAATTTACAACTTTCATGATGAGACTGAAAATAAGATAAGGGTTAATATTGACTGCTATCGATGTAAAATATTACTAAGTATTTTAAGAGTTTATTCGGAAGATAACAGCTCTATAAACGTTCTTCTGTGGTGCCCCGACTTTCTAGTTAATTACATTTGCATGATTAGCTTAATCAGGTAATATTAATTACAGAGAAATAATTTTATAAGTTAGCATGTCATATCACTTAATCCGGCATAGCCAAAGACACGACAGCATTATGGTCAGATTTGCCAAATGGAGGTCGAGAGAGAGCTTTGTATGCGTCTCTGTGTGTGGAGTATAGGTCGTCCAGAGTTCTTTTCCCTCTGGTTGCACATTTAACATGCTGATAGAAATTTCGTTAAACTGATTTAAGTTTCCCTGCATTACAGTCCCCTGTTACTAGGAGCGCTGCCTCTGGGTGATCGTGGATAATATACAGTGCACTCTGAAAGAATTCAGACCCCTTCCCATTTTCCACGTTTTGTTATGTTACAGCCTTGTTCTAAAATTGAGTAAATACTATTTTTTCTCATCAATCTACACACAATACCCCATAATGACAAAGCGAAAACAGGTTTTTATAAATGTTTGAAAATGTATTAAAATAAATACCTTATTTACACTATTCAGACCCTTTGCTATGAGACTCGAATTATGACTTACCCCACTGAAGAATGTCTTTGGTGGGGTAATTGGTATTACCGAGAATAAGTAGAAAAACTTTGGAAGCCATGTCATTCTGAAGAGGTTTATTCTACCTGTTAGATTCATGGGAATATTTGTCCATTTACAGTGCCTTTAGAAAGTATTCAGTATTCAAATTTTGTTACATTACAACCTTATTATAAAATGGATTAAACTAAACGTTTTCCTCAGCAATCTACACACAATACCCCATAATGACAAAGCAAAAACAGGTTTTTAGAATTTTGGCAAATGTATTCAAAATAAAAAACAGAAATACCTTATTTACATAAGTATTCAGACCTTTTGATATGAGACTCAAAATTGAGCTCAGGTGCATCCTGTTTCCATTAATCATCCTTGAGCTGTTTCTACAACTTAATTGGAGTCCACCTGTGGTAAATTCAATTGATTGGACATGATTTGGAAAGGCACACACCTGTCTATATAACGTCCCACAGTTGACAGTGCATGTCAGAGCAAAAACCAAGCCATGAGGTCGAAGGAATGGTCCGTAGAGCTCTGGGACAGGATTGTGTCGAGGCACAGATCTGGGGAAGGATACCAAAACATTTCTGCAGCATTGAAGGTCTCCAAAAACACTGTGGCCTCCATCATTCTTAAATGGAAGAAGTTTGTAACTACCAAGACTCTTCCTAGAGCTAGCCGTCCAGCCAAACTGAGCAATCGAGGGAGAAGGGCCTTGATGGGGAGGTGACCAAGAACTCATTGGTCATTCTGACAGAGATCCAGAGTTTCTCTATGGAGATGGGAGAACCTTCCAGAAGGACAACCATCTCTGCAGCACTCTACCAATCAGGCATTTATGGTAGAGGGGCCAGACGGAAGCCACTCCTCAGTAAAAGGCACATGACACCCCGCTTGGAGTTTGCCAAAAGGCACCTAAAGGACTCTCAGACTATGAGAAACAAGATTCTCTGGTCTGACGAAACCAAGATGGAACTATGATGAAAACCAAGCCAAGATGAAAACCAAGCCAACCTGGTCAATGCCATCCCTACGGTAAAGCGTGGTGGCAGCATCATGCTGTGGGGATGTTAATCAGTGGCAGGGACTGGGAGACTAGTCAGGATCGAGGGAAAGATGAACGGAGCAAAGTACAGAGAGATCCTTGAGGACAACCTGCTCCAGAGCGCTCAGGACTTCAGACTGGGGCGAAGGTTCACCTTCCAACAGGACAACGACCCTAAGCACACAGCCAAGACAACGGACTTTAACCTGATCGAACATCTCTGAAGAGACCTGAAAATAGCTGTGCAGCGACACTCCGCATCCAACCTGACATAGCTTAAAACTTATTTGGGGTAGGGGGCAGTATTTTCACGTCTGGATGAAAGGCGTGCCCAAATTAAACTGCCTGCTGCTCAGGCTCAGAAGGTAGGATATGCATATTAGTAGATTTGGATAGAAAACACTCTGAAGTTTCTAAAACTGTTTGAATGATGTCAGTGAGTATAACAGAACTCATATGGCAGGCAAAACCCTGAGAAAAATCCAACCAGGAAGTTGAAAATCTGAGGTTTGTAGTTTTTTCAATTGATTCCCTATTCAAACTACAGTGACTTAGGGGTCATTTTGCAGTTCCTAAGGCTTCCACTAGATGTCAGCAGTCTTTAGAACATTGTTACAGGCTTCTACTGTGACCTGGAAGGGACTGACAGTCATTTCAACCAGGTGTCTGGCTGAGTGCCATAAGATCATTCATGCGTGTGGTCGTCCGCGAGAGGTGCTTTCTTTTTTCTTTCTGAAGACAAAGGATTTGTCTGGTTGTAATATTATCGAAGATGTATGATAAAAAAAATCCTAAAGATTGATGCTATACATCGTTTGACATGTTTCTACAAACTGTAGTATAACTTTTTGGACTTTTCGTCTCAACAAAATGCGCGAGCATGGCGCATTTGGATAACTCGACTGAACGCGCGAACAACAATGACGTATTTGGACATAAATATGGAGTTTATCGAACAAAACTAACATTTCTTGTGGAAGTGGGAGTCCTGGGAGTGTGAAGATCCGACGAAGCTCAGCAAAGGTAAGTGAAGATTTATAAAACTATTTCTGACTTTTTTTGACTCTAGAACTTGGCGGGTAACTGTATAGCTTGCTTTGATGGCTGAGCTCTGTACTCAGAATATTGAAAAATGTGCTTTCGCCGTAAAGTTATTGTGAAATCTGACACAGCGGTTGCATTAAGGAGTAGTGTATCTATAATTCTTTCAATAACTGTTGTAAAGTTTATCAACGTTTATGATGAGTATTTTTGTAAATTGATGTGCTCATTCACCGATAGTTTTGGAGGCAATACATTTTCTGAACATCATGCGCCAATGTAAAATGGGGTTTTTGGATATAAATATGAACTTTATCGAACAAAACATACATGTATTGTGTAACATTGAGTCCTGGAAGTGTCATCTGATGAAGATCGTCAAAGGTTAGTGATTCATTTTAGCTGTATTTCTGGTTTTTGTGATGCCTCTCCTTGCTTGGAAAATGGCTGTGTGGTTTTTCTTGCTTAAGCGCTGTCCTAACATAATCTAATGTTATGCTTTTGCCGTAAAGCCTTTTTGAAATTGGACAATGTGGTTGGATTAACCTGTTAGGGTATAGGGGGCAGTATTTTCACGGCTGGATAAAAAAATGTACCCGATTTAATCTGGTTACTAATCCTACCCAGTAACTAGAATATGCATATACTTATTATATATGGATAGAAAACACCCTAAAGTTTCTAAAACTGTTTGAATGGTGTCTGTGAGTATAACAGAACTCATTTGGCAGGCAAAACCCTGAGACAGATTCTGACAGGAAGTGGATACCTGATGTGTTGAATTGACTTTAAGCCTATGCCATTGAAAAACAAAGGGGCTGAGAAATGTTTTGGCACTTCCTATGGCTTCCACTAGATGTCACCAGCCTTTACAAAGTGTTTTGCGTCTTCTACTGTGAGATCTGACCGAATAAGAGACTTGGAACGGTGATGGCCGATTAGACCCCTGGCGTGCGAGTTGATGGTGGGTACTCTCGTTCCGAAACGTTTTAAAAGAGATCCCAATCGTCCGCCTTGAATTTTATTCATGTTCTGGTTAAAAAAGGCACTAATGATTTAAGCTATACAACGTTTGACATGTTTGAACGAACGTAAATATATTTTTTCCGTTCGTGAAGTGAAGTGAAGTCCGGCTGGCTTAGATCATGTGCTAACAACACGGAGCTTTTTGGACATAAATTATGAGCTTTTTTGAACAAAACTACATTCGTTATGGACCTGGGATTCCTTGGAAGTGACATCTGATGAAGAGAATCAAAGGTAATGGATTATTTACATAGTATTTTCGATTTTAGATCTCTCCAACATGGCGGTTAGTCTGTATCGCAAAGCGTATTTTTCTGGGCGCAGTGCTCAGATTATTGCAAAGTGTGATTTCCCAGTAAGGTTCATTTTAAATCTGGCAAGTCGATTGCGTTCAAGAGATGTAAATCTATAATTCTTTGACTGACAATATAATATTTTACCAATGTTTTCTAATATTAATTAATTATTTTGTTGTCATGACTTGACTGCCGGTTATTGGAGGGAAACGATTTCCTGAACATCAACGCCATAGTAAAACGCTGTTTTTAGATATAAATATGAACTTGATAGAACTAAAAATGCATGCATTGTCTAACATAATGTCCTAGGAGTGTCATCTGATGGAGATTGTAAAAGGTTAGTGCATAATTTTAGCTGATTTTATGGTTTTGGTGACGCCTGTCTTTGAATCGACAATACATTACACACAGCTATTGTCAATGTACTCTCCTAACATAACCTAACTTTATGCTTTCGCCGTAAAACCTTTTTGAAATCGGACAACGTGGTTAGATTAAGGAGATGTTTATCTTTCAAAGGGTGTAAGTTAGTTGTATGTTTGAGAAATTTGAATTTTGACATTTATTTGGTTTCAAATTTGCCGCTCTTGAAATGCACCTGCTGTTGATAGGGTGCGCCACGGGTGGCACGCTAACGTCCCACATAGCCCCAAGAAGTTAACGAGCGTCGTATCTTTAAAATGGTGTATAATACTTGTATGTGTGAGAAATTTTAATTATGAGATTTTTGTTGTTTTGAATTTGGCCCTCTGCTATTTCACTGGCTGTTGAATAGTGTGTCCCGCAGGTGGGACGCTAGCATCCCAGCTACCCCAGAGAGGTTTTAAGAGGATCTGCAGAGAAGAAGACAAGGCTGTAATCGCTGCCAAAGGTGCCTCAACAAAGTACTGAGTAAGAGGTTTGAATACTTATGTAAATGTGATATTTAAGTTTTACATTTTTTATAAATTTGCACACAAAATTAAACGCATTTTGCTTTTCATTATGGGGTATAGTGTGTAGATTGATGAGGGGGGGAAACAATGTAATCCATTTCAGAATTAGGCTGTAATGCAATAAAATGTGGGAAAAGTGAACGCGTCTGAATACTTTCCAAATGCACTGTATTATTATATAGTAAACTGTAGTAATTTTTCATGTGGGTATGCTCTCTCTTTTTCTCTCTCCCGCACTTCTCTCTTTCTCTCTCTCTCTCTCTCAGTCTGTCCCTTGCCCCTCCCCAAGCCTGTATGTTTAGGGTCACATCTGTTTCTGTCTCTCACTCCCCCTCACTCACACTCCCTCTGTCTCTGTCTTTCTCCATATGCCTCTGTCTTTCTCTTTCTTCTTTCCTACCCCCCCCCCCCCACACACACACACACCTGGCCACGTCCCAAGTAGGAAGGAGAGAGGGGGGAAAGAAAACTCCAAGAAACCTTCCTCGGGGGACTTCTAAAGCGTCCCTGAAGGATTTACGACACATGTTCTCAGCTTTATGCCATTTTCCCTGCACTCAATAATGCAGGTGTAAAGCTGATGTGAGATGTGTTGAAACAAAAATCCCTCCCCTGGCTAGATGGTATTATTTCCCACAACATTTGTTGTCGGTTAGAGAGATAAAGTGCATTCCAAATGGCACCCTATCCCCTATATAGTGGACTACTTTTGACCAGGGCCCATAGGGCTCTGGTCAAAAGTAGTACATTATGTAGAGAATAGGGTGCCATTTGGAACGCAGCCATGATTATATTCCTCTATCCTCTTATTTGTCCAGTTTTTTTCTTCCAGAGAGAATTCCCTCCATTCTAACATTTCCCAATGTTTCCTTGCGTTCCAGCAACGTTTCCAAAACATTTCCGGAATGTTCCAGGGGATGTTGGGTTTGACTGTAAAGTGACTCCTTGTCTTTGTTCTATGGCTGCTTGGAATTCAAACCAACATTCTTTAGCAATGTTTTCACAGTGCACATAAACGTCATTCGTCTCTCTATTCCCCAGGGTTGGGGGACCATGAAATGTATGCACTCACTACTGTAAGTTGCTCTGGATAAGAGCCTCTGCTAAATGACCAAAATGTAAATTACATCCCTAATCTCTGTCTGTCTCCCAGTTGTGCCAACATAACCATGGTATCTCAATAACATTACAATCACAGTGATGTCATGAGAAGAGTCAGTCCAAAGTAAGTGATGTGACTTTCAAAATAGTCCTTTGCAACATCTTGACCAATATCTCCTTCACATAAAGTAGCCCTGAGCAATGTGAGGTTTCAGTGACTAACAATGCTGAGGTGTTATCAAGTTATCATCTGGCCCACGGTGAACTTGTGTGTGTGTGTGTGTGTGTGTGTGTGTGTGCATGCGTGCTTGTTTGCATGTGTGTCAGGAAAGTATGTTTTAAAAAAAAAGACTTGCTATAGTTTGCTCAGCGCAACTAATGGAGTCGTCCAAAAAGTACACACCCTGCCCACCTACCCGCCACGCGCTAAGGAGGGTAAATCAAGCGCACCTAAAACATTTTTGGCACAGGTAGGCATGTGTGCGTGTATGTGACAGCCCTAGTGGTGTTTATGTAGTGTGCATACAGTATGTGTGTGCTTATGTGTGCATACTAGTGAGCATGTGTTTTCTTTGGTGGGTATGGTCCCAGTGGATGAGGGAGTATAGATAGAAGGTGCCCTAACTGCACAGATACAGGATCAGATTATTTTTCACCAGCCAAAATGGCTGAAGTTAGGACTGGGGGTTTGGGTAATCTGCTCCTAGATCTATGGTTACTGGCAGATCGAGGGCTCTCACATTGAAATGCAGTGTTGGAGCTGCTGGGAGGTTTCAATAAAGCTCTTTAATTGCATAGGTGAGTCTCCACTTACAGCGTTGGAGCTAATTGGCTATAAATGAGTCCATCTGCTTTCATTTGCAGATCGGAGGCAGCAAGGGAGTGTACGTGCGTGTGTGAGGTGGAGGGTAGGTTGGTGGTGGCTGAGTTTAACCTGAACCATTATTTTTCTCTGCACACATGCCTCCATAGTGTGTGTGGGTCTGTGCATGTGTGAAAACATAATCTACTCTGTTAATATGAGTGACCTCACTGGGTGGCAACCAACTGGCTTGTCAGATACCCAGAGAGAAACAGACAAGAGAAGCAGAGAGAGGCTAAAGGACAAAGTGAATGACTAAGGCAGGGATAGAGGCAGACAGAGGAAAAGAGTCGATAGAGACATTGGGAGAGTGAGAAGCAGAGAAAGAGGAAGAGCAGATGTAGACAGAGAAAAAGACTGAGATAGAGAGTGAGAAAGACAAACACAGCCATTTGGAAACAGAGGGAGAAGCGTGGGTATAGGGCTGATGATAGACCTGGGCCTCTGTCATTGAAAACAGAGTGGCCCTCTCAATGCAAAGCCCCACCGCCTCGGTGAGTTGAGGAGAGAGCAGAACGGCACGCTCTACCAAACCCACAGAGGGATTCTCCAGGAGACTACTGTGTGTGTGTGTGTGATGAATGGTCTCTGGAGCTGACTAGAGAGACGAGGGCTTCGTGGCCTGGCAAGAAAAAGAGAGAGCAAAGAGCATGCGGGGCGGGGGGGGGGACGAAAGACACAGCGAGAAGGCCTTGTGTATGCAGTGAAAAGTGATGTCCCAAAGAGAGGAGGGTAGGAGGTGTGATCGTGTGATCGTGCTTGCACATACACATGATAAGTGTGCCCACTACGCTTTCTGGTCAGTCTGTGTATCTACATGTGTCCTTGCCCACACACGGCTGGGTGGATGGGATCAGGCTGGCCTCATAATCGAGACGTAACATAGTAAATTAAAATGTGGGACACTCAAATTAGTATGACATGTTACGTTTGGTATGGTTACATAAACCCCCCCCCCAGAAAGTACAATTTTAGCCATCTTGGTTGATGCAAATCGTACAATCTGGCCAGGTTGATATCAAGATTTGGTGAAATCGCAAAGTGTGACGTAATAATTGTAAAAGACTGAATCTGACGTACAGTCTGCAAAGGCCTTTAGACCGAAGGTTACTTATTAAGACAAAAACTAAATGGGGCTAGTTGGTCGGGGTGGATGGGTACGTGTATATAGCGAACGTCTAGCAAATCAAAGGATATTTTGGTTGCATGTTCGAATTGCATCATGGACAACTTTAGCATTTTTGCTAATTAGCAACTTTGCTACTTTTAGCTACTTTGCATGTTAGCTAAGGAAAGGGAGAATACCTAGTCTGTTGCACAACTGAATGCATTAAATTATAATTCGCAACATATCTTATATGAAATAGATGATGAATATCCCAAAATTACTACATACCATACCAAATGTAACATATACTAATGTTGTTTACAATGTTACGTCTTCCCCTGTGTCCAGGAAGATGTGATAGTGGTGGTAGTGGAGGGGGCTTTGGGAGGTTAGTGTCAGAGGCGTCCTCGCAGATTGCCTGTTATTTTCTTTACCAGGGCAGCTCAATCAGGCTGGGTGTGTTTGCGCGGCTCGTTAATTAAATCAGCTTGTGTGTGATTACCACTGAGCCATGCTGATCAAGCCCTGAGGAGAGGAGCCAAGGCTTCCCCCTTCCTTTCACTTCCCGATCCTGCTCCCCACTCCCCCCGCACAGTCACAGACACAGAATCCCAATAGTCTAAACTGGCCTCTCTCTCCTCGTATTCTCTCCTTCATCTGCAACGATCTGACAACAGAATACGTAAAGGTAATGATCCATACCAGGTATTTGTGGTCATTAAGCCAAAGTCAACCCAGTGCCATTTGCAGGTCTCAGAGAGAAAGTTTCTTCTAACTCAGAACATTGAATCAGTTATAACTTGAATTATGGAAGTGTTGTGGTTTTCCAGGTTTGGGTCATCAACAGGTATGAACAGTTTTCCTTGTATGTACAGTGTCCCTTGTTACTTCAGACTGTTTCAAACCATTGTCAATTTTGACGGATCCCAAAATACGTAGCGAAACCAGTTGCTCAGGTGGTAATTCCTAAACTCTTTTTTTTTTAAACACATTTGTGCTCACACACGCACATAAAAAAAGCATTCAACAACAGATAGGGCCCTAAAGTGCGACCATTTTGGTCATACCTGGTCAACTGTAAGTGCTGTTATTGTGAAGTGGAAACGTCTAGGATTAACAACCAAAGAAGTAGCCACAAAGTGGTAGGCCACACAAGCTCACAGAATGGGACCGCCAAGTGCTGAAACTCATAGAGCGTAAAAATTGTCTGTCCTCAGTTGCAACACTTACTGCAGAGTTAAAAACTGCCACTGGAAACAACGTCAGCACATGAATTGTTCGCCGGGAGATCTTCATGAAATGGGTTTCCATGGCCGAGCAGCCGCACACAAGCTTAAGATCGCCATGCGCAATGCCAGGCATCGGCTGGAGTGGTGTAAAGCTATCAGCCATTGGACTCTGGAACAGTGGAAACACGTTCTCTGGAGTGATGAACCAAAGCCTACATGTAAATATTAAAGAATGCATCAGTGATTTGTATTTCTTGCAACTTTCTGAAGACGGAACGTCATGGGAATGCCTGTGTTTACCACTTTGTGGAGTAGCCAGTTAGTAGTGCTGAGCGATTAGTGCTGTTTAGCCAGTTAGTAGTGCTGCGCGATTAGTGCTGTTTAGCCAGTTAGTAGTGTTGATCGATTAGTGCTGTGTAGCCAGTTAGTAGTGCTGAGCGATTAGTGCTGTTTAGCCAGTTAGTAGTAATGAGCGAATAGTGCTCTGTAGCCAGTTAGTAGTGCTGAGCGATTAGTGCTGTGTAGCCAGTTAGTAGTGCTGAGCGACTAGTGCTGTTTAGCCAGTTAGTAGTGCTGAGCGATTAGTGCTGTGCAGCCAGTTAGTAGTGCTGAGCGATTAGTGCTGTTTAGCCAGTTAGTAGTGCTGAGCGATTAGTGCTGTGTAGCCAGTTAGTAGTGCTGAGCGATTAGTGCTGTTTAGCCAGTTAGTAGTGCTGAGCGATTAGTGCTGTTTAGCCAGTTAGAAGTGCTGAGCGATTAGTGCTGTTTAGCCAGTTAGTAGTGCTGAGCGATTAGTGCTGTGTAGCCAGTTAGTAGTGCTGAGCGATTAGTGCTGTTTAGCCAGTTAGTAGTGCTGAGCGATTAGTGCTGTTTAGCCAGTTAGTAGTGCTGAGCGATTAGTGCTGTGTAGCCAGTTAGTAGTGCTGAGCGATTAGTGCTGTTTAGCCAGTTAGTAGTGCTGAGCGATTAGTGCTGTTTAGCCAGTTAGTAGTGCTGTGCAGCCAGTTCGTAGTGCTGATCGATTAGTGCTGTGTAGCCAGTTAGTAGTGCTGAGCGATTAGTGCTGTGTAGCCAGTTAGTAGTGCTGAGCGATTAGTGCTGTTTAGCCAGTTAGTAGTGCTGAGCGATTAGTGCTGTTTAGCCAGTTAGTAGTGCTGAGCGATTAGTGCTGTTTAGCCAGTTAGTAGTGCTGAGCGATTAGTGCTGTTTAGCCAGTTAGTAGTGCTGAGCGATTAGTGCTGTGTAGCCAGTTTGTAGTGCTGAGCGATTAGTGCTGTGCAGCCAGTTAGTAGTGCTGAGCGATTACTGCTGTGTAGCCAGTTAGTAGTGCTGAGCGATTAGTGCTGTGTAGCCAGTTAGTAGTGCTGAGCGATTAGTGCTGTGTTGCCAGTTGGTAGTGCTGAGCGATTAGTGCTGTGTAGCCAGTTTGTAGTGCTGAGCGATTAGTGCTGTGTAGCCAGTTTGTAATGCTGAGCAACTAGTGCTGTTTAGCCAGTTAGTAGTGCTGAGCGATTAGTGCTGTTTAGCCAGTTAGTAGTGCTGAGCGATTAGTGCTTTTTTTTTTTAATTTGGGGGTGGTTAGTTCAGTTTCAGTTTAGATTATGAAAAAATTATCAAGGTTTTCAATGTCCGTTTTGATCTTTTTTTTTAACCTTTAAAATCCCTAGGCATTATGTGGGTTGAATGCTGTAACAACACAGAATAAAACAATTAATACAAATCCATGATGGTAGAGACCGCCCATTACTGCTTGTCACTTATTATCCATCATTTATTCACTTTACTTTAATCAAATATTTCAGTTGTTGTGTATATTACATTTGTTTTATTTGATGACTTTATTATTTCATTCTAAGTCATCATCTCATGTTTATAGAGCTGCTGCCTATGCTGTCTGACAAAATCATCCCTTAATTGTAAAAAAACAAACAGTTACCGGACAAGTAGGCACGCAATGGATTATGGTCATTGTGGTTAATTACCACGTTTTCTGTTCTAAACAACGTTGAATATTGGCCTGTTGGAAACTACATTTTCTTACTACATCGCACAGTTCGGGCTTGATCTGATTTATCTCTCCAAAAACTGTGCAACGTGTGCATTGATCTCACAGAAAAAAAGCAGAATGAAATGGAATTCAAATAATTGAACCAACTTTGGTCAATTAGTTGTTTAAAAACCAAAGAATAACTGACATTTCAGTTCATCGCTCAACACTACCAGTTACCAGTTAGAAACAGTAATTTCTAAAGGCTTTCCCATAAAACTTTCCAAATAAAATTTAAACTGCAAAGTAGGCTTACCCAGCAGGATATTATGATATCATGATGATTTGTATGTAACGCCCTGGCCATAGAGAGGGGTTTTTAGTTCTCTATTTTGGTTAGGCCAGGGTGTTACATGGGTGGGCGTTTTATGTTTATTTTTCTATGTTGGTTTGTTTCTTTGGTTGGCCGTGTGTGGCTCTCAATCAAGAACAGCTGTAGTTCGTTGTTGCTGATTGGGAGTCATACATAGGCAGCCTGTTTTTCCTTTGGGGTTTGTGGGTGATTGCTTTGTGTTTCGTTGTGAGTACCTGACAGAACTGTCGGCTGTCGTTTTTTTGTTCATTTGTATAGTGTTCTATTTTCGGTTTATTAAAATCTTGAATATGAATACACATCCTCCGCTGCACCTTGGTCTCATTCTGACGACGGCCGTTACATTGTATCAATCTCTGCTATTGTGCATGCAGTACAGAAACACAGCCAGCCAAACACCAGTCACTTTATGTGTGCAATTGAAATTAAAGGGCAACCATACCCTCCAAAATATTATTGTTTTTCCCCCCAGACCTCAAAAGTGGTCTCCTGATGTGGTTTAGTATTGTTGTGGACTTAGAAATAGAACAAAATTGGATGTTTATTTTAAAAAGTGTGATTTTGAGAGTGAAAACCTGAAGAAGAAAAAAAATCGGGGGGGGAATCCAAAGCCTGGAAAAACTTAATTAACTTAGAACACTTTTGGGGCTTTGTTTTTGGTGTTATGGCAAATACATGTATTGGCTGGTAACAATTATGAGTGTCTGGTAGATTATTTCATCTACCTGCCACAGTTAGCTAGCTAACAACCTGGTTACTTTACCAGTATTTCTAAATATTTGTGGGCACAGAAAGAAAGGAAGAGGGATAGCTACTTTAGAAGATCAATGATCATAGCAATGAATGAATGACTTCTCTTGCATGTTGGCACTCTGAGAGAGTGTAGAATTTTCCATGAAGGGCCTAGTGTCTGCAGGTACCCCCCCCCCCCCCCCCCCTTTCAATTAAGACCTAGACAACCAGGTGAGGGGAGTTCCTTAACAATCAATTCCCTCAAGTACAAGTGTGGAGCAAAACCCGCAGACACTCGGCCTTCCGTTTGACATACGTTGATGTAATGCATCTCAATAAGTAGTGCTTTTACACAATGTAGAAACCTAATATTCCCGCAAATGACTTTGTAATGTCAAATTTGAGCTTTTTATAATAAACAAATGTCTTTATAGGGTTAAATATTAGTTTCTAGAGAACATGTGCTTCAAAAATAGCTAGAATTCATATAGGCCCAATATTCTATATCTCAATCAATTATAATATACCAGAGTATACCAAACATTAGGAACACCTTCCTGATATTGAGTTGCATTGAGTATACCCCCTCCCTTTTGCCCTCAGAACAGCCATCAATTCGTCAGGGTTGTGTTCCATGCTGATTCCAATGCTTAACACAGTTGTGTCAAGTTGGCTGGATGTCCTTTGGGATGTCCTTTGGGTGGGGGACCATTCTTGATACACAGGGGAAACATTTGAGTGTCAAAAACCCAGGAGAGTGGCAGTTCTTGACACAAACCGGTACACCTGGCACCTACTGCCATGACCGGTTCAAAGGCATTTAAATATTTTGTCTTGCCTATTCACCCTCTGAATGACAGAGCGGACGACCGGTGTGTCGGTGGCGGTCGACCACAGGACGAGCAGGTAGAGCGGAGCTGCCCTCCATGGAGCGTGAGCACAAACAGAGGCATCCTGGGGAAGTACAGCGGCTATCGTACAGAGATTGGGTGCGTGTGCACACCCATGTGTGTGTCGTAGGGAGATTGTGGATTACAGAGAGGATGTGACTGGGCCGTGAGATTTTAGTTTTGAGGAATTTTCCCAGTGCTCAAACTTATTTCTGACCTGTTGTGTCATAGCTCTGAGGTTAAGGGTTAGGTATCAGTCTGTCTAATTCAATGTAATCTGTATGGAAAACCATACTTGTGTGTATGCATGTAGATTTATATTTTGCGTGTCTCTGTATGTGTGTATATGTGAAAAAGCCAGTTTTAGCATACCAGTTGGCAGTTAAGTGTGTTTGAGCGAGTGTGCATGCATTCATGCATGTGTACATGGTGTATGTGTACATATGCTTGTGTGTGTGTGTGTGTTCTAGTGTGTGTGTGTGTGTGTGTGTGGGTGTGTTTGTGTGTGCGTGAATGTGTGTGTGTGTCTTCATTTCACAGGATATGCTGCAATCCCCACCCTCCTCCCCATGGCTGTAAAGTGAAAAGGCATTATTTGCATAAGCTATATCTGTGTGGAAGGAAGGTAACTAGCGGAGTTAGCGAATTAGTAAGCCTCTCGGGTATAAAAGGGTCTTGTTAAGAGAAAGGGGTGAGACAAGGAAGGGCTCTGTCCCAGTACTTCTAAATAATGTCCTTTCCTTCATGTCCTTCTAGAACAGTAGTGATGAAGGAAAGAAAATTAGGAAACGGAGCTACTGTCAAGTAGGGGGCAAGGAGTGTGGGCAAGGAGGGGCAAGGAGTGTGAATAGAGTGGGAGCAGAGAAGATCTGTGAAGATGCTACCTTCATAAAAGACTATGGTTTCAATTGTAAGCATTTATCAATTCAATTTTTAAAGATAGTATTTTATTTATTTGTGAAGATCAGTCAGCTTTGAATGGTTTCAAGTGTGGAGATGTATCAAATGAATACAACAAAAACAGCTCGAAACACTTTAATAGTATCTTAATGAAGCTTGCATCTTTCAAACAGTTCTCTTACTGTTCCTTTCTGTGTCTGCCTCAAAATGACTCTTACATGTTCCTTGTGCCAGTGGGATGGGTCTTCACACAAACTTTTAGAGGGCATTGGAATTCTTGGCGGTCCTGAAAGGCTCATGTTTCATTGGTTTGTGATGGATGGGTAGCTAACTAGGCCTGGGTGGGTCTACGTTTTTTTAGGCTACTGAGTTGGTAGTGCGGATTGCCAGGTTACAGCAAGACCCTCATGAAATTCTGTTGGTGACATAGTACATTCATAACCTTGTCATAAGGTTATTAACATGACATGAATTTAATGACACTGAAAGTGACACAAGCTCTTTTATGAAGCACAAACTAGTACAGGTAAACTACAGCCGATTTCAGTTTGTGAAAGTGTTATGTACGCTCCTATGCATAAAAGACAGGTCTTCAATAACAATAAAGACATGTTATGTCCGGTGATATGACATTCTTATTACAGCATTATAACGGTCTTATGCAGTGTCTCCTCTCCCAGGAACTTTCTTAAGCCCTCAACCTTAGTGCCATACTCTCTCCCTTTTTCTCTCTCTCTCTGCTTTGTTCATTGTGAGTGATCAACAAAGGAGGAAAGTCCATTGAGACAGAGCACACAAACAGGCCAGTACAGAGTACAGTATCTTTCTTCTCCCCTGCACACAGATGCCGGATGGTGCGTTTGGGCAGTGCTGATACCGCTTCCCTTATCAACTCTATCACTTCCTCTTCCTCCTTCCTACTCCGATAACCTAGGAAGAGCATTGTGATGTCACACCGACCCTTCCTTTTTCCAGGGAGAGTGAGTGCAGCTGGGAGATATCAACCGACGCTGCACCCGCCGCACAATAAACAGAGAAAAGGCTCAGTCTCCGTTTGTTTCTTTCGGCTCCCCACACAACATGTGTTTCTTTGTTGAGTACGGTATGGCAACAATGCTTGCCAGTCAAGGAGTTAAATGTCCAATGCACCCGTTTTTATGTCAATTTCATTTCTTAGACAACAATGAATTAATTACCTTATATGGAAACCACGTTTGAATCCGTTCCATCTATTCCATTCCAGCCATTACAATGAGCCCGTCCTCCTATAGCCTCCCACCAGCCCCATGATTTTTGGGTAACGATTATTGTTGTCATTGTTTTCAATTAACTAAGAGCAATTTCTCAAGCAAGAATTTAGCTAGGACTGTCTGGGAATGGAGGGGAGGGGCTGAAAACCATCTGTTAATGGCAGAGATGTTTGGAACCCTTGATCTTTTTATCACTTTTTTTTAATTTATTTTATTTTACCCCTTTTTCTCCCCAACTTCGTGGTATCCAATTGGAAGTTACAGTCTTGTCTCATCGCTGCAACTCCCGTTACGGAGAGGCGAAGGTCAAGAGCCGTGCGTCCTCCGAAACACAACCCAGCCAAGCTGCACTGCTTCTTGACACAATGCCCACTTAACCAGGAAGCCAGCAGCACCAATGTGTCGGAGGAAACACCGTACACCTGGCGACCTAGTCAGCGTGCACTGCATGCGGCCCGCCACAGGAGTCGCTAGTGCACGATGGGACAAGGACATCCCGGCCGACCAAACCCTCCCCTAACCCGGACGACGCTGGGCCAATTGTGCGCCGCCCCATGGGTCACCCGGTCGCGGCTGGCTGCGACAGAGCCTGGACTCGAACACAGAATCTCTAGTGGCACAGCTAGCACTGCGATGCAGAGCCTTATACCACTGCGCCACTCGGGAGGCTGGAACCCTCGTACTTATTGGTCTAAGTTACCGCCTAGCAGGCCAAAACTCCATCCCACCACAACAGGCTGATGTAATGGTCGTCGTAGTGAATGGACCAAGGCGCAGCGGGTACGTGAATGCTCATGTTTATTTTACAAAATAAACTATGAAAACAAAGCACGAACGACAACCAGTATTGCAGGCAACACACAGCTATGCTAAGAACAACCTCCCACAAATCCCATGACAAACACATTCCTAATTATAGGACCTTCAATCAGAGGCAACGATAGACAGCTGCCTCCAATTAAAGGTCCTAATCCTAATTATCTAAACCCAGAACTAAACACCCTAGAACAGACATAGAAATATACAAACATAGAACAATGACCAAAACCCCAAAATACATAAATCAAACACCCCTTAACATACACACACACCCCGAACCATATAAAACAAATACCCCCTGCCACGTCCTGACCAAACTATAATAACAAATAACCCCTTTACTGGTCAGGACGTGACAGCTGAAATTTCTTCCACTAAAAGGGCGTTATCATAATGTTTACAATTTCACAGTATTTTTCCACCCTCATAGTGTGGAAATATATATAAAACAGGGAAATCTAGTTTTTGACTGCACTGGGCCTTATTTGTTGCTTGATACTATTTAAATGTGTTATCGCTCAGAATGTCCCTGCTGAGAAAGAAATTGCATAGACCAGCATACATTTCACGCTGGTCCATGCTAGTCAAACTGGTCTGACCAGCATGGTCTAGCTGGGTATGCTGTTCTGACTAGCGTAGTCTAGCTAGTTATGTTGGCCGACCAGCATGGTCAAGCTGGTCTGACCAGCATGGTCTAGCTGGTTAGGCTGTCAGACCAGCTCATGCTGGTGACCAGCTTATGCAGGTGATGCTGGTATGCTGGTGACCAAGCTGGTCCAGCATGGTCAAACTGGTCAAGCTGTATGTTAAGTATTGTCTTAAATAACTAAGCACTTTGATGCTGGTTTTGCATGCTGGTATGCTGGTAGTGGCGGACTTACCATCAGGCCTCACATTATTAAGGGGACTTGTGAGCTGGGCATAATAAAAAAGAACAATAGGCCTACTGATGAAATTATTTTGGATGAACGTGCAAAAGTAGCCTACTTTTTGAAGAGATTTTTTGACAATCAGATGAAAACATCATGACCGGTTGTGTTCATGGCACATTAAAATGTAATACATTTTAACAGTTAAATTACATGTGTACTGTCACGTCCTGACCAGCAGAGGGAGTAGTTGTTTAGTATTGTGGTCAGGACGTGGCAGAAGTACTGGGTATGTATTTGTCTAGTATTTCTGTTTCTATGTTGGTCTGTGTGGCTCCCGATCAGGGACATCTGGTTATCGTTGTTCCTGATTGGGAGTCAAATATTAGGAGTGTGTTTGTCACCTGGTTTTTGTGGGTTGTTGTATTTCGCACTGCTAGTGAATGTATAGCCTGTGAAACTGTCACTAGTCGTTCTTGTTTATTGGTTTCCCGTGTATGATTTATTCAAAATAAATATAAAGATGAGTATTCACATCCCGGCTGCGTTTTGGTCGATTCAACACGGCTACACCTATGACATGTGCACGCGCTCAGACTGGCCTCCGCCTGGGGCCTACAAATCACTAAGTCCGGCCCTGTATGCTGGTTACCAATAACGCTATGCTGTTTTCTTCAGCAGGGGACTGTCTGACGTGCACTTTGTAGGGGCACCACGTTATGACATGATTGAAAATGAAGTTGTTGCTTTGTTTACGACGTTTTCTGACTAGAACAGATTAAAAAATGATTGACGATAAGTTCAAAAGAAGTTCAGTACTGGGTAGAGGGAGACTGTGTTCCGTCACTCATTTTCATTACACATCTAACACAGAGTAGTGTAGGGTTTCAGAGGTCCATAGGGATGGAGGGAGTTGTGGAGGAGGAGTAACAGAACACTGCACGACCCCTCCGGCAACGACCGTAATATCCAACCAAACAAAACAATACACCCTTCAAACATAGCACCAGCCCACTACGTCCCTCTTCTCCCACACGTTTTCCATATCTTAGCCCCCTTATCCTACCCTTTCTCCCTACCTCCTCCTCTTTGCCCGCCCTTCTCCTGAACAGGAAATGAAAACCATTTAAAAATCATTTGTAAACCGCAGGGGCTTCAGAACAGGGAGTAATTAGCATGGGAATGAGGGCTGGGGAGTGGACGAGGGCCAAGGATGATCGCGGGATTTGGGTTGGGACAGGGCTACCATCCTGTCCCTGTCTCTCTCAAATTCAAACAAGCTTTATCAGCATGAGGAGAAACACAAATTGCAATTGTGGCCCAAAATAGATCAATTATTCAAAGTTACAGTAAAAAATAGGGAATTAAATCAGAAAATGCCCTAAATACCTTAAGTGAAGCTTCCATCCCTGTGTCCTATCCACTAGTCCTTTTGGATCTGAAAGTACTGCAGTAGCCTATTGTAGGTGGTAGAGGCCAAGGTGACAAAATCAGGCCATCTTCCTTTCAACTGCATTTCAGTGGCATCTAGGGAATAGCATATAGGAAGGAAAGCTGAAAAGTTTTCAGAGCGATAGCAAATCTCCTTTACATCTTTCTCTTTGTCTGTCTGTCAGATCCTCCCTCTATTTTTCCTCAGAGGAGGGGTGTACAGTAAATTGGAAGATGTTAGCATTTGTCTGAGTTATCATCCCCTTTTCCGTCCCCTTGGCGACCTCCACCGACCTCAGAGCAAAGTCGCCAAAGTGGGCCACCTAGGGGGCGCTCTTCATTGAAAACCAGCTGATAACATCTCCTCTGACATTTCCCCCTCCATTCTATCTGAAAGGACCCAGCCACTGAAATTACAGCTAAGCAGCTCAAAAGCCCAGTTAAATGGTTCTTTCTTAGATGGCTGGCAGGTCAGTCTCTCTGGGAACCCTGGCTGAGGAATCACATAAAGGGGAGATGACAGGCCCAGTCTGGGTCTCAGAGGCTCAGAGCCATCACACCAAAGCAGGATTGGTCACACGTAACGTTGGGAGAACGTTAGGACAATGTGACCTCAGTTATTCATAAATATATTGCCATGTGCATGGTTTCACAGCTGTGTGGTTTGATATAGCAATAGATAGGCCTTGAGCGGCCTACATGTTTTCACGTCTGGTTTGGACCATGACAACAGTAATGGTTTGTACCATTCTGTTCCCACCAGGTTAATAAAGTCTGTCTGGTTTGGACCATGACAACAGTAACGGTTTGTACCATTCTGTTCCCACCAGGTTAATAAAGGAATAAGTCATTTTCACTGAAGAAAATAGACACATGACTTTTAATGTAAAACACAGTGTCCAGGCTCACTCTATTACTGTTTACCCTTCACTGCCTGCCCCCTGGTGGGAAGAAACACTTATTAGCTGTCTCCTTAGGAGAGCAATTAACAGAATGTACTGGAATTTTGATGGAATGCTTACAACCTTTTGTCTGTCAGCACACAAACACCTGGACATCATTTAAACTCCACCGCTTTAATTCCAATTTGTCTACAGTCACGTGTGGCTCAGTTGGTAGAGCATGGTGTTTGTAATGCCAGAGTTGTGGGTTTGATTCCCACGGGGGACCAGTACAGGGGGGAAAAAAATTGTGAAATGTATGCATTCACTACTGTAAGTCGCTCTGGATAAGAGCATCTGCTAAATGACTAAAATGAATAATTAACATGTTGGAAAATCTAAGTAAAAGAATAGTATCAAACTTGATTTAAAGGTTGATTTGATGTAGTCCTATTCTTTAACTTTGGTTTTTGGTTGAGATGGAGACATGAATCCAAAATCAATGATACATTTGTAGACAAACTGTAATTAAAGCCAGACTTAGTCAGTGGCACAGACGGAACTATCCAAGCAGTAGATACATCTCCTTCAAATGTTGATATTTGGTTGCGTTGTCAACCAAACACAATTCAATATTACTTTTGTAATACAGTAAATATCCTAAAGTTAGGGCTATCTTACGAACTAATGTAACATTCAACATTAAAATGAGCAACACATTTAGGTTACTGTAACTATTAATGTCTTCTTATGTAATCATATAATGCTTGCATGTTCAGGATAGCACACATAAGTGCACGCATAAGTCGTCACAGGTCTGTGGAGATCTTCACAATTGCTTTAATAATCCGCACAGAATATCGAACGGCATTGATCATTTGCACCATGCACTTTTAGTATTATCTCAACTGCAACCCAGTTCATTTGGTTCTGCTATTAGACGAAGTGATAGCGCATTAATCTGTTGTATAAATAAACAAAATATTCAACCATTTATATTGTAAATGGTTGAAAGCGCTGTGATAGACATTAGGGTGACAACTAAATCAAAAATCTGCCATTATTTTTCCATTGGAATTTGGTTGTGCTTTTAGATGGTTGAAAGCATAGTGATAACACATTTGAAATGCAACTAACTTTTGGATGTATTTTTCAGTGGGTGAATATAGGTTGTAATCTCATTGATCAATGTCTCAACCATTGCCCAATTATCCACGTTGAAATGACGTGGTGTGCCCAGTGGTTTTCTACAACCTTGCAAAGAGGTCATTCATTTAAAATTGAATAGCAGAATGCGGTTTGAAAGATCTTCAAACAAAGGTTACCGTAACAGGGAATGAGCCACATCCCACAGAAAACTTTGATAAAGTCAAACCACACTGCAGCTTTACTCAGACTCTTCGCACTATATTCTAAGGACAGGTGTGGTTTCGCGTCAATATCCAATGACGATGTCTGCAATAGGAACAGCTTGTTGGGAGTGTCGGTTGTACAGTAATATGATTGCCACCTCGTATACAGAGTGAACATTCTAAGTGAACCGCGGTGCAATTTTTCCTTTATCTGCAATTGATTGAATTGGGGCCTCGGTCTGGGTAAAAATAGACACCCTGGTGTGCCATGTTCTATATGTGATATCAGAAACTCAGAAACTCAGCCATGCTCAAACATGTCAATACTCTAAGTTTCTGGTGTTCAAAATTGTTCGTACTGAGCCTCCATGTGGTAAATACCAATGGGAAACTCAGATATCATTGTTGTAATCCCTGAGTTTCCTAGTTCCGAGTAGCACATGAAGGCAGCATTAGCCGCGATGATTCTGATTGACTGAACCAGTGGGAGGTGGGTTTTAGCCTGAAGGGATTGAAAGGGCAGTCTTGTGCCTGAAATGCTGAGTGTCACAATATTCCCATCTCAAGCTCCTACAACTAGGAGTCCCAACTTTGAGGTGACACCATGGGTATTTTGGTAACTCTATCTATCAACAAAGTGTAATCCATTGGGAATACATTTATGTACCGGGAGTTTAGTATAAGGAGTTGTGAACTGGGATAATGCTTACAGCAAGTCATATAATGCACTATATTGTTCCACTTTTTAAGTACTGTTTGAAGTATTACCTTTTTGGTGTTTGCAAGACATTTCTCTGCATGTCAGTGTTTGTGTACAGTGTTCATGTGTCTGAATGTTTGTGAGTATGTAAGCATCTGAAAGTGTTTGTTCGTCAATGTGTCAGTGTAAGAGAGAGTGCCTTGGACAACACGTCTTCTGTATGTCTTGGAGATGTCTCGCACACACCCATACATACCCTGCACCCCAGGATTTAGACAGCTCCGGTGAGGCGAGCCTTGATTGATAAGCCCATTCCAAATGTTTTTTCATCCAAATCAGTGGGAGTTTAGCTGCAGCATACATTTTAATACCAAACAAAACATTAGCCTGAGAGTCCCTGGGCTGCCTCCCTCTCCAGATTTCATTAGTCATCTCTCTGTGGCAAACAAACCCGCTGCATGGCTCTGGGACACGAAGGGGTAGAGAGGGTACCCCACTTTTAGGGAAAATCCCTGAAAGTACTGTGGAGAATGTCTTCTTCTTTCCTTTTTTGTTTTTCACCTCAGGGCCTTCTCGCTATCACTGTTTTAAGATACTCTGTTGTTATGCCAAACAGAGTGGTTCCCTATAAGCAAATGGGCCATGGCTAATAGTGGAGTTGTAGAGGGCTTTCGATTTTCATTTTTGCTTTATTGCCAAAAAAAACACAAAAAAGCACAGCAAATGAAAAGAACAATGTTCCCTGCTTAATTCCAGTGTTTCCTGAAAGTACAAGTGCAAATTCAAAAAATTCAAAAAGATGAGTCACTCTCCCAACTCAGTTCGTCGCTGTGGAAAGGGAGAATACAGCTTCAGCCAGTCAAGCCTTCACATAAAATGGTAATCTATGCAGCTCCACCACACAAGCCATACGTGTGCGACTGTGTGTGCTCCTTTGTGTGCTCCTAATGGCTCCAGACTGTGTTCATTTCAGCATAACCCCGCTCATGCGCTCCCTCCTGGGCTCTGATGAAATTACAACCCCACATCTGCAGGGGGCTCTCTCTCCGTTGCCCTGGCTCCCATTTTTAGAAGGGCGAGTCGGCAATGTGGTGTTGGCGGGATTGATGCAGGAGGCTCGTGCTCACGATTTGTAGTTAATCAATCATTGCGCCGCCTTAATTACGTCCCGCTGCTCCCCTAATGTCTTCTGGCAGGGGCTGGCTCTGAGCTCCCGCAGGCCCACATATGGCCGCCTCGAGTGAGTGACAGGACCCTTTTTGCGCGAGGCACCCCTCGCGTCGGATGCCATCAGCCACACACAGCCGCCACAAGCAAGGAGTGAAACGGTGGAGAAAAAGAAGAGAGAGGGATAGAGAGAAAGGAGACGAGAGCCTCTTGAGTCCTGCCTGCCTGTTTGGCTGGGCTCCCCTGTAAAAGTGAGGTGTCGAGAACAATGCAAGTAGGGCATGTGAGAGACGTTCTGTATTATCTCCAACTTTCTTTTCCAACACCCCAAAGAAGTGTGAACTCGGTTAATTAACTTGTTCGCAGAATTAGCACAGAATATCAGATGGTTGCAGCCTCAGAGACAACATTTTTGGTTTCTTTTTTAAAAAGCTATGGAGGAAGATACTGAAATTGTAAGTGTGTGACATTTAATCATATTCATGTAAAAATTACTATTTTCTTTCACATTCTTTTAGGATGGCAGGTATTGTAGAGGTTAGAGAGGGTCAAATCCCCAGGTCCGACTGGAAGATTTGGTAGCGGTGAGCCGGCAACCTGAGGGTTTCTGGCATCAGTGTCCTAGATGCCGTCTCCTGCCGTTGTGCCCCTGAGCAAGGCACTTAACTCCTAACTGCTCCAAGGGTGCTGCACTGCGAATGACCCCTCGTTGAGTCCACTGAAAGCAGAGCATGGTTGGGCTGGACAACATTTCTATTCATTACATTCGGGAAGAGACTTCAATGGCACTTCTCAATCGTTGAATTGAAATCTCAAATCAATCAGCTAAATGGACTACAGTGAAATGGATATGACCCCACAACCAGAAATTCAGGCACTGGCCCAAATGACCCAACAATAATAACACAGACACTGGCATGTGTGAACAGAGGGCATCACTTTGCATCCTGGCCTCTCTCATTGGTGGAGATAATCAATAGTGTCATTTCATGGCAAGGTAGGAAGATAGAAAGGAAGGAGGGATGGGGTGGGGGACTCTTTGGGCCCTGGAATTTGCATGCAGAGGGGGCGATCGTAGGCCCCATCTGTCCACCAAAAAGCTTCCTAATTCATGTTAGCTGTTGTTGTTGTTGTTGTCACCGCTATCCACATCCAACATCCCTTCCCTCCCTCTCTCTCTCTCTCTCTCAGTGATAGTGACAGCAAAGTAGCTCTGGCACTAAAAGAGCAATCCATCATCCGTTAAGAGCTCCACTTTGACACCAGGAGCAGAACACTTGGAAGATTAAAACTAAGGGAACTCGGGTGATTGGTGCACGGTAGAGGATGTGGAAACATCTGATGACAAATACAAATAGACATCCAAATCTCAAAAACAGAAAAGCAGTGGTCAAGGTTTAGCAGATCTGTTTGTGCTATCATGTCAACTCCTTGCCATGCTAAAGAAGTGTCAAGGAGTGAGATGATGGCACAAACAGACTGGTACCCGGGCTACCATTTCTGCCACTACAGTGCATGAAACAGCAGGTTTTGATGTTTTGACAGGGCAATAGGCTCTATGCATTATACCGCCTCCAACATTCTAATTTACTTCCGATCGGGTTGATGACTTCCGGAGCGAGTTCTGCTATTGTTTTTATCATTAGCTTACTAGCTATCGTCAATGCATCTCTGACTGAAATAGTTCGCAATGACTACGTTTAAATTACAGCCCCGCGAAGGAGGTGCTAATGAACATTGTTCAGTGCCTCTGTGTTCAGTTTCTTTCAAATGTAATGGTATTGTGAGCTTCCATCGTTTCCCGATCGATGTAGAGCTCAGAAAAAGGTGGTTGGTGGCAGTACGTCGAGACAAGTTTGCTGTCACCAAACACACAAAGGTGTGTAGTATACATTTCGTCGAAAGTGACTTTGTTGAGGGAAAAATTGGGGGGCGACAATACCTAAAAAGAGGTGTTGTTCCTACTGTCTTTGCGTGGAACTGGCACATTCAAAAGAGACCTGGTGTTTGGGGAAGATGACTGAAACCTCCTGCTCCGACTGAGGGGGATGAAGAACAAGGTGCGCTGCCTGTGGACTGTGCCGTCTCTGATCCGGTCCAAATCAAATCAAATGTATTTATATAGCTCTTCGTACATCAGCTGAAATCTCAAAGTGCTGTACAGAAACCCAGCCTAAAACCCCAAACAGCAAGCAATGCATGTGAAAGAAGCACGGTGGCTAGGAAAAACTCCCTAGGAAAAACTCCCTAGAAAGGCCAAAAACCTAGGAAGAAACCTAGAGAGGAACCAGGCTATGAGGGGTGGCCAGTCCTCTTCTGGCTGTGCCGGGTGGATATTATAACAGAACATGGTCAAGATGTTAAAATGTTCATAAATGACCAGCATGGTCAAATAATAATAATCATAGTAGTTGTCGAGGGTACAACAAGCACGTCCGGTGAACGGGTCAGGGTTCCGTAGCCGCAGGCAGAACAGTTGAAACTGGAGCAGCAGCATGGCCAGGTGGACTGGGGACAGCAAGGAGTCAATATGCCAGGTAGTCTTGAGGCATGGTCCTAGGGCTCAGGTCCTCCGAGAGAAAGAAAGAAAGAAAGAAAGAAAGAAAGAAAGAAAGAAAGAGAGAATTAGAGAGAGCATATTTAAATTCACACAGGACACCGGATAAGACAAGAGAATACTCCAGATGTAACAGACTGACCCTAGCCCCCCGACACATAAACTACTGCAGCATAAATACTGGAGGCTGAGACAGGAGGGATCAGAAGACACTGTGGCCCCATCCGATGATAGCCCCGGACAGGGCCAAACAGGCATTGTAAGGTCCAGAGCATGGGCCAAGCCAGTGTAAATGTGTTTATTTGCTAGCAGCAAAATAATAATTTGTTTATCTACGACATGTCTCAATCATTTGTGTTGTAGTAAATATCAGTTTGTGTGGAGCTTGTATTGGCTTTAGGGGTGGGGGAAAGAAATCAAGTAAACACAGAATAGCCAGAATGCAAGATTGAATACAATGTTAGAGATGTGTAATTGATTAACTGAACTGTTGAACATTTGCTGAAATACATTTTTTTTAAACAAATCTATTCTACTGTAGATTTCTTCACAAGAACATCAATACTTATTTTTCATAAAACCACTAAACTTAGCACCCATGCAGGGCATCCATTCAGGTGCGAGATAGACACTTCTGCAAGTAGTGGTAAAAATAAAAGTGGTCAACCTTCTCTCTTATAGTTTTTGAAAACT
Organism: Salmo trutta; assembly: GCF_901001165.1. Classification (NCBI taxonomy): domain Eukaryota; kingdom Metazoa; phylum Chordata; class Actinopteri; order Salmoniformes; family Salmonidae; genus Salmo; species Salmo trutta. The sequence goes on along the minus strand of NC_042968.1, from coordinate 51,791,649 downwards.
GTAGATCTGTATATATCCTTTCAACTAGGATGTCCTCCTGTGCACAGATGACAAAGTCACACCAGCTACAACCTGTGAGAAGGATTTGACCTTGCACCTGCCAGTAGTACGCATGAGATCTCTTCAACTTCAGCTCTCCATTCTGTATCTTCAGATAAGGGCAGTCAACATAACTTGGTACATTTGGGCACTTGACCTCTAAGAGTCCAAAGTGTGGTCTCACACTGGGATCAAATATGATTCCATCTGGAGAGGATCCTAACCACGGAGCATCTGGGTGCACTACGAAGCCACACGGAAAGAAGTTAACATTCTTCAGTGTGCAGTACTCCTGTACAGCCACTGGCTCCATGGCTAGCCCCCTCTTCATCTCCATGGTCTGCATACCAGATCCCTTGAACATCCGCTCAGCTAGGTGGTCAGCTGAGGTCTCTCCCCGGACATGGCAAACCTCTCAGAAACGAGAGGATGTAATTCTCATTTTCCTGAGCTGATGCCATTCCGGGATGCTGCTCTGCTCCCTTGTAGCAACCTGGACTTTGTGTGACATCTCGTAGGTTGTCTCTAATGCCTTGAGGTGGAACTGCTCCTGATGGCTAAGGACGTAAGCACACTGGGAAGCCTGAAGCCTGTAGCCATCTAATGGAAGTATTGGTGGAGAAGTGGCATCGGCAATCTTCACAATTTCACGGGTCTTTGGCTGTGGAAGCTGATAGGACAGAACACTGCCAGCTTGCACTGGCCCAAAGGCAGACTCAACCAGGGGCACGTCAGCTGACATTTCCATTGTTGTCACAAGCGGGGCAGTAAGTGGAGAAAAGTTGGCATACGTTTCTGGGAGGCGGAGAAGGTCCATGTCAGGCATGTATCCATTGAGTGCTTTGTAGAGAGAACTTCTGCAAAACATTTTAAAACCTTAACATCAGGTTGGAGAGATTACTATGACAAAGACTCATGTAACTTTTCCAGAAACAGCACAAGCCCGAAAGTTCAAATAAAATGAATTAAAATATACAGATTTATAGATTATATATTTACCCCCAGGCTTTGTCCCAAACATTTGTCATTATCATCTGGAGACAATCACAAGAAAATGTTTTCTAAAATGTTTCCATTCTAGGAACCTCCGGCTTACCTTATTCCATCAGCACACGAGTTAGTAGGTTTACGGAACTCTATCCCATCAACCGGACCTGGTTTCACACCCTAATTAACAAGGATTTACTGTTACATAGGCTGAATACTTTTCAGGTGCATTTTTTAATGGATATTGATAGACTCACAAGTGTTCTTGGCTTGTGCCAACTCTGTTCTGTGTCTGTGCAGCTGTGAACTGGTGGTGCAGCAGGAATGTTTAGCTGAGAGTAGTGTGCTGTCTGGTAAAGAAGGGCCACCAGATGATTGAACAGAGCACTTCCTGCAACACAGGAGCAGTGGCTTTGGACCACTATCACTGGTTCGGAGTGCTTTAACACCATCTGTGAAGATAAGTGAAGTGACTGAAGTGAGAAACAAGAATGATGCGGCCCATAAATAACAATAAACAGTAGTGTCTAGTCTTATTAACTAGGGGCTCATTTAACTATACAGGAATAGATTGTGTCTCAGTAACACAATTACCAAACACTGCATCAACAGATTTTAACAGGTTATTTGGTAAAGTGGGCAATTCTAAATTGGGATTGGGACACATCATTAATATCTATCTACTGATAAGATTAAACATTGACACTGTCTCCAACACATTTTGACCATAATGACAGCGTCTCACAGGAGATGTTTAACAAGGTCCCTAGTAGCTATCTATAACCTTTCCCTACTCTCATGCTGTGTGGCTTTTCACTCTTCCTCATGGACCTGTGACAGGCAGCCCTCACGGTGATCTCCCCTGTCAATGTCTCTTTGTTAGATACTGTGTAGAAGACATGAATAATAGTTAAATTAGCTAGCTAATGATTGTAGGTAGTTAATGTTATACCTGTCACTGACTTGGTACTCACCTTCATAGTTGTCTATGTATGTAACGCCCTGGCCATAGAGAGGGGTTTTTGTTCTTTATTTTGGTTAGGCCAGGGTGTTACATTGGGTGGGCGTTCTATGTTCATTTTTTCTATGTTTTTGTATTTCTTTGTTTTGGGCCGTGTGTGGCTCCCAATCAGGCACAGCTGTAGTTCGTTGTTGCTGATTGGGAGTCACACATAAGTAGCCTGTTTTTCCTTTGGGTTTTTGTGGGTGATTGTTTCTGTCTAGTGCTTTCTGTTGAGAGTTTTTCCTGACAGGACTGTTTTGCTGTCTTTGGTTTATTTTTGTATAGTGTTCTCCTTTTTTCATTAAATATCAAGATGAACACACATCCTCCGCTGCACCTTGGTTTTATTACGACGACAGCCCTTACAATGTAACTTCCTATATACATCTCGAACCCCTTTTTATTCTTGCTAGCTGGAGTCTCGGAGGCTGATTTAACAATTCGATGTACATCATTAATATTAATTTGAGGCAAGTCCTGAAGACACCTAGTAAAAAACTGTGACATAGTGGTAGTAACGTTATATCGTCGATAACAACTAGACTGACCGGAAATTGCCACACCGATAGGAAGTGTGTTTAGAACGTTCGATCATGGAATGTACATAAGGGCTATTACTTGTCTGTTGTGATGCAGAGGAAAGATTTTGGCAGATCATGGAATGTGCATAAGGGCTATTACTTGTCTGTTGTGATGCAGAGAAAAGATTTTGGCAGAACTTGTCAGGGATGTGTCTCGCTGTCCAGGAGATCAGGCAATAGGATGATAACAGGAAATCTGATAGGCTAAAGTACAGGCAGGGAATAGGAAAAAGGCGTCGTTAGTGAGGCAGGCAAAAACTCAAACATGGGAGGAGTAAATCACAGAACAAAACAAACAATACCTCACAGTGATGGGGTGCAAAGTACTTAACTAAATAGTGTGTGATAATGACATAGTGATCAGAATTCAGGTGACTGGGATCTGGAGAGTGAGCTGCGTTCAGGGGACCTATGTGTTTGAGAGTGTGAGCTGGAAATGGGTCTGGAAAGTGAGCTGCATTCATGGGATCTACGTGTTTGAGGGTGTGAGTTGGAAGCAGACGTTACAAACATTTCACAAAGCTGTACATGGTGTCGCAATGCTGCCATTTATTTAGACTGCTGGCTAGCGGCAATAATGTAATTTACTTAATCAATAATTAAAGTTGGAAATTCAAACATTGCAGATTATAAAATAAATTGTTGATGCAACAGCATACTAATCAGCTACCATTAGATTTGTTTGAATATACAACTGTGCTGTATAGCCTACCTGAACCTGCATGACATGAGCCGTCCTCGCCCTCTTTCCCAACTTTCATAGAAAGTTGTTGAGTGTGAAACCAGTCGATTAATGCCAAATAATACAATCAGTCCACCCTAAAAACACTAGCTTACTAGGGATTGTTTCATTATGCAGTGTAGCCTACTATCTATAGCTATATAGCCTACCGTATTTACTGTAGCTGCTATTTAGGTGCTATTTTTATAAAGGGGAAATTAAGGAGAATGAGAGGCCCAGTTAAATATGTTGCAGAACTGCTGTAACTGAAGCACCACTGCCTTCTTCCCAGGTTCCCTGATGTTGCTACGGCAATCAAGCTGTTTTTACCATCCCTGTAACTGTCGCTTCTGCGGATAGATAGTTTTCTAAACTAAAACCCACAAAGAACTACTTAAGAAGCATTAGGCTTTCGGTCTGATATGCGGTTCTGAACACCTGAGTAAGCTCCACTCATTGCACTGCCGCTGTCATAACCTTGACCATGGCATTTGTTCAGCGATATCGCCTTACTTTCAATCAGTAAAAAAACATGGCCTGATGCACTTTTTCAGTCACATTCCAGAAGCCCAAGAAAAATAGCACATAGGTTCATCCTAGTACATATGAAAGAAACATTAAAAAAAAGGCTTATGAAAGAATGACTTTTTGGAGGGTTACTGTCAAAATGAGTTATTCTATTAAAAGAATTGACATCGATGACAGGTGCATGGGCCCCCAGAGTTTGTATACCCCCCCCCCCCCCCCGTGCGGGGGTATCCGGTATGCCAGTGTGCACACGTCAGTACACACACAAATTCAAACACCCACTACTGATCAGGGGTTGGAACCGGTTCAGGAAAAAAATAATAATTTGAGTAACAGAATCAGAACCGGGAACGTAGGTGATCTATACTGTTCAGAAACGGAACCGTTATTTTAAAAGCATGGAAACTGGTTAATAACGTTATTTTAAAAGCATGGAAACTGGTTAATAACGTTATTTTAAAAGCATGGAAACTGGTTAATAATGTTATTTTACGTTCCGGGGATTTCTTTTCCAGTCCCACAAAAACTGCTAAACAAAGTGCCTAATTAATTAATTAGTTAATTTGAAATGACCTTACTTGAAGTAATGTATATTTATTTTTGTGTTTTGCCTTTAAAGGTTATCAACCTAACTAATTAACTAACTAACTAGCTAACTAAAGAACTAATTAACTGACTAAAGAAATAAAAGAAGTCAGAAGAAAATTGAGTTGTCCCTTGCGTCCTTCAGTCCTTAACCTCTCTGGGGTATGTGGGACGATTTCGTCCCACCTACGTAACAGCTACTGAAATTCCAGTGGCGCGATTTTTGAATCGTTAGAAATACTATTACTTCAATTTCTCAAACATATGACTATTTTACAGCTATTTAAAGACAAGAATCTCGTTAATCTAACCCCACTGTCCGATTTCAAAAAGGCTTTACAACGAAAGCAAAACATTAGATTATGTCAGCAGAGTGCCCAGCCAGAAAAAATCAGACAGCCATTTTTCAAGCTAGCATATAATGTCACACAAACCCAAACCACAGCTAAATGCAGCACTAACCTTTGATGATCTTCATCAGATGACACACCTAGGACATTGTGTTATACAATACATGCATGTCTGTTCAATCAAGTTCATATTTATATCAAAAAACAGCTTTTTGCATTAGCATGTGACGTTCAGAAAACGCATAACCCCCGGCAAACTTCCGTTGAATTTACTAACAGTTTGCTAAATTACTCACGATAAACGTTCACAAAAAGCATAACAATTATTTTAAGAATTATAGATACATTACTCCTCTATGCACTCGATATGTCCGATTTTAAAATAGCTTTTCGGATGAAGCACATTTTGCAATAATCTAAGTACATAGCCCGGCATTACAGGGCTAGCTATTTAGATACCCACCCAGGTCAGCCTCCACCAAAATCACATTTCCTATAAGAAAAATGTTCTTACCTTGCTTGTTCTTCATCAGAATACACTGCCAAGACTTCTACTTCAATAACAAATGTTGGTTTGGTCCCAAATAATCCATCGTTATATCCAAACAGCGACGTTTTGTTCGTGAGTTCTAGAATGCTTCTTCACGGTCCCGCGCATGGCGCATTGGCGTGTCAAAAATGTCTAAATATTCCATTACCGTACTTCGAAGCATGTCAACCGCTGTTTAAAACCAATTTTTATGCCATTTATGTCGTAGAGAAGTGATAATATTCCGACCGGGAGTATGCATTGAGCCTAAACAGCCGAATAAAATTTCTCCTCGGGAGCGACTCATGCACGCGCCTCATTCAAAGGTCCTCTGAGCATCCACTTACAAAAGGCGATAATCTGTTTCAACCAGAGGCTCCCTCGTAAACCTTCAGGTTTTTCGCGGGCTCTGAGAGCCTATTGGAGCCCTGGGAATTGTCACGTTACAGCTAAGATCCTTACTTTTCAATAAAAAGATGCAAGACGCACGACTCCTTGTCAGACAGGGTACTTCCTGCTTGAAACCTTGTCAAGTTTTTGCCTGCCATAGGAGTTCTGTTATACTCACAGACACCATTCAAACAGTTTTAGAAAATTCAGAGTGTTTTCTATCCAAACCTGAACAATAATATGCATATTCTAGCTTCTGAGTTGGTGTAGGAGGCAGTTAAAAATGGGAACATATTTTTTCCAAAATTCTCAATACTGCCCCCTAGCCCAGACAGGTTTTAAAGGCCTTTTTCAAGTTTGGGCAAAGAGCTGCAGTGTGAACCATACCCAACTTGACAATGCTAGTTAAGGATACAATAGTTATCACGTTTCACATTGTATTTATTAACAACAACAAAAAACAAAAAAAGGTTTTTATTTCAACTCTGCTGCCGCTCTGCACACACATGCTTGATAGCTAGCTAGGTAGCTCAGGTCTAACGTTAAGCCATCTCTCAGAAGTTAAAAGACATTCAAAAATCTCATTGTATTTCATTGCACCTTTTCATTGTTGTTACACGTGTACACTGAATTATCTAATTGTACCTACAGTTGAAATCGGAAATTTACATACACTTAGTTCAGTCATTAAAACAGTTTTTTTCAACCACTCCACACATTTCTTGTTAACAAACTATAGTTTTGGCAAGTCGGTTAGGACATCAACTTTGTGCGTGACACAAGTAATTTTTCCAACAATTGTTTACAGACAGATTATTTCACTTATAATTCACTGTATCACAATTCCAGTGGGTCAGAAGTTTACATACACTAAGTTGACTGTGCCTTTAAACAGCTTGGAAAATTCCAGAAGATGATGTCATGGATTTAGAAGCTTCTGATAGGCTAATTGACATCATTTGAGTCAACTGGAGGTGTACATGTGGATGTATTTCAAGGCCTACCTTCAAACTCACTGCCTCTTTGCTTGACATTATGGGAAAATCAAAAGAAATCAGCCAAGACCTCAGAAAATAAATTGTAGACCTCCACAAGTCTGGTTCATCCTTGGGAGCAATTTCCAAACGCCTGGAGGTACCACGTTCATCTGTACAAACAGTAGTACGCAAGTATAAACACCATGGAACCACGCAGCCGTCATACCGCTCAGGAAGGAGACGTGTTCTGTCTCCTAGAGATGAACATACTTTGGTGCGAAAAGTGCAAATCAATCCCAGAACAGCAGCAAAGGACCTTGTGAAGACGCTGGAAGAAACGGGTACAAAAGTATCTATATCCAAATTTAAAAAATCCTATATCGACATAACCTGAAAGACCATTCAGCAAGGAAGAAGCAACTGCTCCAAAACAGCCATAAAAAAGACAGACTACGGTTTGCAACTGCACATGGGGACAAAGATCGTACTTTTTGGAGAAATGTCCTCTGGTCTGATGAAACAAAAATAGAACTGTTTGGCCATAATGACCATGGTTATGTTTGGAGGAAAAAAGGGGAGGCTTGCAAGCCGAAGAACACCATCCCAACCGTGAAGCACGGGGGTGGCAGCATCATGTTGTGGGGGTGCTTTGCTGCAGGAGGGACTGCTGCACTTCACAAATAGATGTCTTCATGAGGATGGAAAATTATGTGGATATATTGAAGCAACATCTCAAGACATCAGTTAGTAAGTTAAAGCTTGGTCACAAATGGGTCTTCCAAATGGACATTAGCAAAAATGTGAAAAGGTTTGAGGGTGGGGGGCTCGACTTGTGTAAACCCTCCTTGGTTGTGCTGTTGAGTAGACAAGCACTGCCAACAATCAAGTGCATAGGCTAGAAGAGTACACTAACAGCCCCTCTCCTCCATGACAAATAACTGACTGCAAGGGTGTGAAAAGTTTGAGGGGCACTTGGCTTGTAGACAGTTTAGTGTATTGGGGATTTTGTTTTCTCAAGAGGGTATTGTGCTTTCATAAAAACCTTTGGCTGTCCTGGCTTGTTTCCGAGTCTAATGATGTTGAGTTTGAGCTTGTTCCCACCTGAAAGCTTTCATCCAATGGGTCTACAGGCTCTGTACTACTAAAGCTGGTGTCAAGGCCGTCATCAGCAGCAGCAGGATTAGTCTGTAGGACACACAGTAGTCAGTGATTAGCCAACATTTTACTACTTAATCCCCATCAATACACACTCAAACAAGGTACTATATCCACCCACACCCCTCGTGTCAATAGATCATGCATACTAACCTTCACACACAATACCAAGCCCCAACAGACACCAGTTAGTCACCCACACCATCCCCTCCTTACTAATACCTCCTTTTCTGCATGAACAATCAACCAGGCCTCCATAAAACCAAGAAAATTACTGTAGCCTACTTATAAACAGACCAACTCTGACAACAAGACACGGACCTTGTTTATGCCTAGCTCCAGTATATGTATTTGCTCATTCTGGAGTCATGGAAAGATTTAGCAAAGGTGACTTACACTTGTTCCTGGTGCTGAGCTTGATGTTGATGGGATTGGACTCTAAATAGAACACACAGTCACATTAGCCTCTATGATAGTCTGTAGCTAACATAACATGACCAAACTAACATTAGCTTGCAAAGTCACAAATCACATCGCCAGATAGCATCTGGCTAATTACATTGATTTGCTTTGGAATGTGAGAGCTAGCTAGCTAGACTTTAGTTTTTATACCTCAGCTCAACTTGTTCCTGCTATGCTGATGTTGGCTGATCGAATATCTTCCTCTTTGAAGGTGAAGAGGAAAATCGATGGAATAGCATCACTTTTCAATGTTCAACAACTTGGGCTCCCCATAAGTTGAGACTTCAGCTCCATTTCAAAATCATCTGGCTGAAAGGGCTGGATACAAATAGATATTTCTCCAAATCAACTGTATCCACCGGGGCGGTTCTACGTCCTGAAATCGCTAGGAATTCTGGATATTGTGGTTTGCTTACAACAAGGAAATGTAGATAGCCCTAGCGGGGAGATGCAGAAGCGTTCGACTTGTGTGTAGTGAGGAAATCCACAATGTGTACTACATATATGATATGTTAATAACATATTCAGGGAAATGTATAGTGAAATAGAGCAGCGGTGAAATGTCCCTTTAATTTAACACAGATAGTAAGAGAGTTAAATGTAACTGACAGTTAATTGCTTTGAAGCGCTCTGGTTTGCCTCATGAAAAGGTGCTTTGAACAAAGACGAAGATGATAATTTTTATAAAATGATTCTGACCTTCGCAACTCTGGATGATGGCACTACCCACGTAGCCCTCAGCGCAGCGCTCACAGTGTTTCCCTGTGGTGCTGTAGACTGGTGCTGTAGACGCAGCTCAGGCAGTGGCCCGTCTCGGAGTTACAGATGCGGGGGTGAGGTCCCGGGGTCGGCGTTTCCGCTGCAGTTGCAGGGCAGGCAGATGCTGTCAGCGTTGTAGAATCCATCCCTGTACTGGTCACAGTGGGGTCCCTGGTACTCTGGCTTGCACTGGTCACACATGGATTGTCCACTAGGGTCTGGGATGAAGTTGGAAATGTCACAGCAGGGTTTCAGTATGGGGCATCAAGAAGACCTTCTGCCACTAGGTGGTGGTAGCGTACTGTATGATAAACATGAGTTTGTAGAGATTGAATGTAGCGCACTGTAGGGTGTTTGCATGAGAAGCAATACAACACTGAATAAAACTAAAACTAATAATCCACATTGACATTTTATTGTGAGAAGGAGTAGACCGTTTCCAACCGTTTCTGTTTCCAATCCTCCCCTATGTTTTCAAGATAGAATTTCTGCACAAAACAACATTTCACAGGATGCATATAACTGTGAACAACTTGACATGTAAAGCGTTCACAAATTTGTTGGGGGAAGAGGTACGCTACACAAACTCACAGCCAAGTGCTGATACATTTAGTGTGTAAAAATTGTCTGTCCTCGGTTGCAATACTCACTACCAAGTTTCAAACTGCCTCTGGAAGCAAGTCAGTGCAATAACTGTTCATCGGGAGCTTCATGAAATGGGTTTCCATGGCCAAGCAGCTGCACACAAGCCTAAGATCACCATGCGCAATGCCAAGCGTCGGCTGGAGTGGTGCAAAGCTTGCCGCCATTGGACTCTCTGGAGTGATGAATCATGCTTCCCCATCTGGCAGGAGAACGCTACCTGCCCTACTGCAAAATGCCAACTGTAAAGTTTGGTGGAGTAGGAATAATGGTCTGGGGCTGTTTTCATGGTTTGGGCTAGGCCCCTTAGTTCCTGTAAAGGGAAATCTTAACGCTACAGCATACAATGACATTCTAGACGATTCTGTGCTTCCAACTTTGTGGCAACAGCTTGGGGAATGCCCTTTCCTGTTTCAGCACAACAATGCCCCCGTGAACAAATCGAGGTCCATACAAAAAGGTTTGTCGAGATTGGCGTGAAAGAAGTTGACTGGCCTACACAGAGCCTTGACCTCAACCCCATCGAACACCTTTGGATTGAATTGGAACGCCGACTGAGAGCCATGCCTAATCGCCCAACATCAGTGCCCGACCTCACTTATGCTCTTATGGCTGAATGGAAGCAAGTCCCCGCAACAATGTTCCAACGTCTAGTGGGAAGCCTTCCCAGAAGAGTGGAGGCTGTTGTAGTAGCAAAGGGGGGAACAACTCCATATTAATGCCCATGATTTTGGAATGAGGTTTTCAACGAGCAGGTGTCCTTATACTTTTGGTCATATAGTGTGTTTCCAGCCTCCAAACCAGTGCTCGACTTGGGCTGGAGTTCACCGGAGTAGAGTACCGAACCTCAAATTATGTACTGCTTGAGCACCTGTTGCTCTTAAAGAATATTATCTCAACAAATATTGTGGAAGCTCCTGTACCTAAATATAAACAGTACCGGCATCCAATTACAGTCCAAGTGAAGCACTGCTCTAAACAGTCGTGAATGGAAAGAGACATCTGTTACACAAAACAACAAAAAGTGTAATGACATTTGGCAATTGTCATTAGGCTAGAATGTATGCTTCTCTGCTGTCCGCACCCATCTCTGCCTTGGCAAAATTTCAGTGTTCTGATCGAACCACATCGGATTTTGGAGCATAGGCTATACACCACCAATTTTCAAGTCCATTCACTCATTTTTTTCATTTTTTTCCTCTGACATGCGGTAATGATAAAAAGTGGTGTAATGGCCACCAGTTTCCTTAACATTTTCTTTAAATTATTGTGATAGGCTCATGTTTTACCAGTACGGCGTACACCCACTATTTATTTTGCTGGGACACCGTACCGGACCCCCTTACTTTCATCCCTGCTTTCAATGCAGATCCTACCACACTCTGTTTCAGATTATAGTTGGCCATGCCACTGCACATTCTTCACACTCTATTTGGCCACAATCCTATATCACCAGACACATTTTATTACCAGAAGTAGACAGGGCCCAACAGTTCATAACACAAAATATTACAAAGGCTTAAGAAATTATCTCATTGATGCACCTCCTAAATGGTGGAATTACATGACCAGCTTGTCTTGCACTATTAAACTGAAGCCCTACATTTGAGTGTTACATTTCTGTTCTACATCTGAGCTCAATAATCTGTGTGGTTGGTTCCTCATCTTTCCTTTGTTTCAGTGCTATCTTCTCTCAAAATCGAATGAAAAAGTCGCAGTTATCAGCTGGGGGCGAGCCGTTGTTCAAACTAACCATGAAAGCAAACCATAAGATTTCCTCACAGTGTATCATATTAGTTTTTTAAGCCCTGAATTTAAACAGCGGAAAATGGATGTGTCATGACCCATAATATCTAAGCCACTTCCACCCACTGGGGACGAGGTTATAGGTATGTACGTACAGTAGTTTACTAGCTTTCATTGCAAGTTAGTAATGCCTGACTTACCAGAACTAAGAGTACTGACACCAAATGTATTGTCATATCAAGAATTCATACATCAATCACTTGTTCTTCTTTTTATGACAACGGGAGAGATTTGAAGAATGCAAAAGCTCTTTCTTTTACTATTTGAGTTCACTTTACCTCATGTTTGTTCAATGCTGAGGAACAGACAAGAAAATTAGCAAAATTTGCTCTGGTGCAAAGGCTTGGCGATAAATACATTCAATCCACTCAGACTCAGAAAGCAATGACCCGGTAAGCACTAGGACTTCTCTCTGTACCTTCTCTCACTTTCCTTTCTGCATTGGACTGCCAACAGAATGTAAAACAAGCAGATCAAAGGTCCTTCACTCACGAGGATTGCCTCTCTGTAGGAACACACTGAGCTAAACCAATTTACCAATTTAGCGTAATGACCATCAAAAAAGGAATCATATTTATTTAGAACGTTTCACTCGTGTGCTTATCTCTCTCTCATGTCTCTCTCTCTCTCTCTCTCTCTCTCGTGTCCCTCTCTCTCGCTCGTGTCTCTCTCTCTCGTGTCTCACTCTCTCGTGTCCCTCTCTCTCGCTCGTGTCTCTCTCGTGTCTCACTCTCTCATGTCTCTCGCTCTCTCTCTTGTCCCTCTCTCTATAGTGTCTCTCTCTCTATAGTGTCTCTCTCTCTCGTGTGTCTCTCTCTCTCGTGTGTCTCTCTTGTGTCCCTCTCTCTCTCGTGTCCCTCTCTCACTCTCGTGTCTCTCTCGTGTGTGTCTCTCTCGTGTCCCTCTCTCGCTCTCATGTCTCTCTCTCTCTCGTCCCTCTCTCTCGTGTCCCTCTCTCTCTCTCTCGTCCCTCTCTCTCGTGTCCCTCTCTCTCTCTCGTGTCCCTATCTCTCATCTCTCATTTCTCTCTCTCTCGTGTGTCTCTCGTGTCCCTCTCTCTCTCGTCTCTCTCTCTCTCGTGACTCTCTCTCGTGTCCCTCTTTCTTGCTCTCTCTCTTGTCTCTCTCTCTCTCGTCCCTCTCTCTCTCTCTCTCTCGTGTCCCTCTCTCGCTCTTGTGTCTCTCTTTCTCGTGTCTCTCTCTCTCGTGTCTCTTGTCCCTCTCTCTCTCTCGTCCCTCTCTCTCTCTCGTGTCCCTCTCTCGTGTCTCTCTCGTGTGTCTCTCTCTCGTGTCTCTCTCGTGTCTCTCTCGTGTGTCTCTCTCTCGTGTCTCTTGTGTCTCTTGTCCCTCTCTCTCTCTCGTGTCCCTCTCTCTCTCTCGTGTCCCTCTCTCTCTCGTGTCCCTCTCTCTCGTCTCTCATTTCTCTCTCGTGTGTCTCTCGTATCCCTCTCTCTCTCGTCTCTCTCTCTCTCGTGACTCTCTCTCGTGTCCCTCTTTCTTGCTCTCTCTCGTGTCCCTCTCTCTCTCTCGTCCCTCTCTCTCTCATCCCTCTCTCTCTCGTGTCCCTCTCTCTCTCTCGTGTCCCTCTCTCTCTCTTGTCCCTCTCGTGTCTCTTTCTCTCTCGTGTCTCTTGTGTCTCTCGTCCCTCTCACTCTCGTCTCTCCCTCTCGTGACTCTCTCTCGTGTCCCTCTCATGTCCCTCTTTCTTGCTCTCTCTCGTCTCTCTCTCTCTCTCTCTCGTCCCTTTCTCGCTCTCGTGTGTCTCTCTCTCTCTCGTGTGTCTCTCTCATGTCCCTCTCTCGTGTCCCTCTCTCTCATCCCTCTCTCTCTCTCGTGTCCCTCTCTCTCTCATGTCCCTCTCGTGTCTCTCTCTCTCGTGTCTCTTGTCTCTCGTCCCTCTCACTCTCGTCTCTCTCTCTCGTGATTCTCTCTCGTGTCCCTCTCGTGTCCCTCTTTCTTGCTCTCTCTCGTCTCTCTCTCTCTCTCTCTCTCGTCCCTTTCTCGCTCTCGTGTCTCTCTCTCTCTCGTGTGTGTCTCTCTCATGTCCCTCTCTCGTGTCTCTCTCTCTCGTCCCTCTCTCTCTCGTCCCTCTCTCTCGTATCCCCCTCTCTCTCTCTTGTCCCTCTCTCTCTCGTCCCCCTCCCTCTCACGTGTCCCTCTCCCTCGTGTCCCTCTCTCTCGTCCCTCTCTCTCTCGTATCCCCCTCTCTCTCTCTCTCTCTCTCTCTCTCTCTCTCTCTCTCTCTCGTATCCCTCTCTCTCTCTCGTATCCCTCTCTCTCTCTCTCTCTCTCTCTCTCTCTCTCTCTCTCTCGTGTCCCCCTCCCTCTCTCTCGTGTCCCCCTCCCTCTCTCTCGTGTCCCCCCCTCTCTCTCTCTCGTGTCCCTCTCTCTCTCGTGTCCCCCTCCCTCTCTCTCGTGTCCCTCTCTCTCGTTTGGTAGAAATATTGGTTCAGAACCTAGCTATAAACCTCCGCTATCATAGCTGGTTGTATTGACTTCAACACAGTCTGAATGGCATTAATGAAGCATAGAATACTAGGACTTTATTGTGCCAAGGATGCAAGTCGTATAGACAGTACCAGTAAAAAGTAAAAAGCACACCTACTCATTCCAGGATCTTTCTTTCTACATTGTTGAATAATAGTGAAGACATCAAAACTATTAAATAACACATGGAATCATATAGTAATCAAAAAAGTTTTAAACACATCAAAATACATATTTTAGAATCTTAAAAGTTGCCATCTTTTGCCTTGATGACAGCTTTGTGCACTCTTGGCATCCAGCTTCATGAGGTAGTCAAGGTTTACATTGCCCATTCATTGTCAGTTAAAGACACAGCAGTGCATTGTGACCCAAAAGCATAATCAGTGCTCAAACATCCCCCTTGGTCGTCAGAGAAAATCTCGGATCTGTGATATTCTTTAGTAAAGGTTGAATAATCTAATGTTCAGCTATTAGCCGCTCCCCAACTTGCAACAAATTGTTGTTACTCCCATCTCGTTCCTCGCCCTTTTCCACACGTCATTCCCCACCTGAGTGGCTCGCTTGTGGGCGTGCTGGCAGGATATGGCAGCATCTTCGGTTGTGCGTCAAGAATTCTGCATAACAAGTTCGTATGAAGGTGTGGTTATTCACAGGCAAATTGTTATATGCTTCGGAGGTACAGTTGTGTCTTTTTGTCGAGACCAAAACCTTTTTCTTTTCAATCAAAAATAATTGGTCTGAAAGAAAAAAACGAGGCTTCAAAGCAACAAAAACATTTGCAATCAAATATTTTGTAATAGAGCGCAAAACTTAATGCATTGTATTTCCCAAAAATATATTGAGAACAAAAAATGTATTTGAAAACAAAACAAAATATTTTGCTATCAACCACCCTCCATTTTGGCCATTTTTTGAGTGTCAGTTTGGCTACAACCAATACTGTTCAGCCTTTCTTTCAGACACAAAGGAAGTCATAGCGGACACCAACGAAGAAGGACGGTGTGATGATGGCATCTCAGGTAAGCAGCACTGGGCGTTCTTCCATCCAACTTCTACATAGCTCCTACGATTTAGTGTCGGTTCATAACATTCTACCATATTACATAGATACATACATACATACCGTAGAATGATAAATCATGCAATTATTATTCTCAAGCAAAGCAAAAACCTTTAGCTACGAATGCCTGTTCTCGCCATTTTCAGTTGAATTCATCTTTCTTTCTTTCATGGCAACTCATAAGCAGGCCATGTCGTATTTGTTTCATAGTCGATATATAATCATATTTCATGACAGTGTAACGGTTAGCTTTATTTACAGAAGGATAAAAGAACACTGTCTGTCAGGGAATGCTATTCTGATATGTCAGATGAAGAGTTAGACCAGAAAGTCAGTGCCATTAAGGCAAGGATGCCCCATGCGGGCTTTAGAATGGTCAAAGGAAGTCTCAGAGCAATGGGCCATTGCGAGTTAGGGAGTCTTTGCAGCGTGTAGATGGTGTAGGTATCATTACTTATTCGTAGACACATTTTCAATTATGTATTAAATTGGAATTGTTCTTCATCAACTGGTAATACATAAATAATGAAGCAGGTTAATAGGTTAAACATTTCACTTATAATTCCAATGCTTTTTTTCAAGATACAACATTGTCATCTTTAGCGGTATAGATGGATTTTCAAGGAAGGTAAGTATATTATTTGGTATGCATATTGCATTTTTCCCACCACCGAATGAACAACCACAATACCAGGCTGGTGTTAAGCTTTCTGTGCTGTGTTGATGTATCTGCTGCTTTATATTGAACGGTCATATCTCAGCTTATTTTTTGTAGATATGAAAACAATAACTATTGTCTTTACTTTCAGAGAGCGAGCTGATCAAGGGGTTGAAAATGTAGATATTTCCAGATGTTCACTGTCCGAGGAACAGGCCGTGGAAGCTTTATTGCTGGCAAGTGTCCACAACCAGAGGTAAGTAAACTGTTCTGTGTTCTTTTTCTCTCTCCATCTCTGCCTGTCTTGTTGTACATGGAGCCTGTCTCACGTGCATTAATTTTAAAAAATTAATATGTCAGCTGCTAATTTTCAGATTTACACCACATGAACACACAGCCATTGTCACTGGACTATCAAGCCCCTGTTGCTGCCAAGTCATGATTTCCCTGGGGTTAGCCTTGCAATAACCAAGTGGTGAGACACATAGCTCTCTATATTTATATGTTTCAGGTACACTCAGACAGGTGTCTGCGTCACATACAGTCAGTAACCACTCACAGAGGCACACACAACCTGCATTTCTATAACCTCGGACCCACCTCAGTGTTCACTATTCATGGAGGAAGACCACAGGACCACAGATATTAGGTTCCACCCCCCCCCACAAAACATTTTCTTTCTCTCTGTTAGAGTGGAAAGCTTATGGAGAGACGTTTGGAGTGCTGTGACATGTCAGTATTACAACTTGCTGCACAGTTTGGAGGAAGAAGGCTACCTTGACCTGTCGAATTCTATCTACCTCTTCTGTGTGGGATATGTGTTGCTACTTCATCTGCGGGCAGGTCTGCAGCATTTCACAGAGAGTTGGAATAATCACCCTTTAAGTACAGAGGCGAACCTGACACCTCACCAGCTGTTGCTTTAGCACTACACAACTGATTCAAATGATCAAGTCAACATCAAGCTTCAAGTGGTATTTATGTATTCATTTGTGAGCTGGTAATGTAAAAGTCTAATAATGACATTATCTTCTATTGTTTGTCCTCGTGTCTGTTTTTAAGCATTAAGTACACTGTAGCCACTTTAGTGTGGACACCAGGTGAGACTACACACACAGTTATATCAGCTGTGTTGGTGAACCCCTCCCGCATCTGAACTGGCTGACAGAGGGCACAGCATGATCATAGGTGAGAGGTCACGTGGTCGGGTCAACAGGAAGTATTATTAAGGAGATGCTTTACATTGAAATACAGACAGAGATGTAGCAGAGTTAATGATCCAAGGTCAGTTTAGCATTTCACCTCCTGATGATTATGATGACTGACCGTGTTAGAATAAAAAACAAAGCTTAATCATGCTCTCTCTCTCTAGCCATCTGTCTCTTGTCTGCAGGTATGTTTTGATGTGAGAGGAAGCCAGTCCCATCATCGCCACCTCACCCACTCTTAAGATAACCTTCGGGGGGCCAACTGGGAGCCCAAGGCTGGTTAGGAGACACTGCTAGAGACAGTATGTAATTGTGATGAACTGAGAGAATATTAGGGTAGCACTGTAATTAATTAATCATATGCTGTGTTCCCTGATCCTCTGTTTTACCTCTTTCCTTTGTCTTCTACTCTCTCCCCACCTCCTCTTTGTTCCTCTTTTTTTATAATGCACACCATAAGAGCATTGATGTACAGATTGAACTTGTATTTATAATATTACAATTATAACATTTATAATGCATGTATTATGTATTTATAACACCTGGATAATGCATTTTCAGTAATGCGTTTCACATTCTCCACTGGTTGAAATTAAGTATCTCATTGAAATTCTACACCTATCCTGTGTCCTCAGATTAATGCAGATTAAGTTAGATATGCATAGGAAGTGTAGTGTATTGTTTTTTTCCTTGTATATATGAATTACAAATCAGCCTTTACTTAAATCATGTTTCCAGTCTATTGCATAGTTACAATGTGTAATCATTGATGTCCCAGGAGCAGGAGTGGTAAACACTGTTGAAGTGTATAATTCTAATACATATATGCAGACACAGCATATATTCAATGTACAGGCTACAATGAGGGGATCTCATGCGTGGTAATAACTACAGTACATGTATATAGGACTTGCATCCTTGGCACAATAAAGCTATTATATTCTACTCAATCCATAGGCTTCATTAATGCCATTCAGACTTGAAGTTGATACAACTATGATAGCTGAGGTTCATAGGTCCTGAACTAATATTTATAAGAATCGTTTTAGGGTCCATACCCAGATCGGCTACATACTGTAGCTAGCTACACAGTTATTTTTATCCTCCACTACACAATAAGCAAATAAATAGTTAGCTAGCTATGTTACTTCAGCTGCATTGCATGGCAAATATACAGTATTCTTCCGTGAAACCCACCCAGTGCACCGTGTCTTATGACACCGTAGCTAACTAGCATGCTAGCATCCAGTAACACACGGTTAGCACCAATACTTGGTTACAACAAACTACCAATGGATCATTCGTGTCCGTGTCTAGTTCCTTTCATAACACAGAAGTAATTAAATGTTGGCTAGCTAACACAAAGTCAGTCCTGCTAGCTACACAAGTGGACTACACAACTCGAAAGCTTACGTTGCAAAAATCTTATTGACTAAAAATGATACAGTACTGCTAGCTGGTAGCTGGTAGAGTTGGCTAGCTAGCAGTGGCTGCGTTTACCTTTATCTTTGATACAAAGACAACTATGTAGCTAGCTAACGTTACACTAATCAAATCGTTCCGTTGTAATGTATTTCGTTTCTACAGTACCGCTAGTTGGTAAAGTTGGCTAGCTAGCAGTGGCTGTGGTGTTGTTGACGCCGTTTGGAAAACGGTGCGAACGAACAAATACAGCTGGCTAGCTGGCTAGCTAACCTTGTTAGTTTCTCAAAGTTAGTTTCTCAAAGCTACACCTACACCTTTAGCTACACCTTTATCCTTGATGCAAAGACAACTATGTAGCTAACTAGCTAACATTACACTAATCAAATCGTTCCGTTGTAATGTAAGGAATGTAAGGAAATGTAATATTACCCGTGGAGCGAAGAACAGCACGACTACTCACTCCAGCATCCGGAAGTACAATGAGTACAATGAAGTACAATAGCCTTTCTCAATCTGCTTGAGGTGAAAGGAAAACTCCAGATGTGCTGGAATTGAGGATCTATGACTGGTACTATAGAAATATAGGAGTGAATCATACTATTGCATACATGTGCAAATAATGACATTAAACAGATCATCATAAAGCAAGATGACCAAAAAAGGGTAAGTGGTTGTGCAATCAAAGTCATGTCAAGGCCCAATAACTAGAACTTTAGCTTTCAAGGGCCTTCCATGTCTCTGCTCCTTAGCTAACAAAACAGACAGTGAAAGGGGGACCTGAAGAGAGGTTCTGTCTTGAGTGCACTCCTCCATCCCAACAGAATTTACCTGCAGTACGCATGATCAAACAAAGGCCTAGGGCAGAGACATGGGCCATGTCCCAGGCAGACGACATTGCAGTTGCCTGCCAGATCAAACAATACATGGATAGCTAACCACATCATCTAATATAGCAATATGACGCCTGACTGTGAAGTCGATGACATGGCACGCAAGCATTGGTTGATGCGTGCAGCTCAACTGAGATAGCCTGGAACGCCACCCTTGGGAGATGTTAATAGTTGTTCGAACCGGCCACACATCTTCTCTTCTCTGAATATACACAAGGCATGATCTGATTGTAGAGTGTGCTCTTCTATTTGGTATAGCTGTATGGTTAGTCACCGCCTTGTCCTAACAATGTTCCTCGTCTGCAGAATGTATTGCAATAGCCAGTCAGTATGATGGAATTATTCATTCTGTGTAAATACCAGAGGTAGGTAGAGTCCTAAAATCTGTACTTAAAAGTACTGTTACTTATTGGGATGTGCATCTTGCCACTTCAAGACAATTAGATATATGGGCTGCGATACGATACAGGAACGATACATTTCGGTTTGAAACAATTCTGTGCGATTTGGTTTGATTAGAGGAATGCAATTCGTTTCGATGCAATACGGTGCACTAACATTTGTTGCATAAACACATTCATTTTCCATTCTAAAATCAAATCTGCTGCTGATGGAGCTCATGAGTTGGGCCTGTCCGAGCTGACTTTTTTGCAGATCGTTAGAGCTAGTAATGTATCAATATTTATATTTTAAATTAGCTATGAAATACACGGTGTACACGGTGTCGCAAGGCTGCCATTTAGACTGCTGGCTGGCAGCAATAATGTAATTGCTTGTTCAGTAATTAAAGTTGAAAATTCAAACATTGCAACCAATTATGATTTGTTTTAATATACAACTGTTCTGTATAGCCTACCTGAATCTGCATGACATGAGTCGTCCTTGCGCTCTCTCCCAGTTTGGACAGAAATTTGTGTGTAAAACCAGGCTATTGATGCCAAATAATAGTCAGTCCACCCTCAAAAACACTAGCTTCCTACGGATTGTTTAATTATGCAGTGTAGCCTACTATCTACAGCTACAGTGCATTCGGAAAGCATTCAGACCCCTTGACTTTTTCCACATTTTGTTACGTTACAGCCTTATTCTAAACTTGATTTTTTTCCCCCCCATCAATCTACACACAATACCCCATAATGACAAAGCAAACACTGTTTTTTTAAACATTTTTACAAATGTACAAAAAAAAGAATAACTAACATTTTAGAACAAAATGTGGAAAAAGTCAAGGGGTCTGAATACTTTCTGAATAAACTGTATATACCAATATTCAGCTGCTATTTATAAACTTTTATAAAAATCACATCAAATAGCCTAACAATGAGGAAAAAGTTGTCAGCTTGAGGAAACATTTTGGATACAACTCAGCAGGTTTTGTCTGGTTAATAGCCTACACAAATGGGCTGCAATTAAGGTAAATTAAATTAAATCCAATTTGAGAGACTCTATTGGTCTAATGAAGTCCTCCTTGCTGCTTCTTTCTGTCTCTTTTTCTCTTTGAAAAAGTCTGTCTGTGCTTCTCTATTTTCTTCTACGTTGAGGCCTATAGTAGCTACAGTATGCAACTGCGTCACCTTGTATTTTTATGTGCAAAGGTTTTCACCACTGTCTGTAGGACCAGGTTGTGGGCCCGACTGTTTTCTATACTGAGTATTGACAACCCAGTCAGTCTTTCCTGAGACATTGTGCATTATATGTCCATTGCACTGCACACAGTTTTGTCTTGAATGATGCATGCCAAGATATAGCAACAATTTTTGTTTCAATGTTGTTTCCACGGCATTTCAACAACAAAAAAATCAATGTAATGACATCGAATCAACGTGGAAAACAGATTGGATTTGCAAAAAGTCATCAACATAATGGCATTTAGTCTTTTTTCCACCTAACTTTTACCCTAAATTTAATGACATTACATTTTTTGTTTTGTAAATCAAAACTAGACATTGAACTGACATCTGTGCCTAGTGGGAAGAACTGTTGCCCGCTGAAGATGATAATCTGTTTGCATCTGCCTCTATGCAGTTAAACTCGTTCCATCACGTGCTGAGGCCGGCAATTAAGGAGAATTTCACGGGCTGAATAAACAATGTTGCAGAACTGGTGTATTTGAAGCGCCACTCCTTTCTTCCCAGTTTCCCTGATATTGCTATGGCAATCAAGGCATTTATGCATTGCCTTCAGAAAGTATTCCTTATTTCATATTTTTCTGTGTTACAGCCTGAATTCAAAATGAATTAAATATTTTTTTTTTCTCATCCATCTACACACAATAACCCATAATGACAAATTGAAAAAATGTTTTTAGAAAGTCTAGCAAATTTATTGAAAATAAAATACAGAAATAAGTCATTTGCATAAGTATTCACACCCTTGAGTGAATACATTGTAGAATCAAATCAAATTTTATTTGGCAGCGATTACAGCTTTGAATCATCTTGGGTATGTCTGTATCAGCTTTGCACATCTGAATTTGGATATTTTCTCCCATTTTCCCTTGCAGATATTTTTCAAGCTGTTAAGTTCGAAGGGGAATGGCGGTGAACAGCAATCTTGAAGTCTTTCCACAGATTTTCAATGTGATTCCAGTTTGGGCTTCGGCTGAGCCACTCAGACTTTCACACTATTGTTCTGAAGCCATTCCAGCGTCGCTTTGGTTGTATGTTTGGGGTCATTGTCCTGTTGGAACGTAAATCTTCACCCCAGTCTAAGATTGTTTGTACTCTGTAGCAGGTTCTCATCAAGGATTTGCCGGTATTTGGTTCCATTCATTGTTCCCCCTATCCTTACCAGTCTCCTAGTCCCTGCCGCTATAAAAGCATCCTCCATAGCATGATGCTGCCACCACCATGCTTCAGGGTAGGGATGGTGTTAGAAGGGTGATGAGCTGTGCTTGGTTTTCTCCAGATATAGTGCTTTGCATTCAGGCCAAAGAGTTAAATTTGTGTCTCATCAGACCACAGAATCTTTTGCCTTATGATCTGTCTTTCACGTGCCTTTTTGCAAACGCCAGGTGTGCTATCATGTGCCTTTCCCTCAGGAGTGGCTTATGTCTGGCCACTCTCCCATAAATCCCAGATTGGTGAAGTGCTGTAGAGACTGTTGTCCTTCTGGCAGGTTCTTCCATCTCAGCCAAGGAACTCTATAGTTCTGTCAGAGTGGTCATTGGGTTTTTGGTCACCTCCCTGACCAAGGTCCTTCTTGCCTGGTTGCTCCATTTGGTTAGACTGCCAGCTCTAGGCAGAGTCTGGGTAGTTCCATATTTTTTAAATTTCCCAATGATGGAGACCACTATGCTCTTGGACAGGGGGCAGTATTCGGAAATTTGGCTGAATGACGTGCTCAAATTAAACTGCCTACTACTCGGGCTCAGAACGTTGGATATGCATATTATTAGTGGATTTGAATAGAAAACACTCTGAAGTTTCTAAAACTGTTTGAATGATGTCTGTGAGTATAACAGAACTCATATGGCAGGCAAAAACCTGAGAAAAAATCCAACCAGGAAGTGACTTGTAGTTCTTCTATCTAATCCCTATTCAAACTACAGTGTCTGTGAGGTCTTGTTGCACTTCCTAAGGCTTCCATTGGCTGTTAACAGCCTTTAGAAACTTGTTTAATCCGTCTACTGTTACTGGGCAGAGAATAGGAGCTCAGTCAATCAGTGGACTGCCTGGGAACCGTGAGATGTTTACTGCGCGGGCACGTTGGCGCGCCTCTCCTTTTTCCTCTGTAATGAATACGCTATTGTCCGGTTGGAATATTATCGACATTTTCTGTTAAAAAATACCCTAAGGATTGATTGTAAACATCGTTTGACATGTTTCTATGAACGGTAATGGAACTATTTGACTTTTCGTCTCTGGTTCTGCGCTCTCGCGTTATGCCTTTGGATTAGTGACCTGAACACACGAACAAAACTGAGGTATTTGGACATAAATATGGAGTATTTCGAACAAAAATAACATTTCTTGTGGAAGTGGGAGTCCTGGGAGTGCATTCCGACGAAGATCAGCAAAGGTAAGGGAAGATTTATAATACTAATTCTGAGTTTAGTTGACTCCAGAACTTGGCGGGTAACTGTATAGCTTGCTTTGATGGCTGAGCTCTGTATTCAGAATATTGAAAAATGTGCTTTCGCCGAAAGCTATTTTAAAATCTGACACAGCGGTTGCATTAAGGAGTAGTATATCTATAATTCTTTCAATAACTGTTGTAAAGTTTATCAACGTTTATGATGAGAATTTTTGTAAAATGATGTGCTCTTTCACTGGTAGTTGATATGTTCGGAAGAGCATCACCACCCTCTGGAGAGCCCTACGGTTGCGGGAGGTGCAGTTGAAGTACCAGGCAGTCCGACAGGAGGCTCTCAATTGTGCATCTGTAAAAGTTTGTGAGTGTTAGATGCCAAGCCACACTTCTTCAGCCTCCTGAGGTTAAAGAGGCTCACCACACTGTCTGTGTGGGTGGACCATTTCAGTTTGTCAGTGATGTGTACGCTGAGAAACGTGAAGCTTTCCACCTTCTCCACTGCGGTCCTGTTGATGTAGATGGGGGGTGCTCCCTCTGCTGTTTCCTGAAGTCCACGATCATCTCCTTTGTTTTGTTGACGTTGAGTGAGAGGTTATTTTCCTGGCACCACACTCCCAGAGCCCTCACCTCCTCCCTGTAGGCTGTCTTGTCATTGTTGGTAATCAAGCCTACTGCTGTTGTGTCGTCTGCGGTGTGCTTGGCCACACAGTCATGGGTGAACAGGGAGTACAGGAGGGGGCTGAGCACGCACCATTGTGGGGCCCCAGTGTTGAGGATCAGCGAAGTGGAGGTGTTGTTTCCTGCCTTTACCACCTGGGGACGGCCCGTCAGGAAGTCCAGGACCCAGTTGCACAGGGCGGGGTTCAGACCCAGGGCCTTGAGCTTAATGATGAGCTTGGAGGGTACTATGGTGTTGAATGCTGAGCTAAAGTCAATGAACAGCATTCTTGCATAGGTATTCCTCTTGTCGAGATGGGATAGGGCATTGTGCAGTGTGATGGCGATTGCATCATCTGTGGATCTATTGGGGTGGTAAGCAAATTGAAGTGGGTCTTGGGTGACAGGTAAGATAGAGGTGATAGGATCCTTGACTAGTCTCTCAAAGTACTTCATGATGACAGAAGTGAGTGCTACGGGACGATAGTCATTTAGTTCAGTTACCTTTGCTTTCTTGGATACAGGAAAAATGGTGGCCACCTTGAAGCATGTGGGGACAGCTGATTGGGATAGGAAGAGATTGAATATGTCCGTAAACACACCAGCCAGCTGGTCTGTGCATGCTCTGAGAATACGGCTAGGGATGTCGTCTGGGCCGGCAGCCTTGCGAGGGTTAACACGCCTAAATGTCTTACGTCGGCCACGGAGAAGGAGAGCCCACAGTCCTTGGTAGCGGGGCGCGTCGGTGGCACTGTGTTATCCTCAAAGCGGGCGAAGGTGTTTAGCTTGTCCGGAAGCAAGACATCGGTGTCCGTGACGTGTCTGGTTTTCCTTTTGTAATCCGTGATTGACTGTAGACCCTGCCACATACGACTCGTGTCTGAGCCGTTGAATTGCGACTCCACTTTGTCTCTATTCTGACATTTTGCCTGTTTGATTGCCTTGCGGAAGGAATAACTAAACTGTTTGTATTCTGCCATATTCCCAGTCACCTTGTCATGGTTTAAATGCGGTGGTTCACGCTTTCAGTTTTGCGCGAATGCTGGCATCGAGCCACGGTTTCTGGTTAGAGTGGGTTTTAATAGTTACAGTGGGTACTCCAATCTCCTATACACTTCCTGATAAACTCAGTCACTCTATCAGTATATTCGTCAATATTATTCTCAGAAACTACCCGGAATGTTTGGCCGATACGTCTCTGCTTGGAGCCACCACAGCATTAAGGAGATACAGTGGCAAGAAAACGTATGTGAACCTTTTGGAATTACCTGGATTTCTGCATAAATTGGTCATAAAATGTGATCTGATCTTCATCTAAATCACAACAATAGACAAACACAGTGTGCTTAAACTAATAACACACAGAAAATTTTATTTTTCTTGTCTATATTGAATACATAATTTAAACATTCACAGTGTGGGTTGGGAAAAGTATGTAATTGGAGTCAGGAGTCAGCTAAACTGGAGTCCAATCAATGAGACAAGATTGGAGATGTTGGTTAGAGCTGCCCTGCTCTATACATTTTTTTTAAATCACAAAATTTGAGTTTGCTTTTCACAAAAACCATTGCCTGATGTGAAACGTGCCTCGAACAAAAGAGATCTCAGAAGACCTAAGTATAAAAATTGTTGACTTGCATAAAGTTGGAAAGGTATCTCCCAAAGCCTTGATATTCATCAGTCAACGGTAAGACAAATTGTTTATAAATGGAGAAAGTTCAGTACTCTCCCTAGGAGTGGCCGTCCTGCAAAGATGACTGCAAAAGCACAGCACAGAATGCTCAATGAGGTTAAGAATAATCCTAGAGTGTCAGCTAAAGACTTACAAAAATCTCTGGAACATGTTAACATCTCTGTTGACGAGTCTATGATACGTAAAACACTGAACAAGAATGGTGTTCATGGGAGGACACCAGAGAAGAAGCCACTGCTGTTCAAAAAAAACACTGCTGCATGTCTGAATTTCGCAAAAGAGCACCTGGTTGTTCCACAGCGCTACTGGAAAAATATTCTGTGGACAGATGAAACTAAAGTTGAGTTGTTTGGAAGGAACACACAACACTATGTGTGGAGAAAAAAAGGCTCAGCACACCAACATCAAAACCTCATCCAAATTGTAAAGTATGGTGGAGGGAGCACCAAGTTAGCCTAACATTCTCCTGTAAAATGTCTTGGTTATCTGTCCGCGAATTGAAGCTCAACAGAAGTTGGGTGATGCAACAGGACAACAACCCAAAACACAGAACAGCTTTAACAGAAGAAAATACGCCTTCTGGAGTGGCCCAGTCAGAGTCCTGACCTCAACCCAATTGAGATACTGTGGCATGACCTCAAGAGAGCGGTTCACACCAGACATCCCAAGAATATTGCTGAACTGAAACAGGTTTGTAAAGAGGAATGATCCAAAATTCCTCCTGACCGTTGTGCAGGTTTGATCCGCAACTAAAGAAAACTTTAGGTTGAGGTTATTGCTGGCAAAGGAGGGTCAACCAGTTATTAAAACCAAGGGTTCACATACTTTTTACACCCTGCACTGTGAATGTTTACACGATGTGTTCGTGTTTGTGTTATTAGTTTAAGCAGACTGTGTTTGTTTATGCAGAAATCCAGGTAATTCCAACAGTAATTCCTGCACTCTAAAGGACCTCCAACATCATCATTCAAAAGAATAATAATAATAATTATTATTATTGGGTCAGTTCAGCCAAACACAGCAACAGACAGTATACACCCTTTAAGGAAGAGTGTCATCATAAGAAAAAGTACAGCATTAAAAGCCCTGGAACTAACCAGCTAATTTACTAGGCTTGGGCCTGACCTGACACCCTGTATTCAAGTGTATGGTGTAGATCAACCAATGGCAGGCATGTTAAGAAATGTACATAACATACAATATATCATCTAGCCCAGGCCTGGACAATTATTTTCCATGGAGGTCCACAATAGGGCCAGAATCATATTACAGGATTATACATCATGTGTATGACTGTGTTGACAGATATATCTACTGTAAATCACGTCCAGATATGCTCCTTATTTTACTTTATTAACATGCACAGAAATAAATCACATCCATGTTCTCCTTTTGGTAGGTATTTTCATTATTAAACATGCAATGAACTACACGGAGGTTAATGGGCATTGACTAGAGCAGTGAAGTCAGGTATCGTTTCTGACGTCGCTATGCTCAGGATTGCTGAGAGGGGAGAGTCAGTAAGAGATGATCTGTGCCTTGACTTGTTATATTTCATCACTGAAAATGTCTGTTCACATACATAGGTTGACGCAAACATGGATCCGAGTCACGTCTTTCGCGGGCATTTTAGAGCTTGTTTCTACCATAAGGCATCACTGAGTTAAGCATTGTTATAGAACGTTTGATATAATCTGGATACGTTTTATGTATTTATTTCAAAATATAAAGCAAACAATAGATATCCTTTTTCCCATTTTCTTTAACAAGGGGTATGTGATACCCTCACTCAATTGGAGCCCTGGTTCTAGTCAAACACACCAAGCCCTTCCCAGACACGGAGGTATTTAATCAGAGCCAAACACACCAAGCCCTTCTCAGACACGGAGGTATTTAATCGGAGCCAAACACACCAAGCCCTTCCCAGACACGGAGGTATTTAATCAGAGCCAAACACACCAAGCCCTTCTCAGACACGGAGGTATTTAATCAGAGCCAAACACACCAAGCCCTTCCCAGACACGGAGGTATTTAATCAGAGCCAAACACACCAAGCCCTTCCCAGACACGGAGGTATTTAATCAGAGCCAAACACACCAAGCCCTTCCCAGACACGGAGGTATTTAATCAGAGCCAAACACAACAAGCCCTTCTCAGACACGGAGGTTTTTAATCAGAGCCAAACACACCAAGCCCTTCTCAGACACGGAGGTTTTTAATCAGAGCCAAACACACCAAGCCCTTCTCAGACACGGAGGTATTTAATCAGAGCCAAACACACCAAGCCCTTCCCAGACACGGAGGTATTTAATCAGAGCCAAACACACCAAGCCCTTCCCAGACACGGAGGTTTTTAATCAGAGCCAAACACACCAAGCCCTTCCCAGACACGGAGGTATTTAATCAGAGCCAAACACACCAAGCCCTTCCCAGACACGGAGGTATTTAATCAGAGCCAAACACAACAAGCCCTTCCCAGACACGGAGGTTTTTAATCAGAGCCAAACACACCAAGCCCTTCTCAGACACGGAGGTATTTAATCAGAGCCAAACACACCAAGCCCTTCCCAGACACGGAGGTATTTAATCAGAGCCAAACACACCAAGCCCTTCCCAGACACGGAGGTTTTTAATCAGAGCCAAACACACCAAGCCCTTCCCAGACACGGAGGTATTTAATCAGTGCATGCGACAGTATTGGAGTATTTGGCTATTCCAACATCTCTGGATAGGATAATTGTGTCTGTCAAACAGGTAGGCTTACCACTTGTTTTTTTGGAAGAGGAAGAAATAAGCTCCAATTATATTTATACGCCTGCATCAGAGTTACAATGTTGCTATCACTATGCAACCTACAACCTACTGTCACGTCCTGGCCAGTATATAAGGTTAATTGTTTTGTAGTTTGGTCAGGGCGTGACAGAGGGTATTTGTTTTATGTGGTTCAGGGTGGTGTGTTTGATTAAGGGTGTTTGATTTAGTATTTCCGGGGTTTTGGTTTATAGTCTGTTTATGTATTTCTATGTCTAGTCTGGTGAGTGTGTTTCTATGTTGGTTAATTGGGGTTGGGACTCTCAGTTGAAGGCAGGTGTTGTCTATCTGCCTTTGATTGAGAGTCCCATATATGAGGGTGTGTTTGTGTTTGATGTTGTGGGTGATTGTTCTGTGTTCAGCCCTAGGCTTTGCCAGACTGTTTTGTTGTTCGTTCGTTTTCGTGGTTTGTTTGTTTTGGAGTGTTCATTTTTTGTAGTTAATAAAAGTCAAAATGAGCATACACGTACCTGCTGCGTATTGGTCCTCCTTCACCGACGACATTCGTGACACCTACAGTAGGAAAACGAGTTTCTTATTAATAATATCCCACCTGTTATCACACATGGTACGACCCCATAATTCTTACAATTACAATAAAAATATGATGTTTATATTTCTGTAGAACAGAGTAAGATCATTTGAGTTTTGGAAACAACTGCTTTCATAAATGCATGGCGGGCCTCGTTTCGCTGGAGCAGTGTAAAATAAGCTTTATGTCAATGACCCAGCCTTAACAAATTTTGTTTATTTACATATCGAATTTGATTGTCCAACATCAGCATTCATTTATTTCGTCTCCACCAAGAGTGGCCTCTTTCCTCTGCTGCTGCATTGCAGTCAGCGATGTTCTCTCGGTAGCTGTCCATGGTACTGAAATCAAATAATCTGAGTATGCTTGGACACCAGCCTGATCTCCAGCTCCTTCCACCTCTGGAAACTATCTAGGTGGTCATGCGACTTCTCATGCGAGCTGAAGAGGTGGCACTGATTCTTCCAGTCCCTGGTTCCATCCCTGACCAGCTCAGATTTTCACTCGTGTGAAAAAAGTTTGCAGCAAAAACAGAAGGCTGCATCGTTTTGCTTGGAATAGACAAGCCTTGGTCTATCCACTCTCTCCCCGTTCGCCATCCTCCTATTGTAGTGGGACACCGAAAACGTTCTTTGCCCCTCATCTCTTGGGAAATTCCCCTCTTTATCTTGATGTGGCCCAGCCTGCACTAACATATCCCTTAAATATCCATTTCTTTATTTTGGCCACTCACCGGGATCTTTTATGTTTTTTGTCTGGGAGTCGGATTTAGCAGCATCACCACCGCTGCCATCAGGGACGGGGAGCGACGAATCTGAGTCTGGGTCCAAGATAGTAGGGTCTTCGCCGGCATTGTTTGGAGGTGTGGCTAGGCCTGGTGCGACCACCTGTTCTTGTCCAGCCAGAGAGCTGTCATCAGTGGAAGTGCATGGCTCGGACTCCTTCGGTTTGCCCTCTTCGCTGCTAGAATCAGCGAACGGGGGCTGGTCGTTCTCGGCGAATGAATGGCCTGTCCTCGTAGGCTTGTCATTCTCCACACCGGCTGATGGACACTGCTGCACACTGATACATTTCACCAGCGAATTTCTTTGGTTTAGAGATTGTGGGTCTTTTCTCCTAGTTTTTTTATTTTTTTATATTCGCTTCCGGATAGTTTTTGTCTCTTAGACATGGTAGCAAATCGTTTAAAATCTATATAGATTACTTTTAGCTAAAATTATATCCACTAGTAGTAGCTAGCTAACGTCAACAGGCTAGGTTAGGCTACTGCCTTAATCGTCTTCATCACGAACAAGCTTTTTAAAAATTCTATCATTTATTTGGTAGCTTAATTTTTATTGTTTCACAATTGGATAATCCCATGTACGCGGGTGGCTGATGTGACCCGGGCGGTGTAGTAGCCGATCTGGGGTGCCGGAGAGCGGCAGCCAATTGTCAAAATGCCGAACCAAATTCAATTGCCGCCTAGGCGGAGGCCTAATCTTGCCTAATGGGAAGGCCGGCCCTGTGTGTGTGTGTTGAGACAGCACTACAGTTATTGGCTGAGTCACTTGAGCGAGAGAGAGCGCAGCAAGCGCACACACAGTGACAACTATTTACCAGTTGTAGGTAGGCTATTTAGATTGTCATTATGGAGACACCTATTTCCAAACCGTTTTCCATAAAACATATTAATGCACATCAATAAATAATGGAGACAACGCACTGGACAACGACTTTGGGCGCACTAGAGCGCATTATATAAATCCGCTCGGAGGTGGTTTAAACTAAATTCTAATGTTGACTGTTTAAAGAAAACGGTATCAAGCGAAGTGCTTTATGCATGCTCAGTTATTGGGTCTCGGGGGCTGCCCGAGTAGAAATATGAAATGGAATTTATGGAACTCCCTCGCGTGGTTATTTTTATGGGGAAAAGTCCTCAATGAAACTGACATTAGGCTAAATGTGGAAAATTATACAATCGTCTCTGTTGGCCTTAAGTAGCCTATTCATGTATATACCATTGTAGGCTATCATTTGATACAATAAACATGTTGAAATTACGATATCACTGGAGTCATTGCAAATCAATTTGTGTGACTTGTGTAGCCTACCTGGCGCAGGCAAAACAATTTAATAAATAGCCTATAACTTCAGTTTATTGTTGTTGTAGCCTTGTGTTATTATGAACGCATTATATTGACATGACAGTAGTCAGATTAGGCTACAGGTAAAACAAATTCGAAAAAAGAAACATTGGCTGTTGTTGACAAACTTTCAGTTCATATACATATTATGAATATGTAATAAAGTGATTGAAATTATGACCAGCAGGCTATTGGGGAAACAAGCACTTCTTATTGCAAAATCGCCTTGCTATTCATGTTGAATAAATTAGTCTGTTATTTTGAACTAAGCAAGCTGCTAAATAATTCAGTTTACATCTTGCTTACATAATTGTCTAAACTACTGTAGACTATCTGACATGAGATGTAGGCCTGTCAGGGCCTATAGGCTTCCTGCCTTTATCCAAGCAAACTATGGCCAAATGTTATTAGAATCATAGACCCAGATTTGAGTCTGTAGCCTATGTCTATTGAAATGACAAGCCAATCTCGCAAATGGGCCATTTTTAAAGGTTTGTAGTCTTAACATCTGGCACATAATAACAGCACAATTGCTAGAAAATAGCCTAACATTCGCTTTTGTTTTGTTCAGCCAAGTGTTTCTTGCTCAGAGATTGAGATCCCCTGTTCAACTTTCATCACTCAAACTCTGCTGTCGGATATATCTATGGTTATGCACATGCACAAAGGAGACTTATTTACAATTATAAACCTGGGTTTGAGCCCTGAATGCTGATTGGCTGAAAGCCGTGGTATATCAGACCATATACCACACGTATGACAAAAACATTACTTGTCTGCCCAGCCCCACTGGCAGACAAGACAGAATACTTCCATGGTGTGTGTGTGTGTGTGTGTGTGTGTGTGTGTGTGTGTGTGTGTGTGTGTGTGTGTGTGTGTGTGTGTGTGTGTGTGTGTGTGTGTGTGTGTGTGTGTGTGTGTGTGTGTGTGTGTGTGTGTGTGTGTGTGTGAGAGAGAGAGAGATCTGGAAGCAAACATTATTAATAGCCTATGCATTCTTTAGTAGCAAAGACAAAGGGCACAAATCATACTGTGTGTGTGTGTGTGTGTGTGTGTGTGTTAGTGAGAGAGAGAGAAAGTAATCAGTTGGTGGCAATATTGTTGATCTTGTTTCTTTAGAGATCTTCAGGCAGCTTTGTGAAAGAAAAGCTTTTTAGAATCTGGAGAATATTTAAAAAGTTTGAAGGTAACTTAATCATTGTGAGGAGGATCCGCTTTCCCAAAATAGGCCTAACTCACATGCTTCTATTTTTCAGACTTAAAATTTGAATTGCATCACAGGGCTCTACGCTGACATTTTTTACAAGGAGCATACAAAGATTTGAAGAACACAGTGAATATATTTGAGGAAGAGTGTTTTTATCACATGAAGTGACTAACAGTTGTTGAATAAATTATTTTATTCATCAACGGTTAGTCATTTCTTATCATAAACACACTCTTCCTCAAATACTTTTGTGAAACTCGCACTCACATGTCTGTCAGAGGGGAGATTCTCTGACGTGTCTCTTCGCTAGCAGTTAAGCAAGCTCAAACCAACATCGAAAAACTAACTAGCGTGTGAACAAAACAATGTAAATAGCCAAGAACACAAGGACAGTCACACTTTACTAGACTTTCGGTTAAATTAGACTAACTTCTATGCCTGTGTGCTTCTAAAAATGAATCTTTCAGCACTACACACAGTGCACACAGCCCCCCAGGCTCTGTTGTTGCTCGAGGTGGGCTATATGGGATTCATAGACGTGTAATTAGCTACCTCTATGAAACAAAACTTTAGAAAAGGAAATACTACGGCAACAATTTTTTGCTATAAATCACAACTTGCATGTGCTCATACTTGAATTTTTCCAGTTTGTACACATCTATTTTTAGGCGCATATACGAGTAAAATGGTCGCACTGTAGAGCCCTGCATCACAAAGATC
Source organism: Salmo trutta (assembly GCF_901001165.1). NCBI lineage: Eukaryota > Metazoa > Chordata > Actinopteri > Salmoniformes > Salmonidae > Salmo > Salmo trutta. Next base: position 51,758,630 of record NC_042968.1, on the reverse strand, counting down.
TGATAGCTGTAAGTGCTCAGTAAATGCATGGTAGAGAAGGATGGGGTTTATTTTAAGGGAAAAAAGTTGATGATAATTGTAAAGATCTCTTCACACATCTAAGTGCAGTACACCATCTCAACGTAGCTTCCAATTACTTCCTCATGCTTTCAGGGTGGCTGCTTTCAGGGTGGCTGCATTATCTATCATGTAGTTTGACTATATGAAGCAGTGACTGTTTACTTTTTTCTAATCTTCTTTAAGGCACTGCATCATATACTAGCAGCACCTTTGGACCAACACCAGAGACAAACACCAGACTGTTGTGGCATCATTTGTAAGTTCTCTTATTAGTTGCAGATCATGTGTAACACTCAAATGGAACTGTTTTGAACATAGACAACAACACTGGAGAACCGCCTCAATAGAGGGCTATGCATTACATTTTAGTCATTTAGCAGACAATCTTATCCAGAGTAACTTACAAGCGCAATTAGGGTTAAGTGCCCTGCTCAAGGGCACGTCAACAGATTTTTCACCTAGTCGGTTCGGGTATTCGAACCAGCGACTTTTCGGTTACAGGCCCTACGCGTTCACCTGCTAGGTTACCTGGCACCAATGAGTCTCAATCAAGCAGACAGTCCATGGTCCGGGTGTTGATTTCACTCCTCATCGAGCGGTTTAGAGAAACGTGTTCTACAGCAGTTACATCATTAAATGGTCCTAGTGATGGGAATTGTGACTGTGATTATTTTGTAAACATTGTACCTTTGATTAATGTTGTCTTTTCTGTTTATCCCTATTTTCTTTCGGCCCACATCTGAGACAAAGACAAAACTAGCATCTTCATTAGTGGAAAGTTCTCTTGCCTCATGGATTCAGAGGCTTAAAATCACTTAAAATCTGTAAGTTAAGTTTTAATTTGAAACTCACTGCATTATTTTTCATACATGAGCTCTGCTACAAAATTTCCACCAAAACAGAGCTCTTGACCATCCAGTATCTTTTTGTTTGTTGAGGTGACAGTGTTTTCAATGGGTTTTCTATGTGGATCTAGATTTCTAAGGCACTTGCTTGCAGTTCCCCAATACAACTTTAGGTATTTTTTAACGTAAATAATCAATAAAATTTAAGACGTTATAAACTGTGTTCAATACAGGACGAAAACAATGTGGAGGGAGCTTTCAGGTCGCGCTCCCCAACCACAACAGTACACTAGACTCGACCCTCATTCTGAACAGCAATACTTCTTCATTACTCAAAAGAAAAACATCAACCAATTTCTAAAGACTGTTGACATCCAGTGGAAGCAATAGGAACTGCAAGCAAGTGTCTAGTGTCTAGATCTAGAAATCTAGATCTAGATACAAACCCCATTGAAAACACTGTCACTTCAACAAAAACAAAATCCTGGATGGTTTGTCCTCGGGGTTTCGCCTGCCAAATAAGTTCTGTTATACTCACAGACATTATTTTAACAGATCTATTTTAACAGATTTTAACAGATTTGATCCAAATCTACCAATTATATGCATATCCTAGCTTCTGGGCCAGAGTAACAGGCAGTTTACTTTGGACACAGTTTTCATCCGGACGTGAAAATACCGCCCCCTAGTTCCTCTGTCCAGTGTCTGTATTATTTTGCCCATATTAATCTTTTCTTTTTATTGGCCAGTCTGAGATATGGCTTTTTCTTTGCAACTCTGCCTAAAAGGCCAGCATCCCGGCGTCGCCTCTTCACTGTTTTGCGGGTACTATTTAATGAAGCTGCCAGTTGAGGACTTGTGAGCCATCGGTTTCTCAAACTAGACACTCCAATGCACTTGTCCTCTTGCTTGTGCACTGGGGCCTCCCACTCATCTTTCTATTCTGGTTAGAGCCAGTTTGCGTTGTTCTGTGAAGGGAGTTGTACACAGCGTTGCACCAGATCTTCAGTTTCTTGGCAATTTCTCGCATGGAATAGCCTTCATTTTTCAGAACAAGAATAGACTGATGAGTTTCAGAAGAAAGTTCTTTGTTTCTGACCATTTTGAGCCTGCAATCGAACCCACAAATGCTGATGCTCCGGATACTCAACTAGTCTAAAGGCGGCAAGTTTTATTGCTTCTTTAATCAGAACTGTTTTCAGCTGTGCTAACATAATTACAAAAAGGTTTTCTAATGATCAATTAGCCGTTTAAATTTTTTAACATGGATTAGCTAACAACGTGCAATTGGAACACAGGAATGATGGTTGCTGATAAACGGGCCTCTGTACACCTATGTAGATATTCCATTTAAAAAAATCTGATAGTCATTTACAACATTAACAATGTCCACACTGTATTTCTGATCAATTTGATGTTATTGTAATGGACAAAAAATAGCTTTTCTTTAAAAAACAAGGAATTTCTAAGTGACCCCAAACTTTTTAACGGTAGTGTATATATTTGATATCACAAAAGTAGTGCACTAGTATTAGCGGACCGATACAGACATCTGTAGCGCAGGCAAAAACATTTATTCAGCATCTCTGCTTTGGCAAAAAAAGGTAGATGTATAATTAAGAACAGTATCTTGCAGGATTCAAGAGTTGGAATTGTAAAAGTTCTTTCCCTGTCCAATTCTCTGCGATTCTGGATTCCATTAGAATGACAAAGAACAAAACCCTGTCCTCAAACATTTACACCAAAAGCTGCAAAGTTATGGGCAAAGACAAAAAACAGCCACATCTTTTCACAAGTGAGTAGGGTTGCAAAGGGTCAGAAACTTACCGGGAAATTTCCGGAATTTGTCCTTGCGGTTTCGCCTGCCATTTCAGTTCTGTTATACTCACAGACATTATTTTAACAGTTTTAGAAACTTTAGAGTGCTTTCTATCCAAATCTAATTGTATGCATATCCTAGCTTCTGGGCCTGAGTAGCAGGCAGTTTACTTTGGGCATGCTTTTCATCCAGACGTCAAAATACCGCCCACTACCCCAAAGAAGTTAACTATTTATCTGCACATAGAATTGTATTTGGAGTTTTTTGACAACATTTTTTCTGATCTTTACAGGAAAATGCCACAGGCACTATCTGATGTGTGAAGACATTTCACTGCAGCTAATATAGAAGGAAAATCTGTGTACATTTGCAAATATTGTGCCAAATCATACGTGAAGAATGCAACAAAGATGCAGAATCATCTGGCCAAGTGCATAAAGTTCCCTCAGCGCTTACAACAAGCAACCTCTGAAAAAAGTCCCTCTACTTCTATTCGAGGTGAAAATTATGAATCAGACACCTTATCGATAGCAACAGCTCAGGGTCCTCCTCGAATCAGAAGTTTTTTTGACTCAATGGAGGAACGTAGTCAGAGAAATTCTGATGAATGTCTTGCTCGAGCTGTGTACGCAACTGGTTCACCTCTGATGCTCACAGGCAATGTGTATTGAAATATATTTCTGAATGTTCTTCACCCAGCATACACCCCTCCAACCGAGTTCAAGTGAAGGTCAAGCAAATCATAGAGAAAGCAGACTGTATTGCAATCATCTCTGATGGGTGGTCGAATGTTCGTGGGCAAGGAATAATTAACTACATCATCTCCACCCCTCAACCAGTATTCTACAAGAGCATAGACACAAGGGACAAAAGACACTGGTCTCTACATTGCAGATGAGCTGAAGGCAGTCATCAATGACCTTGGACTACAGAAGGTATTTGCACTGGTGACAGACAATGCTGCGAACATGAAGGCTGCTTGGTCTAAAGTGGAGGAGTCCTACCCTCACATCACACCCATAGGCTGTGCTGCTCATGCATTGAATCTGCTCCTCAAGGACATCATGGCACTGAAAACAATGGATACACTCTACAAGAGAGCCAAGGAAATGGTTAGGTATGTGAAGGGTCATCAAGTTATAGCAGCAATCTACCTCACCAAGCAAAGTGAGAAGAATAAGAGCACCACATTGAAGCTGCCCAGCAACAAACGTTGGAGTGGTGTTATCAACATTTTTGACAGTCTCCTGAAGGGGAAGGAGTCTCTCCAAGAAATGGCCATATCAGTCTGCCGATATGGACAGCCCCATCAAGAGCATCCTCCTGGATGATGTATTTTGGGAGAGAGTGGTAAGCAGCCTGAAACCTATAGCAGTAGCCATTGCACAGATTGAGGGAGACAATGCCATCCTGTCTGATGTTCAGAATACTTGCAGATGTAAGAGAAGAAATCCGTACTGCCCTGCTCACTTCACTGTTGGCCCAGAGGAAACCGCAGTTCTGAAATACAACAAAAAGCGTGAAGACTTCTGCCTGAAGCCCATACATGCCGCAGCGTACATGTTGGACCCCAAGTACCCTGGCAAGAGCATCCTGTCTGGTGCAGAGATCAACAAGGCCTATGCTGTCATCACTATCGTGTCTCGCCACCTTGGCTTTGATCATTTGACATGTTTTTTTTAGGATTTAAGAAGTCCTACAAGGTTCTTGGTAGTCTGGCGAAGTACACTTCCAAGCAAGGGCTTTGGGATGGAGATGCAATATGGCAGTCTTGCCAACATATCTCATCAGCCACCTGGTGGAAGGGACCTTGTGGACCTGAGGCTCTTTCCCATGTTGCCTCATACACACACACACACGTGTGTATATACATACATACATACATACATACATACATACATACATACATACATACATACATACATACATACATACATACATACATACATACATACATACATACATACATACATACATACACACACACGTGTGTATATATATATACTGCTCAAAAAAATAAAGGGAACACTTAGATCTGAATGAAAGAAATAATCTTATTAAATACTTTTTTGTTTACATAGTTGAATGTGCTGACAACAAATTCACACAAAAATAATCAATGGAAATCCAATTTATCAACCCATGGAGGTCTGGATTTGGAGTCACACTCAAAATTAAAGTGGAAAACCACACTACAAGCTGATCCAACTTTGATGTAATGTCCTTAAAACAAGTCAAAATGAGGCTCAGTAGTGTGTGTGGCCTCCACGTGCCTGTATGACCTCCCTATAACGCCTGGGCATGCTCCTGATGAGGTGGCGGATGGTCTCCTGAGGGATCTCCTCCCAGACCTGGACTAAAGCATCCGCCAACTTCTGGACAGTCTGTGGTGCAACGTGGCGTTGGTGGATGGAGCGAGACATGATGTCCCAGATGTGCTCAATTGGATTCAGGTCTGGGGAACGGGCGGGCCAGTCCATAGCATCAATGCCTTCCTCTTGCAGGAACTGCTGACACACTCCAGCCACATGAGGTCTAGCATTGTCTTGCATTAGGAGGAACCCAAGGCCAACCGCACCAGCATATGGTCTCACAAGGGGTCTGAGGATCTCATCTCGGTACCTAATGGCAGTCAGGTTACCTCTGGCGAGAACATGAAGGGCTGTGCGGCCCCCCAAAGCAATGCCACCCCACACCATGACTGACCCACCGCCAAACCAGTCATGCTGGAGGATGTTGCAGGCAGCAGAATGGCGTCTCCAGACTCTGTCACGTCTGTCACGTGCTCAGTGTGAACCTGCTTTCATCTGTGAAGAGCACAGGGCGCCAGTGGCGAATTTGCCAATCTTGGTGTTCTCTGGCAAATGCCAAACGTCCTGCACGGTGTTGGGCTGTAAGCACAACCCCCACCTGTGGACGTTGGGCTCTCATACCACCCTCATGGAGTCTTTTTCTGACCGTTTGAGCAGACACATGCACATTTGTGGCCTGCTGGAGGTCATTTTGCAGGGCTCTGGCAGTGCTCCTCCTGCTCCTCCTTGCACAAAGGCGGAGGTAGCGGTCCTGCTGCTGGGTTGTTGCCCTCCTACGACCTCCTCCACGTCTCCTGATGTACTGGCCTGTCTCCTGGTAGCGCCGCCATGCTCTGGACACTACGCTGACAGACACAGCAAACCTTCTTGCCACAGCTCGCATTCATGTGCCATCCTGGATGAGCTGCACTACCTGAGCCACTTGTGTGGGTTGTAGACTCCGTCTCATGCTACCACTAGAGTGAAAGCACCGCCAGCATTCAAAAGTGACCAAAACATCAGCCAGGAAGCATAGGAACTGAGAAGTGGTCTGTGGTCCCCACCTGCAGAACCACTCCTTTATTGGGGGTGTCTTGCTAATTGCCTATAATTTCCACCTGTTGTCTATTCCATTTGCACAACAGCATGTGAAATGTATTGTCAATCAGTGTTGCTTCCTAAGTGGACAGTTTGATTTCACAGAAGTGTGATTGACTTGGAGTTACATTGTGTTGTTTAAGTGTTCCCTTTATTTTTTTGAGCAGTGTATATATATATACATACACACATACACACACACACACACGTGTGTGTGTATATATATACACACACACACACACATACATACATACATACATACATACATACATACATACATACATACATACATACATACATACATACATACATACATACATACATACATACATATATATATATATATATATATATATATATATATATATATATCCAATGCAAAAAACATCTACATTTAAATGTTATTCATATTCATTTGCATACATTTCCGTTCATTCCCATATATTCCCACGGAAAGTTTCCACCTCCTGAATATTAACCAAAATGTCCAACCCTACGTGTGAGTTTCAAATATCTCTAACGGTCACCCCAGCGTGAGGTTTTTTTTTATGCCGTGATGTCAGAATGCACTCACTGTTCCAAAATGTGATTATTACACCACAGGACAGTTAACCCACAGTGCCCTCAAACCAAAACATGCTGCCTGCTAATTGTCTATAGGCTATATTTAAACCTGTCAATTTCAAATTATTTTCGAACAAGTTGTAGGTTTTAACAGTTTGAATTGAGGTTCGTTCCGCCTCCTCATTAATTCACATAGAAGTAGCCCCTTCCCCTGTTGCGGACAATTTATGTTTGAGGCTTTACTGAGCCAGACACTTCTCTCTTCGAGGAGAGCCAAAGCACTTCCCCAGTGTTTCCGCAGATCAAGTATGCAGACATTTGCACAGTCTTGAACAAACTTTTCCCCCGGCACATTTTCTGGCTGGTGCTCGCATTGCCTTCATTGTTGTTTTCCTTACAAATAACAACTGTGGACATGTGTGCGTTCCTATGAAAGTAAGTGCCTTATTTTCTGTATATCGTGTTGTTGTTTTTACTGTAGCACACAGTATTTATGTATGTATGTATGTATGTATGCATGCATGCATGCATGCATGTATGTATGTATGTATGTATGTATGGAGCATAATGTATTTACAGTTGAATTCATGTTTTCAAGTCCTGGTGACAAAACATGCATTCCGATTAATGCATAGATTGTAATGATGTGTGTAAAATACTTTTTTGAAGGATGTACTGATTATGATGCGCTAATGCTAAGCTATTTGCCAGCTATGTGTGGCGCCATGTTTGTTGATATTATACAACGCATTCTGGGTGTCACAAACGTCTGTCAGACCAAAAATGTTATAACAAAATGAGGTGAAGGGATGGTTCACTCATCTTTCAATGTAAACTTCCAGAAGTGAATGAAGGGAAGTGAACGAGCGTAGACAACACACCCCCTTCAACATGCATACAGCAAAAGGACCAAAATCATCTTGTCTCCTATTCTCATCTTTGGTTGGCTCGGGAAAAGAAATGTAGCCTACATTTTCCGGTTTGGATGATTGTGTTATGCTGTCGCTACTTCTGTGAATGTCTCAACATTGCATCCAAAAATAAACTGGTCACATTCAGGACATAATTTTGTAAGGACTGTGTTTGTGCAAAATGTTTCTGTGAAAAAACAGTGTGGCCAGCTCAAACGCTGACTTTTGCGTCAATCTGAACTGGATGTTCTAAATAAGTGTTCTAATTTCTAATCACACTGGTTTGAGCGTACGCTGCAGGGACTACTGTAGAATGATCACACCCATTTGTTGGAAGGTGTCAAAGGGTTCAATATTTTTCTTGATCAAATAACATGGAAAACAACCACTTTTTGTGCAGTATTCATTTACCATCCTTATAAACCACATAATGTAAATGTATATTACTGTATTTTACATAGGCTGGTCATCTAGGTTTATACCTGTAGACTTTCCATCACCATGAAGACAAACAATGCACAATACAGTAATTGACTACATTGAAACATCAAATGGTTTGTGATGATGTGGCTTAGTTGGGAGAGCATAACGCTTGCAATGCTGGAGCTGTGGGTTCGATTCCCATGGGGAAAATGTATGCACGCACTACTGTAAATTGTTCTGGATAACAGTGCACTAGGAAAAAAGTAGTGCACTGGGCCTTTACTAGTTCTGTATTAGCGGACCAATATAGACCTCTTCAACATGGGCATTTCTTTTGTTCAATACCCCCCATATACCAATTAATTGTGTATTACAGCTTGATTAATCAGAGTAAAGAGAGACTTACTTTGTTGCCTGTCAGTGGTGAGGACAGGTGGGGGCTGACAGGTAGGCTTAGAATTTGTCTTTGTTTCGAAAGCCATCGATGTAGAAATGGTCAGAACAGTTGGTGTTGTAGCTCAAATTATTCCAGTATACATTGTTGGCGTTATGTCGGCTGTACAGTCATTGCTTTTTACTGAGGGTTCCTTGGACAGGGTCTCATTTATGGTGGTCTTTGCTGCTCAGGTCAATTTGTTTGTTTGGAAAGATTGAGTGGTTTTACCATTAATTCTGTTCGCTGTTGTGGTAGAAACTGGGGTGAGCGCAAAAATTGTGGACAACCTCACCTTGTCCTCAAGTGAATAGTTGCGCATTGTAGTGCTGAACTGCCCGAGTGTGATTTCGGACTGTGATTTCGGACGAGATAGGCTGCCTTGAGTCAGACAGTTCATTGTTGTAGTAGGCGCGCGGTGCAGCACGACATAACCCAGCTGTCAATGAAAACAAAAGTAATTCCAGCAACGTTGATGTTAACATAGTTCTGCCTTCACACTTCATCCTGTTCTTCCACCTCCCCATGTGAAAGTCCGACTTAATTCCAATTAAACAGCGATTGAGATCAGAGCACCTGTACATTCAGCACTAATGCTAGCTTGTGCACCTCGAGCTCTCTCGACACCTACCACGGTTACCAGCTCCAATTCTACTATCGGTTGCACCATGTTTTGGGTAATATAATTGACAAGTAATCCAACCAATGCGGAGAGCCCTATTAAGAGATACTTTTTTAGATTTGTATTTGTAGAGGTTACTCATTTGTTGCAAACCTAAACAGTTTACACTTTGTGTTTTTTTTACAGAGTGGTCTAGAGTAGGGTTTCCCCAACTCTTATCGGGGATCACTAGATATTTCACGTCTTTGTTGTAACCGAGCCCTAAATTGGCACACTTTATTATACTAGTCACCAAAGCCTTGATAGTCCAGCCAGCGGCTAAGCGATTTTTGTTGGGGGGCTTTAGTGATAGAGGCAACACATTTCACATACAGCTAGGGCATGTCTAAGTATTTTTGGCTATAGTGTCTTTGCAGATTTTGGCCATTACCCCCTTGGCGGCAATATCAATCAGCTCCATGGGGCCATATTGGTCAGAAGTCGCATGGCCATATCTCCATTAAAAAAAGTAGCCTACATACAGCCCAATGATGGAGAGCAATACAATTGCCAAAATCTGCCATATATCTGTATCCTTCAAAATGTTAGTAGTAAAGTGGTGAAAAATCAACCCAAATTACCGATTCTTGAATATGCTTTCATTCTCATTTTCAGTATTTTACATTTAGACACAACACTGTCATATTGGTGTTCTATTAACTCTACTGATTGCAATGATATGATATTCTGTATCAGGGACATCACCAGGACCTGGCTTTCAGGGATTTAGCCCAGAATGATTTTGGCAGTGTTGTAGTACGAGACCACATATTGTGTATCCAGTGGTGATTTTAGCATGTAAAAATTTGTGGTGCTAACTACCCAAACATGTTTGGGGATGCATGCCAGAAAAGCAACTACACAACACTAAACAATACATTAATTGCACTATAAACAGTGACAAACGGTGCCCACAAACTGTTAGGGCGAACATAAAGCTGTCCCAACAGCAGAGGTTTATTTTCAGCACCATGGAGTGTATCCTTACCACCGCTACACCTGGCTATCAGAGGAGCATTGTCTGGCAGCGAAAAAGTTAATTCAGCCTCATTTACTGACTTTTAAAAAACATAGCTGATATGGCTGACTTGCTTAAACAAATGTGGTTTCTACTGATAATTGAGATGTACAAACTATGGTATAAGGGAACGATGAGCGGATGAGCAATCCGTAATTTCGATTAAGACATTAATGAGTGTCACGTCCTGACCAGCAGAGGGAGTAATTGTATTAGTTTTGGTCAGGACGTGGCAGAGGGTTTGTGTTTTTGTATGTATTTCTACGTTCTGTCTAGTTTTGTTTTTCTATGTTTAGGTTTGGGTGTTGGACTCTCAATTGGAGGCAGGTGTTTCTAGTTGCCTCTGATTGAGAGTCCTATAATTAGTTGTGTGTTTGGTTTGGGTTTTGTGGGTAGTTGTATTTTGCACTGCTAGTATTCATTTAGCCTGTGAAACTATCCTTCGTCATTCTAACTGTTTTGTTGTTTTTCGTGGTCTCTTTATTTAATAAATATAAAGATGAGCATCGACATTCCCGCTGCGTATTGGTCCTCCCTTCAACACAACGACAATTGTGACAGAACTACCCACCATACCAGGACCAAGCAGCGGAGGAATTCTGGCGAGGACTGGGGAACACGGCGGGTAAGGGAGCCCGAGAGGCAGCCCCAATAATTTTTTTGGGGGGGGCACAAGGGCTGTTTGGCGGGGCGAGATTGGAGACCCAGGCCAGCTCCCCGTACCCTTTTTGGACAGAAACAGACTGGACAGGTCCCGTGCTTTGGGGTAGGTGCTGTGGTGAGGCCTGGTATTTTCAGGCCGGTATGCGCAGTACCAGCGCCCTGCATGTGCCAGGGGAGAGTGGGCATCCAGCCTGAAGGGGTGATGCCAACCCTGCGCTCGAGACCGCCAGTGCGTCTCTACGGTCCAGTGTTTCCCGGTACACGCACTAGCCTTGAGGTGCGTGTCTCTAGGCTGGCACGTTCTGTACCAGCCCCACGCATCAGGCATCTAGTGCGTCAGCCCAGCCTCGCCAGTCTGGAGCCGCCAGAGCTGCCCGCCAGTCAGGAGCTGCCAGAGTGGCCCGCCAGCCCGGAGCTGCCAGAGTGACCCGCCAGCCCGGAGCTGCCAGAGTGGCCCGCCAGCCCGGAGCTGCCAGAGTGGCCCGCCAGCCCGGAGCTGCCAGAGTGGCCCGCCAGCCCGGAGCTGCCAGAGTGGCCCGCCAGCCCGGAGCTGCCAGAGTGGCCCGTCTGCCCGGAGCTGCCAGAGTGGCCCGCCTGTCCTCCGGCCCAGCCAGAGTGGCCCGCCTGTCCTCCGGCCCAGCCAGAGTGGCCCGCCTGTCCTCCGGCCCAGCCAGAGTGGCCCGCCTGTCCTCCGGCCCAGCCAGAGTGGCCCGCCTGTCCTCCGGCCCAGCCAGAGTGGCCCGCCTGTCCTCCGGCCCAGCCAGAGTGGCCCGCCTGTCCTCCGGCCCAGCCAGAGTGGCCCGCCTGTCCTCCGGCCCAGCCAGAGTGGCCCGCCTGCCCGGGTCAGCCAGAGTGGCCCGTCTGCCCGGCACAGCCATCGCCGCCCGCCAGCCGGGCGCAGCCTAAGTGGGCGACGCCGAAGGTGGGGCGAGGTCCACGTCCCGCACCTGAGCCACCTCCTATATAGGTGGGTTGGGGAGGGGGGGTGTAGCACAGTGCCGTCGTTGACGGCAGCCACCCTCCCTTCCCTCTCTTTAGTTTAGGGGGATATTTTTTGTTGTTTGGGGGGTTTTTGTCTTTTCTTTTAGGTGCAGTCGGGGTCTGCACCTTTAGGGGGGGGTACTGTCACATCCTGACCAGTAGAGGGAGTAATTGTATAAGTTTTGGTCAGGACGTGGTAGAGGATTGTGTTTTTGTATCTATTTCTACGTTCTGTCTAGTTTAGTTTTTCTATGTTTAGGTTTGGGTGTTGGACTCTCAATTGGAGGCAGGTGTTTCTAGTTGCCTCTGATTGAGAGTCCTATAATTAGGTGTGTGTTTGGTTTGGGTTTTGTGGGTAGTTGTATTTTGCACTGCTAGTATTCATTTAGCCTGTGAAACTGTCCTTCGTCGTTCTAACCGTTTTGTTGTTTTTCGTGGTCTCTTTATTTAATAAATATAAAGATGAGCATCGACATTCCCGCTGCGTATTGGTCCTCCCTTCAACACAACGACAATTGTGACAATGAGCGAGCTAAGACGTAGTCAACTTCTTGTTCAGCACTTTTTAAATGTACAGTGACAGAATTCAGAACACGGGTTGTTCTAAAAGTATTCTCCCTGTACACTAAGTCAGAACCATAGGATAAATACAGGGGCCATATAAGCAAACAATGCAAGCTCTTACAATATTCGATCATGACATTTCTTTAAAACAGGCTATAGGCTACATGTGCACCACCAATTCAGAACAGTAGGCTAAGTTATGAGGGGAAAGAGACCAAATTATTAGGGTGAGGCACATGGGCTATAGTGGCTTGCGAAAGTATTCACCCCCCTTGGCATTTTTCCTATTATGTTGCCTTACAACCTGGAATTAAAATGTCAATATTTTGCAGAGCCACCTTTTGCAGCAATTACAGCTGCAAGTCTCTTGGGGTATGTCTCTATAAGCTTGGCACATCTAGCCCCTGGGATTTTTGCCCATTCTTCAAGGAAAAACTGCTCCAGCTCCTTCAGGTTGGATGGGTTCCACTGGTGTACAGCAATCTTTAAGTCATACCACATATTCTCAATTGGATTGAGGTCTGGGCTTTGACTAGGCCATTCCAAGACATTTAAATGTTTCCCCTTAAACCACTCGAGTGTTGCTTTAGCAGTATGCGTATGGTAATTGTCCTGCTGGAAGGTGAACCTCCGTCCCAGTCTCATATCTCTGAAAGACAAACAGGTTTCCCTCAAGAATTTCTTTGTATTTAGCGCCATCCATCATTCCTTCAATTGTGACCAGTTTCTCAGTCCCTGTCGATGAAAAACAGCCCCACAGAATGATGCTGCCACCACCAGGCAACCCTGTTGGGATTGTTGTTCTCGAGGTAATGAGAGGTGTTGGGTTTGCGCCAGACATAGCATTTTGCTTGATTGCCAAAAAGCTCAATTATAGTTTCATCTGACCAGAGTACCTTCTTCCATATGTTTGGGGAGTCTCCCACATGCCTTTTGGCGAACACCAAACATGTTTGCTTATTTTTTCTTTAAGCAATGGCTTTTTTTCTGGCCACTCTTCCGTGGAGTGTACGGCTTAAAGTGGTCCTATCTCCGCTGTGGAGCTTTGAAGCTCCTTCAGTGTTATCTTTGGTCTCTTTGTTGCCTCTCTGATTAATGCTCTCCTTTCCTGGTCCGTGAGTTTTGGTGGGCGGCCCTCTCTTGGCAGGTTTGTTGTGGTGGCATATTCTTTCCAATTTTTAATAATGGATTTAATGGTGCTTCGTGGGATGCTCAAAGTTTCAGATATTGTTTTATAACCCAACCCTGATCTGTATTTCTCCACAGCTTTGTCGCTGACCTGTTTGGAGAGCTCCTTGGTCTTCAGGGTGCCGCTTGCTTGGTGGTGCCCCTTGCTTTGTAGACTCTGGGGCCTTTCATAACAGGTGTATATATACTGAGATCATGTGACAGATCATGTGACACTTAAATTGCACACAGGTGGACTTTATTTAACTAATTATGTGACTTCTGAAGGTAATTGGTTGCATCAGATCGGGTTTTTGGTCCCTCCCTGACCAAGGCCCTTCTCCACTCCCTGACCAAGGCCCTTCTCCCCCGATTTCTCAGTTTGGTTGGATGGCCTTGGAAGAGTCTTGGTGATTCCAACCTCCTTCATTTAAGAATTATGTTTTTGGGGACCTTCAATGCTGCAGAAATGTTGTGGTACCCTTCCCCAGATCTGTGCCTCGACACAATCCTGTCTCTACACACAATTCCTTTGGCATCATGGCTTGGTTTTTGCTCTGACTTGCACTCTTTATTATTATGTTTTTTAACGTTATTTAACTAGTCAAATCGGTTAACAACAAAGTCTAATTTACAATTACTGCCTACAAAAAGGCAAAAGGCCTCCTGCGGGGACGGGGGCTGGGATTAAAAATACAAAATTAAATAAAAATATATTACAAAACACACATAACAACAAGAGAGACAACACAACATAAAGAGAGACATAAGACAATGACAACAAACATGGCAGCAACACATGAAAACACAGCATGGTAGCAACACAATATGGCAGCAAAACAACATTGTAGCAGGCCAAAGCATGGTACAAAACATTATTGGGCACAGACAAAAAAGGGCAAGAAGGTAGAGACAACAATACATCATGCAAAGCAGCCACAACTGTCAGTAAGTGTCCATGATTGAGCATTTTAATGAAGAGATGGAGATAAAACTGTCCAGTTTGAGTGGTTTTGCAGCTCGTTCCAGTTGCTAGCTGCAGCGAACTGAAAAGACGAGCGACCCAGAGATGTGTATGCTTTGGGGACCTGTAACAGAATGTGACTGGCAGAACGGGTGTTGTATGTGGAGGATGAGGGCTGCAGTAGGTATCTCAGATAGGGGGAGTGAGGCCTAAGAGGGTTTTATAAATAAGCATCAACCGGGGGTATACAGAGATGACCAGTTTACAGAGTAGTATAGAGTGCAGTGATGTGTCCTATAAGGTGCATTGGTGGCAAATCTGATGGCCGAATGGTAAAGAACATCTAGCCCCTCGAGAGCACCCTTACCTGCCGATCTATAAATTAGTCTGGCATGGGTAGGAAGGTCATCTGAATCAGGATTAGTTTGGCAGCTGGGGTGAAAGAGGAGCGATTACGATAGAGGAAACCAAGTCTAGATGTAACCTTAGCCTGCAGCTTTATATGTGCTGACAGAAGGAAAATATACCATCTAGCCATACTCCTGAGGAATTGAATGAGGTGACTAACTCAAGCTCTAAACCCTCAGAGGTAGTAATCACACCGGGCGGGAGAGGGGCATTCTTCTTATCGAACCACATGACCTTTGTTTTGGAGGTGTTCAGAACAAGGTTAAGGGCAGAGAAAGCTTGTTGGAGACTAAGAAAGCTTTGTTGGAGAGCGTTTAACACAAAATCCGGGGAGGGGCCAGCTGAGTATAAGACTGTATCATCTGCATATAAATGGATGAGAGAGCTTCCTACTGCTCGAGCTATGTTGATGTAAATTGAGAAGAGCGTGGGACCTTGGATCGAGCCTTGGGGTACCCCCTTTGTGACAGGCAGCTGATGTTCTGACTTAATACACTGCACTCTTTGAGAGAGGTATTTAGCAAACCAGGCCAAAGACCCCTTAGAGACACCAATAATCCTTAGCCGGCCAACAAGAATGGAATGGTCTACCGTATCAAAAGCTTTGGCCAAGTCAATAAAAATAGCAGCACAACATTGCTTAGAATCAAGGATCTTCCCCTTTAAATAAAGGATCCACCGTGGCTGCCTTCCAAGCAATTGGAACCTCTCCAGAGAGGACAGACAGGTTAAAAAGGTCAGAGATAACCTTGGCGATGATAGGGGCAGGTCTAAACCATCTGACCCAGATGTAATTTTGGGGTCAAGTTTAAGGAGCTCCTTTAGCACCTCGGACTCAGTGACCACCTGCAGGGAGAACCTATGTAGCGGGGCAGGGGAAAAAGAGGAAGGAGTATCGGGGATAGTTGCATTACATGGAACCCAAAGCGGCTGCGCGAGTGCGCCATAATGCGCCATCGTACATACATTTATTTTGTCCCCCTACACCAAACGCGATCACAACACGCAGGTTAAAATATCAAAACAAACTCTGAACCAATTCAATTAATTTGGAAACAGGTCGAAAAGCATTAAACATTTATGGCAATTTAGCTAGTTAGCTTGCACTTGCTAGCTAATTTGTCCTATTTAGCTAGCTTGCTGTTGCTAGCTAATTTGTCCTGGGATATAAACATTGAGTTGTTATTTTACCTGAAATGCACAAAGTCCTCTACTCCGACAATTAATCCACACATAAAACGGTCAACTGAATCGTTTCTAGTCATCTTTCCTCCTCCCAGGCTTTTTCATCTTTGAACTTATATGGTGATTGGCATCTAAACTTTCATAGTATTACTACACCGACCGGCAACACAGTTCGTCTTTCAATCACCCACGTGGGTATAACCAATGAGGAGATGGCACGTGGGTACCTGCTTCTATAAACCAATGAGGAGATCGGAGAGGCAGGACTTGCAGCGTGATCTGCGTCAGAAATAGAAAGGAGTTCTATTTTAGCCCTTGGCAACGCAGACGCTCGTTGACATGTGCGAGCAGTGTGGGTGCAATAATTGAATAACATAGATTTCTAAATGTATTTTGCAACGCTCGTGCACGCGACGCGAGCGGTGTGGTCAGCCTATTAGAAGGGGTGGGAGATGAGGAAATGTTGGAAGGGCAAGGAGGCATGGCAGAGTCAAATAGGAATCCTGACTTAAATGAAGTGGTGATTAAAGAGCTCAGCCATGCGCTTCTTGTCAGTAACAACCACATCATCAACATTAAGGGACATGGGCAGCTGTGAGGATGAGGGTTTATTCTCCAGGTCTTTAACTGTTTTCCAGAACTTCTTAGTGTTAGTCCCACAGAGAGAGAACTGCTCCTTAAAGTAACTAACTTTGGCCTTCCAGATAGCCTGAGTACACTTATTTCTCATTTGCCTGAACGAGAGCCAGTCAGCCTGATTATGTGTGTGCCGAGCAATTTACCAAATGGAATTTTTCAGATGGATTATCTCTGCCAGATCACGGTCGAACCAGGGGCTGAACCTGTTTTTAATTCTCATTTTCTTTATGGGCTCTTATTTGTTAACGATGCCACTGAAAATATCAAAAAAGAAGGTCCAAGTGTCTTCGACAGAGGGGATCAAGCTGATTCTATAACATTTTACAGAGGCCAGGTCGTTTCACTGAGCAGCCATTACGAACACAGGCTGTAAAACAGTGACCACTATGCTCGTTACAGAAAACACCAAACTGATACCTATCAGGATTATTTGTAAGGATAACATCAAGGAGAGTAGCCTTTTATGAGTGTTTAGAGTCATACCTTGTGGGATTGGTAATAATCTGAGAAAGATTTAGGGAGTCCCATTGCTTTAGGACTTGGTCAGGCGCCTTGAGTATGTCCCAGTTTAGGTCACCTATCAGTGTAAGGGGCCAGGAGAGCGCTTAGGGCATTTAGGGCATTTTGGGTACAGGCCGGTGCTGACGACGGCCGACAACACCCAGCAACAATCAAATCTAGACTGTGCAACCTTAAATAGACAGCTGTGTGCCTTTCCAAATCATGTCCAATCAATTGAATTTACCAGAGGGGGACTCCAATCAAGTTGAAACATCTCAAGGATGATCAATGGAAACAGGATGCACCGGAGCTCAATTTCGAGTCTCATAGCAAAGTGTCTGAATACTTATGTAAATAAGTTATGTTTTTTATGTTTAACACATTTGCAAAAATGTCAAAACAGTTTTTGCTTTATCATTATGGGGTATTGTGTGTAGATTTAGAAAAAAATATTGAATACATTTTAGAATAACCTAACAAAATGTGGAAAAACATACACAGCATGTTTGATGAAATTGGCCTGAGCACGGTGCTGTGCCAAATCACGGATATATGTAAATCATCTTTGTACCCAAACTCATTATGTGAACATTAGCACTTTGCTCAGGTGTATCCCCTCGAACATGAGGGTACATTTGGCTCCCTTAATATTGGTTCTTGAAGAAATCTTTAAAATGTTCATCCTATTAGTAACAACAACTAAAAATATAGGCTACGGTTGTTTTACTCCACTTCATGCTTTGGTTGTCACTTTAATCTTTCGACTGTCGGTCTGGGTCCTTGCATCCATAGGCATATAGCTCGGTCAATGAGTGCATTTAAGAGAATCCGTTTGGATTGCAAGATGATTTGTAGATCAGTAATTCTGCAGTCAGACTGAAATGGAGTTGATCTCAAAACGCAATATATTAATTTGAGTGGTAACTTATGCTACATTTTCCCAACAGCCCCATTACTCAACTTCACAGCCAACCAGAGGAAAAGCATCAATTGAACTAGGGAGGAATAGCGAAGGCCTATAGACAAACACAAAATCAAGGGTGTGTTCAGTTCAACGTTTGCTACGTTGCGTGACAGTTTGTACTGAATTACGTGTTTCCCCAAAACGTTGTGCGTCGTTCAACAACACCTTTTGGGGTACATTTTCTCCCATTTGGTGGGTGTGGCGAGGTGTGACCTGATCAATTTGGATGTGACGATTTGAAATCGCAAAACTCGTGCAGTACCCCAAACACTTTCTCCCTCTGGGCCACCACTGTTTCTGTTAAATTCAACTTTGCACACCGTTCTGTCGTACTGAACACGCCCCAGGGTTGTGCCTTTCATTCCATTAGTTGGCCTCAAAAATCTAAATGTATTTAGTTTGACAACTAGAATAATTTATAATGACAATGGTGTACTACTGTATACTGCACTATCCAGGGTTGGGTATGGTACTTTCTAAATGTAATCTGCTAAAGTTACTAGTTACCTGTCCAAAATTGTAATCAGTAGCGTAACTTTGGGATTACAACCTCAGTAACGTTATCTGATTATTTTCCATTACTTTTGGATTATTTTCCCCTTGAGGCATTAGAAGACTACAAAAAGGATCCATCAAACGCTTGTATCATCATAGTGGTCTCTGACTTGTAGTCAGACTTGCTCAGGTGCAACGAACTTAAACTTGAACCTTTTTTCAATGCTGAATTGAATGTCGTTGAGAAAACAGAGTGGTGTCATTTCTTTTCTTCTCGCAAACATCCTTTCTGAATTTAAAAGTAATCCAAGAAGAAATCTAGTTTAAAAAAAAGTATCTAATCTGATTACAATTCGTTTTTTTGTAATCAGTTTGCATGTAACTTATTAAATGTAATCAGTTCCTGTTACGCCCCAATCATGGCAGCAGTACTCTTATTGTGAAGGATTAAAAATATATATTTGACTCGGGAAGTGACGATTAGTGCCGCTGGCTTCACGTGAGTTAAGATAATTCAGGCAACACAATTGCGTGTCAAACGAGTTAGCTAGGTACATGGGTGTAAAATAATGTGTGTAACACTGGCGGATAATATTATCTAGACAAATTACAATCAAAACACCGTTAGCGAAGACGGTGGTTGCTAGATAGCAGGAGAGCCGACACAGAGCAAGTACCCTGTACTTGGCTCGCATTAAAGCAACAGCGCTGTGTGTAGGACTAGCTTTAGCTTGCTAGCTACTATTTCTTCCAGCGAAGTTGCTCTGATGGCGAAAAATACTCTTTCGTCGCGATTCAGGAAACTCGACATAGATGAATTTGATGAGAACAAATTCGTTGATGATCACGATGAGGCTGTCGATAAACAGGGACCGGACGGCACGGAGATAGACAACCTCATCAGGATATATCCTTTACGTTCATGCCCCCATGTTCGTTAGCTAAATGTGTTAGCTAGCTGGCTAACAGCCGATGTGATTTGATAATGGATTTTGTTTTCAACTCAAATCAAAATGCTCATTTAATTTCAGCTCGTACTGACATGTATCTTGCTAGGTAGTTAGCTGATGTTGTGCAAATATGTCGGTTTAGGTTGCTAGTTAGTCAATGCCTGGAGGATATCCCTGGCTGAACTATCCTAGCGCTGGTCCAGACCAGGGCGCCCTCCAGAGCTACCAGAACCCGAGACTCTAGCTACTTGTTAGCTAGGTAACTTAGTTATGTCTAAACATAGTTGTTTATAACTAGCATGCAAAGCACCAGCAGTTGCTGCAGTGTTAATAAGGGAATCACTATGCCGTTTGATTTGAGTGAGACAGGAGTTGCAGGGTTCTTCATGGCCCTCTTATGAGGGATGTTTATTTCGAGTGAGCCACATTCAGGGCAATGACACCAGTAGAGGATTTGCTTGAGGCAGGAAAATAAAATGTTTTTCCACATTGTGAGGAACTATAGCTATCTCTCTGCGTTTCATCCTCTGTGTGTCATCTTTCTCCATTTGAGAGGTGCCACTCTGGTCTGGTGAGCTGGAACTGGCTGTGTATGATCAGACACCTCTGTGAGCTCTTGAAATGGATCTCACATTAGATACTGGCAATGGCATCAATACCCTTTGTGATATTGGTCTGTTTCTCACTAGCCGGCTACCACCTGGCTACTCAACCCTGCACCTTTAGAGGCTGCTGCCCTATGTACGTAGACATGGAATCACTGGCCACTGTTTACATACTCTATTCTACTGTATTTTAGTCAATGCCACTGACATTGCTCGTCCCAATATTTATTTCTTTATTCCCTTTTAGATTTGTGAATTGTTAGATACTACTGCACTGTTGGAGCTAGGAACACAACCATTTCGCTACAGCCGCAATAACTGCTAAATCTACTAAATGTGTTTGACTAATACAATTTGATTTGGTGGAAAGAATCTGCGCATCGTAGCACCATTAGGTGCAAAAACTCGACGTACCCAGTTGCAGCCCACCTTTAGGAAGCAAACCACTCCATTTCGTCCCCTCGGTATATCGGCATCGAACACATAACCGTCTCTAGGAGAGGGGGTGACCTTGATGATTTATTAAAATGAGAGGCCACCTGGATCTTTCATTTAAAGACCCTTGCTCCCTTTAGTCTCAACGTAGACTTTGATCTGAAGCCATTCTTCTGTGTTTTGTATTTTTGCTATCCATTGTAAATGTTTGTTTCTATGATTATATGGCTGGATGTTGGAGCTTTTTTTCTTTCCATTTCTGTAAATCAACTAATGAAATCAAGCCACACCCGGCTATGATTGCAGGCACCTGTTTCTCTTTTAAAAGTATGTCAATTAGTGACCCTCAGAGGTTGTCATTATACCCTGATGAAGACTGCTTGTCTGTCAAAACATTGGTTATAAAATGATTGCATCTGAACTCCTAGTGAAGCTCTCCATTTCTTACTCCGTTAGCCAGCACCTCGCCTAAACAGGTGTGTGTTTCTTTTGCCTCTGGTGGTGGGGAAAAAATGTGGAGATGTACAATGTTCCTGTCCTTCAAACCTATTTAGGATATGGCAATAGACAGTGTTAAATTCCTTAACCGACTAATGCACAGGAGACACGATGACAGCTTTTCACCTTGCTCTGCGGAACCCTCCTCTCAACACTAAAAATCCAGCAATAAAGGTAAGGGGCCAAGACTTTCATCTGAAATTCTTGCATCATGTAACTTTGTGGGAAGGTACACGATATATACAAAAGTATGTGGACATCCCTTAAAATTAGTTTATTTGGCTATTTCAGCCACACCCGTTGCTCACAGGTGTATGAAATTAAGCACACAGCCATGCAATCGCCATAGAAAACATTGGCAGTGGAAAAGCCTTACTGAAGAGCTCATTAACTTTCAATGTGGCACCGTCATAGGATGCCACCATTCCAACAAGTCAGTTCGTCAAACTTCTGCCCTGCTAGAGCTGCCCCGGTCAACTGTAAGTGCTGTTATTGTGAAGTGGAAACGTCTAGGAGCAACAAAGGCTCAGCCGCGAAGTGGTAGGCCACACAAGGTCACAGAACGGAACCGCCGAGTGCTGTACCGCGTAAAAATCAGTTGACCTCAGTTGCAACACTCACTACAGAGTTCCAAACTCAAATCAAACAACAATGCAGTTTCAATAAATATGGACATGAGTAAGAGAAAAGTAATTAAAGAGCAGCAGTAAAACAACAATAGCGAGACAATATACAGGGGGGTACCGGTACAGAGTCAATGTGCGGGGGCACCGGTTAGTTGAAGTAGTATGTACATGTAGGTAGAGCTATTGAAGTGACTACGCATAATGACAACAGAGTAGTGGTGGTGTAAAGAGGGGTGGTGGTGGGGAGGCACATAGTCTGGGTAGCCATTTGATTAGATGTTCAGGAGTCTTATGACTTGGGGGTAGAAGCTGTTTAGAAGCCTCTTGGACCTACACTTGGCGCTCTGGTAGCAGAGAGAACAGTCTATGACTAGGGTGGCTTGTGTCTGACAATTTTTAGGGCCTTCCTCTGACACAGCCTGGTATAGAGGTCCTGAATGGTAGGAAGCTTGGCCCCAGTGATGTACTGGGCCATTCGCACAACCTTCTGTAGTGCCTTGAGGCCGCGCAGTTGCCATACCAGGCAGTGATGCAACCAGTCAGGATGCTCTCGATGGTGCCTCTGGAAGCAACGTCAGCACAATAATTGTTTGTCTGGAGCTTCTTGAAATGGGTTTCCATGGCCGAGCAGCTAAGATCGCCAAGCGTCAGCTGGAGAGGTGTAAAGCTCGTTGCCATTGGACTCTGGAGCAGTGAAAACGCTTTGAGTGATGAATCACGCTTCACCATCTGGCAGTCCGACGGACAAATCTGGTTTTGGTGGATGCCAGGAGAATGCTACCTGTCCAAATGCATAGTGCCAACTGTAAAGTTTGGTGGAGGAGGCATAATGGTCTGTGGCTGTTTTTCATGGTTTGTGCTAGGCCCCTTCGTTCCAGTGAAGGCTAATCTTAACGCTACAGAATACAATGGCATTTTAGACGATTCTGTGCTTCCAACTTTGTGGCAACAGTTTGGGTAAGGTCCTTACCTGTTTCATCATAACAATGCCCTAGTGCACACGCGTAGGTCCATACAGAAATGGTTTGTTGAGTTTGGTGTGGAAGAACTTGACTGGCCTGCACAGAGCCCTGACCTCAACCCCGTTGAACACCTTTGGGATTGTAACTGCGAGCCCAATCACATTAATGCTTGTGGCTGAATGGAAGCAAGTCCCTGCAGCAATGTTCCAACATCTAGTGGAAAGCCTTCCCAGAAGAGTGGAGGCTGTTATAGCAGCAAGGGGGGGTTTGGAATGAGATGTTTGACGAGCAAGTGTCCACATACTTTTGGTCATGTAGTGTGCTTGGAGTCAATATTAACATTGGTTTAGAATGCTGCTCATTGCAGGAGAGGCTTAGCAAGCATCCCAAACATGTTGCCTCTCTTGGGAATCTGCACTGGTGTAAATAACTTTTGTAAACACTCTCTCTCGCTGTCTTGTTCTGTCTTTCAGGAAAGGGCTCTGGCAATAGTGCTGCGAGTGTTGACATCATTTAAGTCAAGTGATATTGAGCCAGCCGTCAAGTCTCTTGACAGAAGCGGGGTGGACCTGCTTATGAAGTACATATATAGAGGCTTCGAGAAGCCCTCCGACAATAGCAGTGCCATTCTCCTACAGTGGCACGAAAAGGTGTGAAACCTATATCTGAACTTGTTCAATCTTTAAACTCTAGTCCACCTAATGTTCATGGAAATATGATGCACAGGAGGCTACTGAGGGGAGTTTGGCTCATAATGGTATCGAACACAAAACCGTGTTCAACCATGACTATGAGCCTGTCCTCCCCAATTAAGGTGCCACCGACCACCTGTGTTTGATCATTTGTCTCTTCCCCTCTTTCTTCACTCAGGCTTTTGCAGTTGGGGGCTTGGGGTCAATCGTACGAGTTCTGACGGCCCGAAAGACCGTTTGAGGGGACGGGCTTTATCACGTGGAGCGTCTCGGATGACCACTGGCAGGAGGAAGGGAAAGTAGATTATCACAATTTCTTACTGAAAAAACCCTTACACTACATAAGTTAGACAAAACACAAAGGGAACATTTATTTTTAGTTTCAAAATGTATGGGATAGCTGTAATTTAGGAAAGGATGATACGTGTTCATGTATAGGATTATCATTTTTACCCAATCACGAGTTATTTGCTCGTTCTTTATTGCATTTCTGTTCTAATACTATTGAGAAGCATCAGCATGTTTCTTTGAGGGTGGGGAAAGGAAGGAAAAGAAACATGAACATGGCAGGTCAAAGGAAGGGTGTGCATTAAGTGGTATTATACCTTTATACCAGTGTGTGTGTGACAAATTCAGTGTGCTTGCGAGTGTGTCTGATATGTTTGTGTAATATTTCTTTTTTTTCTCATTGTCATTTTTGTACAGACAGAAGTACATTTTAATATAAAGAGATTGAGATTCAATTAATTGGTATGCAGGGTGGGGTATATTGAACAATGGGGGATTTTGTTGTGAAGTGCCTGCTGCAATAAAACTGGAAACAAGTGTCCTTGTCATTTGCCCTCTCTATGGGAGCCAAATTCTGTTATTTTGACCAATCACATCGGATATTTTCAGAGCTGATTATTGGGGAAAAAAATATCAGTTGGGCTGGCTGTAAACCCTGCTTTGTATATTCAGAATTGTGGTAGTGAATTTGGCTGTGGAACCTGCATTCCTGTTCAGATTGAACACAACCATGGCATGTGTGACCAACTGCTCTTTCCACACTAGGGGCTAATATTCTTGTGAATCGACAAACTTTAGTTCCAGAGCAAAATCAGTCATCCAAATAGTACAAGTTATTTTTAGTTTGCGTATTCTATGAGCAAGCACAAAGCAGTGTTTTCAGTAACCCAGGCTGCCCTATGCACTTGTGGAGAGCTGTGAGGATTACAATATGGTGAAAATCCCATTTAGTCTACCGGAGGATGAAGTGGAGCTAGATGGTAACAAGTGCATAGGGGTCAATTTGGTGTTGGATGTTTGTGTGACAATAGCCCTTAAGTGCAAAATTATGTATATTTGTGAACTGTCAATTTCAGGGCAGGACATCAGGAGGCAAATTTGGTGTAAAAGGTTACATTTATTAAATGTGTGAAGTTGTGTTGGCGGCAGTAAACTAATCAAATTAATGAAAGCTGCCTCCTATGCTTAAGCAGAAACGTCAAGCTCCAAATTACCTCTTCACACAGGATTTTAAACAGCTACACCTTACAGCCACCCAGGGGTGTCTAATTCTAACAGACATATAGACATAACCATCATTGACACATGTCTGTGCATAAACCCCTTTGAGAAATATATCAGCTAAACTGAATTATGCTGTCAGCAACAACTGAGGACTTTTATATTTAGTTTTTCTTTTGAGAGCAAGAAGAAACTTGTACAAATCATCTCTGTGCCCATCGTTGACTGGTGGCATATAATAATAAATGCTATGGAACAAGACAGGGTTTACCATGTAGCAGTTTAGCACGAAATAGCATGCTAGGTGGGGGACATTGCCTTTAAATCAGGCTGTAGCGCTGAATTTACGCGATACGGCTTAAATGGAGCCCTAAGTCAATCTACGTTAGCGGAGAGCGCATTCACGGTAAACACTGCATACAGTATGTCGTCTCAATCAAAAATGACCTGTACATTGCTATTGTGCAATCTCTAACGCTTCAGTGATACAGATCAAATAAAGTTCTTACATTGGTTTTGGTTAGAAAACTATCCCTTTAACTTTTACACTCCCGGGTCCTGGAACACATTGCAAATTAAAATCAGTTAAAATTGGTGTGGTGATTGTAAATGAATTCATTATCCGAAACATTTAATATTTCAGTCCAAAAGTATCTCTTGATATCTTGCCTATGCCTACTGTATTGTTGATTTTATGTATTAAATAAAATGTTTCATTGCTGCTTTGGGACATGTCTCATTTTTAGAAGAGAGGAGTCAAAGCAATAACATTTATTTAATCTGTCGGGAGATTAAAGACAATACATTTAACACAAACTAAACAAAAGTCAAGCTTTACATTTTCTTAAGGATTGGCCCCTTTTTTTAAATTTTTGCCTAAAATAACATACCCAAATCTGTAGCAAGGATAAGCATATTCTTGGTACCATTTGAAAAGAAACACTTGGAAGTTAGTGGAAATTTGAATGGAATGTAGGAGAATATAACACAATAGATCTGGTGAAAGATAATACAAAGAAAAAAAACAATTGTTCTTTTGTATTTTTTGGTACAATCATCTTTGAAATGCAAGAGAAAGGCCTTCATGTATTATTCCAGCCCAGGTGCAATTTAGATTTTGGCCGCAGTGTATGCGCAATGTTTTAGACTGATCCAATGAACCATTTTATTTCTGTTCAAAATGTATCAAGACTGCCCAAATGTGCGTAATTTGTTTATTAATAACGTTTCATGTTCAAAACTGTGCACTCTCCTCAAACAATAGTATTATTTCACTGTAATAGCTACTGTAAATTGGACAGTGTAGTTAGCTTAAATTCTTGTTAATCTTTCTGCCAATATCAGATATGTCTATGTCCTGGGATATTTTGTTGTTACTTACAACCTCATGCTAATTGCATTAGCCTACGTTAGCTCAACTGTCCCGCAGGGGACCCACCAATCCTGAAGACGTTTTAAAGAGCATTCAAAAAAGCTTGCATGTTTTGGTATTTTAGTCACATAACTAATTTTTCCTTCATACTTAATGACATCAAATATAATTGGCAACAAATAGGACAGAACCATTTAAAAGGATAAATACAGAATGTCAAACAATGTTTTAACAAGCATCCCTTGGATTTTTCCAAATTTTGTTACGTTACAGCCTTATTCTAAAATGTATTTAAAAAAAAATCCCCCCTCAATCTACACACAATACCCTATAATGACAAAGCAAAAACAGGTTTATATAAATGTTTGCAAATATCTAAAAATAAAAAACCCAGAAATATATAATTTCCATAAGTATTTAGACCCTTTGCTCAGTACTTTGTTGAAGCACCTTTGGCTGAGACTCAGCCTTGAGTCTTCTTGGGTATAACGCTACAAACTTGGCACACCTGTATTTGGGGAGTTTCTCGCATTCTTCTCTGAAAGTCCTCTCAAGCTCTGTCAGGTTGGATTGGGAGTGTCGCTGCACAGCTATTCTCAGGTCTCTCCAGAGATGTTTGATCGGGCTCAAGTCCGGGCTCTGGCTGGGCCACTCAAGGACATTCAGAGACTTGTCCCAAAGCCACTCCTGCATTGTCTTGGCTGTGTGCTTTGGGTCATTGTCCTGTTGGAAGGTGAACCTTCACCCCAGTCTGAGGTCCTGAGCGCTCTGGAGCAGGTTTTCATCAAGGATATCTCTGTACTTTGCTCTGTTCATCTTTGTCTCGATCCTGACTAGTCAGTCCCTGCTGCTGAAAAACATCCCCACAGCATGATACTGCCATCACCATGCTTCACCGTAGGGATAGTGCCAGGTTTCCTCCAGACGTGAAGCTTGGCATTCATGCAAAAGTGTTCAATCTTGGTTTCCTCAGACCAGAGAATCTTGTTTGTCATGGTCTGAGAGTCCTTTAAGTGCCTTTTGGCAAACTAAGCAGGCTGTCATGTGCCTTTTACTGAGGAGTGGCTTCCGTCTGGCCAATCTACCATAAAGGCCTCATTGATGGAGTGCTGCAGAGATGGTTGTCCTTCTGGAAAGTTCTCCCATGGTCACAGAGGAACTTCTAGAGCTTTGTCAGCGTGACCATCGGGTTCTTGGTCACCTCCCTGACCAATGCCCTTCTCCCGTGATTGCTCAGTTTGACCGGGCAGCCAGCTCTAGGAAGAGTCTTGGTGGTTACAAACTTCTTCCATTTAAGAATGATGGAGGCCACTGTGTTCTTAGGGACCTTCAATGCTGCAGACATTTTTTGGTATTCTTCCCCCAGATCTGTGCCTCGACACAATCCTGTCTCGGAGCTCTAGGGACAATTCATTCGACCTCATGGCTTGGTTTTTGCTCTGACATGCACAGTCAACTATGGGACCTTATATACAACCCTCCAGACGAGCTTCAATGCCATACAACTCTCCTTCCGTGGCCTCCAACTGCTCTTAAATACAAGTAAAACTAAATGCATGCTATTCAACCGATCGCTGCCTGCACCTGCCCGCCCATCCAGCATCACTACTCTGGACGGTTCTGACTTAGAATATGTGGACAACTACAAATACCTAGGTGTCTGGTTAGACTGTAAACTCTCCTTCCAGACTCACATCAAACATCTCCAATACAAAGTTAAATCTAGAATTGGCTTCCTATTTCGCAACAAAGCATCCTTCACTCATGCTGCCAAACATACCCTCGTAAAACTGACCATCCTATCGATCCTCGACTTCGGCGATGTCATTTACAAAATAGCCTCCAATACCCTACTCAATAAATTGGATGCAGTCTATCACAGTGCCATCCGTTTTGTCACCAAAGCCCCATATACTACCCACCACTGCGACCTGTATGCTCTCGTTGGCTGGCCCTCGCTTCATACTCGTCGCCAAACCCACTGGCTCCAGGTCATCTACAAGACCCTGCTAGGTAAAGTCCCCCCTTATCTCAGCTCGCTGGTCACCATAGCAGCACCCACCTGTAGCACGTGCTCCAGCAGGTATATCTCACTGGTCACCCCCAAAGCCAAGTCCTCCTTTGGCCGTCTCTCCTTCCAGTTCTCTGCTGCCAATGACTGGAACAAACTACAAAAATCTCAAACTGGAAACACATCTCCCTCACTAGCTTTAAGCACCAGCTGTCAGAGCAGCTCACAGATCACTGCACCTGTACATAGCCCATCTATAATTTAGCCCAAACAACTACCCCTTCCCCTACTGTATTTATTTATTTTGCTCCTTTGCACCCCATTATTTCTATTTCCACTTTGCACTTTCTTCCACTGCAAATCTACCATTCCAGTGTTTTACTTGCTATATTGTATGTACATCACCACCATGGCCTTTTTTTGCCTTTACCTCCCTTATCTCACCTCATTTGCTCACATTGTATATAGACTTATTTTTCTACTGTATTATTGACTGTATGTTTGTTTTACTCCATGTGTAACTCTGTGTTGTTGTATGTGTCAAACTGCTTTGCTTTATCTTGGCCAGGTCGCAATTGTAAATGAGAACTTGTTCTCAACTTGCCTACCTGGTTAAATAAAAGGTGAAATAAATAAAATAAATAAATATTGACAGGTGTGTGCCTTTCCAAATCATGACCAATAAATTGTATTTACCACAGCTGGACTACAATCAAGTTGTAGAAACATCAAGGATGACCAATGGAAACAGGATGCACCTGAGCTCAATTTCAAGGGTCTGAATACTTATGTAAATAAGGTATTTGTTTAATACATTAGCAAACATTTCTAAAAACCTGTTTTCACTTTCTCATTATGGGGTATTGTGTGTAGATTGATGAGAATAAAAAAAAAGGCTGTAACGTAACAAAATGTGGAAAAAGTCAAGGGGTTTGAATGCTTTCCAAATGCACTGTATATCACTTTGAAATCTTTCCCTCCCACAACAGTAGGAACTATTAGAAAGAACACTTAAAGTAACACTTTAGATTAGGCCCAACAAATTAATTCAGGTTAATTCTTCAATATATTTTTGTTCCATATCATTGTTACTCGTTCAGCGCATTGCAGATAGAAATGTATTGCACAGAACTGATGTGACGCTTTCAAATAATAATCAACTTATAGAATGGACATTCCTTTTGGCTTCCCAACGTTCCACCTTATTAGGGCTTCAACTACATGCCAACAGGGGAAAGAGGACAGCCACATCACACGATTTACAAGTTTACCGGTATTATAACATAAATGGTGTCAAGGGCTTCATCATTATGCATAAATATCATATGTAATTTACATGTACTATCATCACTAGTAAGACCTATTTTGGGATGGGAATACACGGTGAAGGGGTTGCTTCACTTCAAGTTTGCACATGAAGCTTTTGACACTTTTTTTATAAGAATATGAGTGTGTAGGCTTTTTGTTCCTCTCTTACTCCTCGTTCCTAACTACAATGCAGAATTACACACTACATGGAGGAGAGGAAAGTCACCACAAGATTAAAACTGGGTGGAAACAGGCCCTAAGACAAAGCAGTTTGTCCTGAAATGGTTATACTGCATACAATTCACAGTGTTATGAGATGACACAGTCACAATGCATCAACTCTAATCCTCTTTGCATCAGGTTTAGTTAAGTAGGGATGTTTAATATTTCTCTTCCCATGAGGATTTCGTCATGTTTGTAAATTCATGATTCAGGCATACTCCAAGAAGACATGGGTAATATTCTCAACAGGACAGTAATTCTTCATGGTCTTCCCTTAGCAGCTTATCAGTCAACTTGTTTTGGCAGTGATAACTCTTATGGGAATTTGATTGTTATGACGCGGTCCATGATGTGCTTAAGGAAGAAAAAAAAGCATGAATTTTTCGTTTTTCAACCACTCCACAAATTTCTTGTTAACAAACTATCGTTTTGGCAAGTCGGTTAGGACATCTACTTTGTGCATGACACAAGTAATTTTTCCAACAATTGTTTACAGACAGATTATTTCACTTATAATTCACTGTATCACAATTAAAGCGGGTCAGAAGTTTACATACACTAAGTTGACTGTGCCTTTAAACAGCTTGGAAAATTCCAGAAAATGATGTCATGGATTTAGAAGCTTCTGATGGGCTAATTGACATCATTTGAGACAAACTCAGTGCCTCCTTGCTTCAAACTTTGCTTGACATCATGGGACAATCTAAAGAAATCCGCCAAGACCTCAGATAAAAAAATTGTAGACCTCCACAAGTCTGGTTCATTCTTGGGAGCAATTTCCAAACGCCTGAAGGTACCACGTTCATCTGTACAAACAATAGTACGCAAGTATAAACACCATGGGACCACGCAGCCGTCATACCGCTCAGGAAGGAGAAGCGTTCTGTCTCCTAGAGATGAACGTACTTCGGTGCGAAAAGTGCAAATCAATCCCAGAACAACAGCAAAGGACCTCGTGAAGATGCTGGAGGAAACAGGTCCAAAAGTATCTATATCCACAGTAAAACGAGTCCTATATCGACATAACCTGAAAGGCCGCTCAGCAAGGCAGAAGCCACTGCTCCAAAACCGCCATAAATAAGCCAGACTACGGTTTGCAACTGCACATGGGGACAAAGATCGTACTTTTTGGAGAAATGTCCTTTGGTCTGATGAAACAAAAATAGAACTGTTTGGCCATAATGACCATTGTTATGTTTGGGGGAAAAGGGGGAGGCTTGCAAGCCGAAGAACACCATCCCAACCGTGAAGCACGGGGGTGGTAGCATCATGGTGTGGGGGTGCTTTGCTGCAGGAGGGACTGGTGCACTTCACAAAATAGATGGCATCATGAGGATGGAAAATTAATTGGATATATTGAAGCAACATCTGAAGACATCAGTCAGGAAGTTAAAGCTTGGTCGCAAATGGGTCTTCCAAATGGACATTGACCCCAAGCATACGTCCAAAGTTGTGGCAAAATGGCTTAAGGACAACAAAGTCAAGGTATTGGAGTGGCCATCACAAAACCCTGACCTCAATCCCATAGATAATTTGTGGGCAGAACTGAAAAAGTGTGTGCGAGCATGGAGGCCTACAAACCTGACTCAGTTACAGCAGCTCTGTCAGGAGGAATGGGCCAAAATTCACCCAACTTATTGTGGGATGCTTGTGGAAGGCTACCCGAAACGTTTGACCCAAGTTAAACAATTTAAAGGCAATGCTACCAAATACTAATTGAGTGTATGCAAACTTCTGACCCGCTGGGAATGTGATGAAAGAAATAAAAGCTGAAATAAATCATTCTCTCTATTATTGACATTTCACATTCTTAAAATAAAGTGGTGATCCTAACTGACCTAAGACAGGGAATTTTTACTAGGATTAAATGTCAGGAATTGTGAAAAACTGAGTTTAAATGTATTTGGCTAAAGTGTATGTAAACTTCTGACTTCAACTGTATATATTTCTATGAAAGTGGGACCTACTGGGGCGGTAAGCAAATTGAAGTGGGTCTAGGGTGACGGGTAAGGTGGAGGTGATATGATCCTTGACTATCCTCTCAAAGCACTTCATGATGACAGAAGTGAGTGCTATGGGGCGATAGTCATTTAATTCAGTTACCTTTGCCTTCTTGGGTACAGGAACAATGGTGGCCATCTTGAAGCATGTGGGGACAGCAGACTGGGATAGGGAGAGATTGAATATGTCCGTAAACACACCAGCCAGCTGGTCTGTGCATGCTCCTAGCCGTGTCCTGCTAGGGATGCCGTCTGGGCCGGGGGCACTGTATTATCCTCAAAGCGAGCAAAGAAGGTGTTTAGTTTGTCTGGAAGCAAGTCATCGGTGTCCGTGACGTGGCTGGTTTTCTTTTTGTAGTCCGTGATATTCTGTAGACCCTGCCACATACATCTTGTGTCTGAGCTGTTGAATTGTGACTCCACTTTGTCTCTATACTGACATTTCACTTGTTTGATTGCCTTGCAGAGGGAATAATTACACTGTTTGTATTTGGCTATATTCCTAGTCACCTTTTCATAGTTAAATGCGGTGGTTTGCGCTTTCAGTTTAGCGCGAATGCCGCCATCTATCCACGGTTTCTGGTTAGGGTAGGTTTTAATAGTCTCAGTAGGTACAACTCCTATGCACTTCCTTATAAACTCACTCACCGAATCAGCGTATAAGTTGATATTATTCTCTGAGGCTACCCGGAACATGTCCCAGTCCGCGTGATCAAAACAATCCTGAAGCGTGGATTCCGATTGGTCAGACCAGCGTTGAATAGTTCTTTGCACGGTTACATCCCGTTTGAGTTTCTGCCAATAGGAAGGGAGGAGCAAAATGGAGTCATGGTGAGATTTGCCAAAAGGAGGGCGGCGGAGGGCCTTGTATGCCTCGCAGAAGTTAGAGTAGCAGTGATCCAGAGTTTTGCCAGCGCGAGTACTACAGTTAATACAGTGCCTTGCAAAAGTATTCATCCCCCTTGGTGTTTTCCTATTTTGTTGGATTACCCCTGGAGAAAGGAACGGACAACGAGAACAGATTGTGGACTGTGAACTGGTTGCTGAATTCCCCCCTTTCCCACAGTGTGCTAATCTCCCTAATAAAATTCCTCATTTGTAGTTGTGCTTCGTGTGCGTGTTTGGTTATTGAACTTGGTGACGTGGAAACCCCACCCCCATGAGCCTGCTACACTTGTTATCTAGAGACTGGACATTAGCGAGTAATATACTCTGAAGCGGTGGGTGGTGTGTGAGCCTAAGTCTGACTAGACCACTCCGACACCCTCTTCTTCGGCGGCGCTGTTTTAGGTCTGCCTTTGGAATCAGTTCAAATGCCCTGGGTAGTTCGGACAAAGGATCCGCTTTGGGAAAGTCGTATTCCTGGTCGTAGTGCTGGTAAGTTAACAGCGCTCTGATATCTAATAGTTCTTCCCGGCTGTGTGTAATGACACTTAATATTTTCTGAGCTAACAATGTAATAAATAATACAAAAAAAACTAAATACTGCAAAGTTTCCTAAGGACTAGAAGCGAGGCAGCCCTCTCTGTCGGCACCATTTTTAACGCGGATCTTCTGCAATATGGATTGAATCCAGTCCTTAAATGCACAACAGGGCCTGGGAAGCTCACAGGGATCCACAGTACTCCATTAATGATCTAGTTTTCAACTCTATGCTTTGACATTTTTTTTTTTACATATGCACTGTCATTTAGATTTAAAAGGTCAAAATGTGGACTCAAATGTAATTTCCCAGGGCCCGAGACTTGGTTAGTCCTGCCATCTGCTGCAGAAGTCATAGTAAAACTCCTTGTATGCCATTTTTAAACGCAGTCTAAAGTCAGAGTTATGTTCTGATTTTGAAGGGTTCCCTGATGAATTTGCTATCACAAGTAGTCCCGGACCAAAAAAGTTTGGGAACCCCTGGCATAGGGAACAATGGAATGGACGGTCTGACATGCCTTTTTACCGACAGCACAACAAATAAGATTAGATCATAATTCAATACAGTAAAGTGCAAGGATACAATTGATATCATAATAAATGAAGAAAAATATAATTCCCATGGGGAGTAGTGTTTCCCATGTTGATATGATCCGCTTCTGCTGTCAATGCACCATTGGAAGAAATGTTGGTTTTCCCCTGGCTCTCCCCATGTCCTTGGAATGTATGCTGGCTGAACTTGACCAAAACAACTAATGGGGGGCCCGGATTAGAGAATGTGCAGTTCATTCATTAAATTGCTATGCTAACAGGATATCTTTTTCACAGTTAATACAATAAACTATATGACATATGTACAAAAGACAAACACCTCTCTATTACATACTGTTATTTTCAATTATACATAAGTATACACATAAAAAAATAAAAATTCTCAGTAAATACGAAAACAGAATCTGTTTGGCCATCTTTGTTCATCACCAGACACACACGTACTTAAAACTGATTGCCTGGGGTCTGTTTCAGCACTAGCCGTTTCCATTGCTTCAAGCCCCCATCAATATAAGGAAACAAGACTGTGCTTGATGCCATGCAGGGCACAGACTACACGGCTAATGCTGGAACTCATCTGCCATCAGGCTAACATGAACTCGACTGAGTAAACTCTATGGACAATAATACTGATAAGCCATGCAAAGAAAGAGAGGGGAAAAAATGAGCAGCATGAACTCTCTCCAGTAAACCATCATGCCTCAGAAATCCACTTAACTTCTATGGGAAACGTGGGATGTGAGCGTCCCACTCGATTCAACAGCCAGTGGAAGACCGTGGCGCGAAATACAAAAACCTTAAAAATGCTATAACTTCAATTTCTCAAACATATGACTATTTTACACCATTTGAAAGAAAGACTCTCGTTAATCCAACCACATTGTCCGATTTCAAAAAGGCTTTACAGCGAAAGCAAAACATTAGATTGTCAGGAGAGTACCCAGCCAGAAATAATCACACAGCCATTTTCAAAGCAAGCATAAATGTCACAAAAACCCAAACCACAGCTAAATGCAGCACTAACCTTTGATGATCTTCATCAGATGACACTCCTAGGACATTATGTTATACAATACATGCATGTTTTGTTCAATCAAGTTCATATTTATATCAAAAAACAGCTTTTTACATTAGCATGTGATGTTCAGAACTAGCATACACACCGACAACTTCCGGTGAATTTACTAAATTACTCATGATAAACGTTGACAAAATACATAAATTATTTTAAGATTTATAGATACAGAACTCCTTTATGCAATCGCGGTGTCAGATTTTAAAATAGCTTTTCGGCAAAAGCACATTTTGTAATATTCTGAGTACATAGCTCGGCCATCACGGCTAGCTATTCAGACACCCGCCAACGTCGGGGCTCAGTAAACTCAGAATTACTATTAGAAAAATTGGATTACCTTTGCTGTTCTTCATCAGAATGCACTTCCAGGACTTCTACTTCAACAACAAATGTTGTTTTGGTTCCAAATAATCCATAGATATGTCCAAATAGCTCCGTTTTGTTCGTGCGTTCAGGTCACTATCCAAAGGGTAACGCGCTGGCGCATTTCGTGACAAAAAAATTCAAAATGTTCCTTTACCGTACTTAGAAGCATGTCAAACGCTGTTTAAAATCAATTTTTATGCTATTTTTCTCGTAAAATAGCGATAATATTCCAACCGGACAACGTTGTATTCATTCAAATAGGGAAAGAAAAAAAATGGCCAAGTCTCGTGAATGCGCATCTTCAGTCTCTGACCCCAGGCAGGCCACTAACAAACAGAGCTCCTGTACTTTGCCCAGAGACAGCAGACGCCCCAATCCACTTTCTGGCGCCTTTAGAGAGCCAATGGAAGCCTTACAAAGTGTCACGTAACCCCAAAGATACTGTAATTTCGATAGAGATGCAACAGAAGGACCACAAATTGTCAGACAGGCCACTTCCTGCTTGTAATCCTCTCAGGTTTTTGGCTGCCATATGAGTTCTGTTATACCCACAGACACCATTCAAACAGTTTTAGAAACTTTAGAGTGTTTTCTATCCAAATCTACTAATAATATGCATATTCTCGTTTCTGGGCAAGAGTATTAACCAGTTTAAATCGGGTACGTTTTTTATCCGGCCGTGAAAATACTGCCCCCTAGCCCCAACAGGTAGGAATGTCATTATGGAGGCTTAGGAATGAAGAATGACACAGGGCCTCTAAAAGTCATACATTTCCCAGAAGCCAACAGATTTTGAATCAGGAGTGGTGAATCTCAATAGAATATCCCCCCTTTACTTCATTCCCACTGGTCTGAAAGAACTGGTCAGGAGAGTGCAGGTAAAGGAAAGAATACGTATGACTATTGAGATGCATTACCCAAAACATATAGTCTACAGCAAAGAGAAAGAGGCCGCTTCCAACCCTACAATGCTTGAGTCTCACAAGATATGCTGCCAACGTCTTATGAAATCCAATCAAGGCCAAAGAAAAATCTTTGAAAAGAGCCACCCTGGTTCCTCAAGTGAATTCTTTGAAAAAGCAGATGATTGGGCAAGGTTTTGCTATTTAGCCTGTGTGACGGTGGGTAGCTGTGTACCTGCGAGGTGCTTAAACCTATACCGATGTTAAACCCAGTCCGAAAACTCAACATACCCATGTTAAACCTCTGATACAACGAGTAACAGACAGTGAAAATAGATTAGTGACCACCCGCTTGCCCAGTCACTGCACTACAGGAGCTGACATGTTTTCAGACCCAGAGCCGCTGACTACACCACCACCCTATGTGAGTACCTAGAGGGTAGGAGCTAGTGCCTACGTAGTAGAGGCAGTTTCTGGAAAGGGCTAAACTGTTCATCGGGGTCTGCATAGACATCTGTAAGTTGACCCCTCCAGGCCTCAGTTTTACAGAACGGACTACTGAAACAAAACCAAAAAAGCAACTTACATGCATTTACGTTTGAATTAGATGTGTTAAAACCAGCAAATCTAGTCAGGTAAAGATAAACATGCCAGTGGTCTCTCTAAACCCTACAGCCAGTGATCTTGGCCAACACATCTAACCACACATAGAAGAGGAGACTTCCCTACAGCTTGCATTGAAGTCAATTTGCAGTGAACCAATTGCAGACAGTGCTGTCGTAAAACTATGTTCATTTATTTTCCGTCTTTTTAAGTTTAAAATCCCTTGATATCTTCATGTGTCCTCCTGCTGCCCTCAGACTAAAATAGCTACACCATGTGTTCATTTGAGTTTAGTTTGTTTTTATGAGTAACACGGACGTACATGCTCATCTCATGTGTATTTAAGTAGATGGGTGACTTGTTAATGTTTTTATTGTGCATGGTGGTGCACTGTTGACTTCCACAAGTAGCTGTATGAATATTCAAAAGAAATATAGCTGATATGCTAAAAAAATTGTTTTACAGTGAGGGAAAAAAGTATTTGATCCCCTGCTGATTTTGTACGTTTGCCCACTGACAAAGAAATGATCAGTCTATAATTTTAATGATTGGTTTATTTGAACAGTGAGAGACAGAATAACAACCAAAAAATCCAGAAAAACACATGTAAAAATGTTATAAATTAATTTGCATTTTAATGAGGGAAATAAGTATTTGACCCCTCTGCAAAACATGACTTAGTACTTGGTGGCAAAACCCTTGTTGGCAATCACAGAGGTCAGACGTTTCTTGTAGTTGGCCACCATGTTTGCACACATCTCAGGAGGGATTTTGTCCCACTCCTCTTTGCAGATCTTCTCCAAGTCATTAAGGTTTCGAGGCTGACGTTTGGCAGCTCGAACCTTCAGCTCCCTCCACAGATTTTCTATGGGGTTAAGGTCTGGAGACTGGCTAGGCCACTCCAGGACCTTAATGTGCTTATTCTTGAGCCACTCCTTTGTTGCCTTGGCTGTGTGTTTTGGGTCATTGTCATGCTGGAATACCCATCAACGACCCATTTGACCGTACATGGCCCCGTCCATCATCCCTTTGATGCGGTGAAGTTGTCCTGTTCCCTTAGCAGAAAAACACCCCCAAAGCATAATGTTTCCACCTCCATGTTTGACGGTGGGGATGGTGTTCTTGGGGTCATAGGCAGCATTCCTCCTCCTCCAAACACGGCGAGTTGAGTTGATGCCAAAGAGCTCCATTTTGGTCTTATCTGACCACAACACCTTCACCCAGTTGTCCTCTGAATCATTCAGATGTTCATTGGCAAACTTCAGACGGGCACGTATATGTGCTTTCTTGAGCAGGGGAACCTTGCGGGCGCTGCAGGATTTCAATCCTTCACGGCGTAGTGTGTTACCAATTGTTTTCTTGGTGACTATGGTCCCAGCTGCCTTGAGATCATTGACAAGATCCTCCCGTGTAGTTCTGGGCTGATTCCTCACCGTTCTCATGATCATTGCAACTCCACGAGGTGAGATCTTGCATGGAGACCCAGGCCGAGGGAGATTGACAGTTCTTTTGTGTTTCTTCCATTTGCAAATAATTGCACCAACTGTTGTCACCTTCTCACCAAGCTGCTTGGTGATGGTCTTGTAGCCCATTCCAGCCTTGTGTAGGTCTACAATCTTGTCCCTGACATCCTTGGAGAGCTCTTTGGTCTTGGCCATGGTGGAGAGTTTGGAATCTGATTGATTGATTGCTTCTGTGGACAGGTATCTTTTATACAGGTAACAAACTGAGATTAGGAGCACTCCCTTTAAGAGTGTGCTCCTAATCTCAGCTCGTTACCTGTATAAAAGACACCTGGGAGCCAGAAATCTTTTTGATTGAGAGGGGGTCAAATACTTATTTCCCTCATTAAAATGCAAATCAATTTACAACATTTTTGACATGCGTTTTTCTGGATTTTTGTTGTTGTTATTCTGTCTCTCACTGTTCAAATAAACCTACCATTGAAATTATAGACTGATCATTTCTTTGTCAGTGGGCAAATGTACAAAATCAGCAAGGGATCAAATACTTTTTTCCCTCACTGTACATTAGGTGGGGGAAATAGGGGGTCTTGGGTTCCAAAGAAACAGACACTATTGCAGTGTGTTCAACAAGTAACTTGATTACCTCTGAAAGATGATGAGGACTCTCCCCTGTGCGAGTGTGTATAGTGGTGGTCTGTGTGTCTATAGTTGGTCTGTGTTTGTAAAGTTGTGGTGACTAGCTGGTCAGCTAAAAGTCAGTAGTTCACGTCCAGCGCTCCGTCCCAAAAGAGGTGCTGCACATCCAACATGGCAGCCAGCTCCAGAACGAGCTTCCGCAGGAAGCTGCTCTCCACCGTGTCCTGTTTAGGTAGCTGAGGGACCGATTCCGGGAAGCTCCTGGAGTCCTGCAAAAGGCAGACAAAGAGAGACGGATATTACATTTACCCCCAAATGATCATAACTTCTGTGAATAACTATGGGAGATGTGAATAACTATGGGAGATGTAACTAAGTACCAAGGGCACAGTAAAAACGATTTACCTGGAAGAGCTTGTGCATTCTCAGTGTAGCCGAGCAGAACACAAAGCGGATGAGTACCAATCGAAGGAACTCGTCACCGTAGAACTGTAGAAATGCTTGGTCTGTGAAGGAGAAATTCCACCGTTATGGTTGTGATATTTGCACTTAAAATGACAAAACGTATCACAGAATTAACAAAAGAATAAGTACCTATAGCTCGTGAGCGTGTAATCATCTGGCCAATGTCACGGAACACCTTGCATAGAAACTCCTCAGCCTTCTCCCACAATCCTTGGTTAAGGCTGCTCAGGCCACACACGGACAGGAAAGCCAGAAGGGGGCAGTACAGGAAGAGTGTGAAGAGGCTGCCACGCTGGGACTGGTCTGCGAGAAGAAGGAGACGGAGGGTGACAGAGATGAGGCATTTATACAACAGTCTTTCTCAGAACACCTACAAAAACAATGTCTCATCTCACATGGCTTATTCTGACGACACATTTCTAAACCAATCAATAAAATGTATTCATATATTTTTTAAATAAGTAGGCCTAAACGAGGACAATGGCTGGTTTTAATAGGCCAACACATAGGAGAATCAACTGACGAGCTCTGAGAGCCATTTTCTAGGATAGTTTACACACTTTAATTGCAGACTTCAACAATGAAAGTAACTGACTGTTGCCTGTATCATGCTAATTAAGAGGAGTTCTTGTCACTGTTCTAGCCGGCTACCACCCGGCATTCTACCATGCACCTATGTACATAGTCATTGAACATTGGTCACTTTAATAAATGTTTACTTATTATTTTACCAACTTTATGTGTATAGAATATATTCTAGTCATGGCTCATCTTATACAACTACTGCTGTACACACCTTTTCTATTCATATACTGTCCAAACTGTCTTTACACACCATTATACAGT
Source organism: Salmo trutta (assembly GCF_901001165.1). NCBI lineage: Eukaryota > Metazoa > Chordata > Actinopteri > Salmoniformes > Salmonidae > Salmo > Salmo trutta. The sequence continues at coordinate 51,718,453 of NC_042968.1, read as the reverse complement.
ATGTATATACAGTGCCTTCAGAAAGTATTCATACCACTTGACTTATTCCACATTTTGTTGTGTTACAGCCAGAATTCAAAATTGATTAAATATAAAAAATGTTCTCACCCATCTACACACACACACACAATACCCCATAATGACAAAGTGAAAACATGTTTTCAGACATTTTTGCCAATTTATTGGAAATGAAATACAAAAATATCTCAGAAGTATTCACACCCCTGAGCCAATACATATTAGAATCACCTTTGGCAGCGATTACAGCTGTGAGTCTTTCTGGGTAAATCTAGGTGCTTTGGACACCTGGATTGTACAATATTCAAGCTCTGTCAAATATTTATTTATTTTTATTTAACCTTTATTTAACTAGGCAAGTCAGTAAAGAACCAATTCTCATTTACAATGACAGCCTACCCCGGCCAAATCCTAACGACGCTGGGCCAATTGTGCGCCGCTCTATGGGACTCCCAATCACGGCCGGTTGTGATACAGCCTGGAATCGAATATGAAGTCGATCATTGCCAGACAACCATTTTCAAGTCTTGCATAGATTTTCAAGCAGATTTAATTCAAAACTCCACCACTCAGGAACATTCACGGTATTCTTGGTAGGCAACTCCAGTGTAGGTTTGCCCTTGTGTTCTAGGTTATTGTCCACCTGAAAGGTGAATTCCTCTCCCAGTATCTGGTGGAAAGCAGACTGAACCAGATTACCCTTTAGCATTTTGCCTGTGATTTGCTCCATTCTGTGTATTTTTTATCCGGAAAAACTACTCAGTCCTTAACTCTTACATCTAGACGTTCCGCTAGCGGAACACCTGCTCCAATATCCAATGATGGGCGTGGCGCGAAATACAAATTCCTCGAAAATCCAAAAACTTCAATTTTTCAAACATATGACTATTTTACACCATTTTAAAGACAAGACTCTCCTTTATCTAACCACACTGTCCGATTTCAAAAAGGCTTTACAGCGAAAGCAAAACATTAGATTATGTCAGCAGAGTACCCAGCCAGAAATAATCAGACACCCATTTTTCAAGCTAGCATATAATGTCACAAAAAACAAAACCACAGCTAAATGCAGCACTAACCTTTGATGATCTTCATCAGATGACACTCCTAGGACATTATGTTATACAATACATGCATGTTTTGTTCAATCAAGTTCATATTTATATCAAAAACCAGCTTTTTACATTAGCATGTGACGTTCAGAACTAGCATTCCCACCGGACACTTCCGGTGAATTTACTAAATTACTCACGATAAACGTTCACAAAAAACATAACAATTATTTTAAGAATTATAGATACAGAACTCCTTTATGCAATCGCGATGTCCGATTTTAAAATAGCTTTTCGGTGAAAGCACATTTTGCAATATTCTGAGTAGATAGCCCGGCCATCATGGCTAGCTATTTTGACACCCACCAAGTTTGGTACTCACCAAACTCCGATTTACTATAAGAAAAATTGGATTACCTTTGCTGTTCTTCGTCAGAATGCACTCCCAGGACTTCTACTTCAATAACAAATGTTGGTTTGGTTCCAAATAATCCATAGTTATATCCAAATAGCGACGTTTTGTTGTGCATTCAAGACACTATCCGAAGGGTAAAGAAGGGTGACGCGCCCGGCGCGTTTCTTGACAAAAAATTTCAAAATATTCCATTACCGTACTTCGAAGCATGTCAAACGCTGTTTAAAATACATTTTTATGCGATTTTTCTCGTAAAAAAGCGATAATATTCCGACCAGGAAACCCTGTTTTCGTTCAAAGACTGAAAATAAAAACATGGAGTCGTCTTGTGCACGCGTGCGCCAGTCTCATTGTTCTCAGATTGACCACTTACCAAATGCGCTACTGTTTTTCAGCCATGGCCTGCAAAGTCATCATTCAACGTTCTGGCGCCTTCTGAGAGCCTATGGGAGCGTTAGAAAATGTCACGTTACAGCAGAGATCCCCTGTTTTGGATAGAGATGATCAAGAAGGCCAAGAAATAGTCAGAGAGGGCGCTTCCTGTTTGGAATCTTCTCAGGTTTTGGCCTGCCAAATGAGTTCTGTTTATACTCACAGACACCATTCAAACAGTTTTAGAAACTTTGGAGTGTTTTCTATCCAAAGCTAATAATTATATGCATATTCTAGTTTCTGGGCAGGAGTAATAATCAGATTAAATCGGGTACGTTTTTTATCCGGACGTGAAAATACTGCCCCCTATCCATAACAAGTTAATGATTATAAGCACACCCATAACATGATGCAGCTGCTACTAATCTTGAAATTGTGGAGAGTGGTACTCAGTAATGTGTTGTATTGGATTTTCCCCAAACATAACACTTTGTATTCAGGACAAAAAGTAAATTGCTTTGACACATTTTTTTGCAGTATTACTTTAGTGCCTTGTAGCAAACAGGATGCATGTTTTTGAATATTTGTATTCTGTACAGGCTTCCTTTTCACTCTGTCAATTAGGTTAATATTATGGAGTAACTACAATGTTGTTGATCCATCCTCAGTTTTTTCCTATCACTGCCATTCAACTCTGTAACTGTTTTAGAGTCACCACTGGCCTCATGCTGAAATCGCTGAGTGGTTTCCTTCCTCTCCGGCAAAGGAGTTAGGAAGGTTGCTTATATCTTTGTAGTGACTGGGCGTACTGATACACCATCCAAAGTGTAATTAATAACTTTACTAGGCTCGAAGGGATATTCGATGTCTGCTTTACAAAAAAAAAGCAGTTATTTACCATTGAAAAACCTCCCAGGTCTGTTGTTGTATCATTTTTAATTAATAAGTAAAACATTTGAACAATATAATTCCACTTTGATATTATGCGGTATTCTGTGTAGGTCAGTGACCCCCCCAAAAATATGGAAAAGTCAAGGGATGTGAATAGTTTCTGAAGACATTGTATATTTATATTCCAGTGTCTGACATTGCTCGTTCTGATATTTCTTAGTTACTTTATTTTTCTGGATTATGTGTATATTGTGTCTTTATTTATTGATAGGTATTGCTGCACTGCTGGAGCTAGAAACACAAGCATTTTGCTGCATGTGAGACAACATCTGCAAATTTGTGTATTCGACCAATAAACTTATTTGATTTGAGTACAAAGCTAAAATAATAGTGACAAACAAACCTTGCATGCTCTTTGGATAGACTGTGGGAGATAGAAGACACACCAGCGGCTGACCAAAGAGATTGGTGAAATTCTACATGGAGATACAAAAAAGCATTAAATATCAGCATTAGTAAGGATCACACCAGAGTGAATTCCCAAAAGGAATAGCCCACTTTTCCATAAATGCATCGTAAAATGAGTCAAACAAGTTGTTAACAAAAGGTGATCCCCTAAGTAAGCTCTACATGCCTTGTTCTCCATCTTTACTCCATATCTTGAATACTGGTGCTCCCCCAGCGTTGTGTTTTGGCACCTTGATTATTTTGTTTTTATACAACAACTAATAATAAAAAGATGAAAATCCAGTGAACTACCATCAACCAATTTAAGTATGCTGATGAAAATCTTAATGAAAACAATTTGTTGAGTGTTTTGGCAATGTCTGAAAAGCGCCCCAAAATTACCATTTACCATCATCTTAACACATTTGTTTTCAATTGTGATGAATGTAATTCTCACCAACCTTATAGGCTGTGCTGTTGGAGGAGTCTACAATGACAAAGAGAGGCTTCCGGGTGAAAGGGAACAAGTCTCCAGGGTAAAAGGCTAAGGCATACAGGAGTCAACAGTCATTGCATGTACACACACACACACATGCTTTATCTTGGCCAGGTCGCAATTGTAAATGAGAACTTGTTCTCAACTTGCCTACCTGGTTAAATATAGGTGAAATACATTTTTTTTTTTAAATAGTACAAATGTAACAGTATAGCTTCCGTCCCTCTCCTCGCCCCTACCTGGGCTCGAACAAGGGACCCTCTGCACACATAGACAACAGCCACCCTCGAAGCATCGTTACCCATTGCGCCACAAAAGCCGCGGCCCTTGCAGAGCAAGGGGAACAACAATTTCTGGTAAATATCGTAGAGTGTGTTTATAAATAACATGGGCTGTGCGAAAAGTTCAATGTACCTTTTTAAAGGCCAATACTGTACATGCATCTCATGTCTGCCAAACGTTAGAAAACATTGAGGACAGTCAGCGCCTGATCTTTACCAGTGCATCTCTTTTTGGGCTTGGTTCCTTTTCTGCACCGTCTCCCCGTTTACCACATCACGGTTCGTGTTGGTGAGGACTCCTCCAAAGTCATATGGTCCTGATAGAAAGACAAAGTTAAATACATTTTTGGGAAGAAATTATCAGATTAATTTCAGCTCCTGCTTCAAGAAGCTGACCATTGAGTGTGTGTGTGTTTACAAAATGCTGGTGTACCCTCATAATCCAAGCATCCAGTAGGGAAGACTCCAGTAGCTGAAAGATAGACGAGCAGCACACTGTTCACTGGCAACTCCTACAAAAAAAACAGCCAATACCATCCTAAATGTTTTGAGCTTGGTCAAACCTACATTAATGTACTCAAAATATACATTTAAAGAAAAAAATCTATTTACAGTGTTAAATAAACACTAATATGTGAGAACAATATTTTAGGAGAATTCTTTTTTCATTTTGGCTTTATAATAAGGTTGGTTTGCAACATGGAAAATAGTTGTGGAAATCTGTTGACTAAAAAATCCACAATGCAATGCACTCTATGGGCTGGCTAGCTAGCTAGCAAACGTAGCTACACATAATAATAGTGTAACGACCCTGGGTTTATAAGCGCGGAAATCGACTCTGCCGCTCGAGCATGCTTTTGCGGCACAGTCGATAGCGCGCCGGACTTCGGGCTTGAAGGTCGAGGGTTCGAGACCTGCTCCCTGCTGTTTCATTACAATACCAAAGACAATATTAGTATGTAATGTAGCTAGTTAGTGCAGTTTGTTTAGGTGATTTTAGAGCTATCAATTTAAGAGTCTACAATCTCACCATGTTCAACCTGCAGATCAATGTGCCTCACAGAGTGGAGAATGACATTAGCAATGGCAGATATACTTTTGAGGAGATGGGAAACGTTGCCATTGCTACGTCAATGGGCTGTGCGGTGCATTCTGGGCGATTCTGGGACAAGTACCACTCTTCTTCAAGGCGCTCAAAACCCAATATTAGCACACATTTCGTCAACAACAAGTACAACATTACAAATCTTTTCAGAGATGTGAGATAATTAAGTTGCTATCTGTAATACAGTATAGCTTTGAAATCGTGACATTACGTACTTTAAGGAAAATAGGCACGTTCCTCGATTAAAAGTACCAACAATAAGCACTTGACTTTGAGAAGGGAATGCATGGCGATTAGCTTAATAACCGCGTGACAAAGTGAACGCGATTGGTCAACAGTCTGCTGAGTGGGGCGTTTAACTTCCTTCATTCATTGGATTCCTATCTCCTTTCTATAATATCTCTGGCAACGACACCATGCAATGCACCCTGGACTAAAGAGGTAAACAAATAGGAAAAAAGTGCTAGACCCTCTGTTAAATTACACATTTCTCGAGGTAGGAATATCACTCGAATGAGCCATTGCTCATATTTTAGAGAATACATCTTCCCGAGTTATGACATCGGTCAGTATTGAAATCTGACATGTATGATAGACATTTTAGTGATCTAAAATTCATATCCCTATTAATTTCCAGTGTAGTGAGAGCAAATTTATCACAATGCTACGTCATACCGGATGGATTTCTGCCTGCTTGAACACCAATAACTCAGATACACATGAAAACATGAAATGACCCAGGGAATTGATAGAACCTTTCCTTCAATTTACATTTTGTTCAATTCTGATAGGATTCCATTAGGATGTACTCTAAAACAGGATATGTTGTTTCTTCTGTTCAGCGGTTACATTTCCATTGGGTAAGACTTGATTTGATGTAAAATTATCTCAGAGGTAAGCTAGACTGATCATTTTTTGCAGAGGACAGTACCACTAAATGGACTACATAAAAGCTACTGGCAATTTCCAAAAACCACCGGAGCTTAAAAAAGGCAGATACAGGTGAGGGTGATGAAAAATATATTAAAAGTAGCAATAACTTTCTTCAGCTCAGCCAAGCATGGCTAAGCCGACAATAGGAACATGAAGGCAGAGCAGATTGGACGGGGGGAGTCAGATGGAGACTAACCTTAAAGGAGGCAGACAAAAAGGTGTAGAGCTGGCTGAACGTTGGCTTGTACAGCAGGTACTTGTGAGGGTTCTCCCTCTTGGCTGGCTTCTCGCTGGGTTCCTGTGAAGGAAGACATGGGGTAAGGGCCTGTGAAGGAAGAACGTGAGTAAGCAGCTGTTTAAAGGACAGGTTTCATGCAGGGTTGCCAGCACTGCCTTTCGCCCGAAATCGCATGAGACTTTTACATTTGCAATATTCTGGATGTGTCGTTGTTCAAAAGACATTCATGTAATAAGCATTTTCAGTATTCCCCCTCACCAATGTTCCATGTTTAGATGTCGTTGTTGCCAGGTTGACTGGTTCCCGCTCCAAAGTTTGGAGAATGCGGAACATATCGATGGTTAGCTCACTGAACTTCACCTAACAAACACAAAATAATATAGTTTAGAATGTGGGTCTACAGACTGGTCTAGGGGTTGTTTTAGGGCTGGGCTTTAGACTAGAATGTATGCGTTCAAACACCTGGTTGTTGCAGTTGCCAATGATTAGTGCATCTGCCAGGGTGAGCTGACCAACCACCATGCCCTGTTCCAACAGAGGCATGCCCCTCTCCTGTAGCCGATTGGATATGACGACCACAGTATTTTCATTGTTCAGCACCACAACTGGGTCTGCCTGCTCACAGAAACAAACACACACTTTACAATTGTATCATGCGCAGCTTCCCTTGTACTCCATTGTGCACACCATTCCAGTAGCACGTGTGTGGTACACAATCTTTCACTCAAATTAAAGATTTACAGAAATGTACAATCATAATTTCCCCCCAAAATCCAGAATGAAATACAGTACTTCATGTTGAATAGGTTAGTCACTGGTGTATGTACTTTAGTAATGGTCGTTGGGCAACATCCTTCTTTTCAAATGTTTGCTGACCTGTGGAGGCCTCCTTTAAGTGCTGCTATATCCTTCATTCATAAGTTATGATGACATTTCCCCTTTCATAGTAGGCAATAGGCAGTAGAAACAGAAGGTAAAAGGCATCAGGTGATTCAGTCGGTTATTCTTTGGGATCTGACCTCCACAAAAGCTGCCACTTCCTGTAAGACCAGATTCCATTCTAACTGATCTTCTGTGTTGAATCGCTGCGTATAGTCCTCAATTTCCTCTGACAGCTCCTACAGGAAGGGAGACAGATATTATGTACACAAACACACTAATGCCTGTACAGTTTAAAAACTATTGCTGCTTGTAGGATCTTAAAGGAAATATATTTCAATTACAGTCAGAGGTTTACTAGAATAAACATTTCAGGCTGAAACTTGAGTTCTTTGTTCCTGTGTTTTCTGCACCCCACTTCATACAAAACCCCAATATAATAAAATACAAAAAAAAGGCCTAAATAAATACAAATAAGATTGAAGGGATTCAGAACTTCCTCTGGTTCTTGTTTGTTTTTCTCAGGTTTCTTACCTTGACCAGCACTTTCACTAGGTCCATCTTGTTCAGAAGTAAACAAACTACAATGTAGCGGGCATAATACCGAAGTTTCTTCACTACCAACTCAGGCCTAACATGAGGGGCGGAGACAATAGAAGGAGAGTTGTGTTACAATCTAAGCAAAATACAGTGAGTCATCCCAGGTAAGCACAAAAACACACAAGTAAAATGTTTTGCACCAGGACTAAATTTATCTACATTTTGGAACATTCACGCTGTCATCAACAATTTTGTCACTGCAGGTATTCTACACTTACAGTGCATTTGGAAAGTATTCAAATCCCTTCACTTTTTACACATTTTGTTACAGCCTTATTCTTAAAAATATATAATTTCCCCCCTCATCAATCTACACACACACACACACAATATCCCATAATGACAAAGTAAAAACAGGTTTTTAGAAATTCTCGCTAATATTTTTTTTAAAGGACATCTCACACTTACATAAGTATTCAGACCCTTTACTCAGTACTTTGTTGAAGCACCTTTGGCAGCGATTACAGCCTTGAGTCTTCTTGGGTATGACGCTACAAACTTAGCACACCTGTATTTGGAGAGTGTGTCCAATTCTTCTCGGCAGATCCTATCCTCTCAAGCTCTGTCATGTTGAATGGAAAGCGTTGCTGCACAGGTATTTTCAGGTCTCTCCAGAGATGTTCGATCGGGTTCAAGTCCGGTCTTTGGCTTGGCCACTCAAGGCCATTCAGAGACTTGTCCCGAAGCCACTCCTGCGTTGACTTGGCTGTGTGCTTAGGGTTGATGTCCTGTTGAAGGTGAAACTTCGCCACAGTTGGAGATCCTGAGCGCTCTGGAGCAGGCTTTCATCAAGGATCTCTATACTTTGCACAGTTCATCTTTGCCTCGATCCTGGCTAGTCTCCCAATCCCTTCAGCTGAAAAACATCCCCACAGCATGATGCTGCCACCATGCTTCACCGTGGGGATGGTGCCAGGTTTCCTCCAGACGTGACGCTTGGCATTCAGTGGCAAAGTGTTCAATCTTAGTTTCAACAGACCAGAGAATCTTGTTTCTCATGGTCAGAGTCCTTTAAGGGCCCTTTGGCAAACTCTAAGTGGGCTGTCACATGCCTTTTACTGAGGAGTGGCTTCCACCTGGCCACTCTACCATAAAGGCCTGATTGGTGGAGTGCTACAGAGATCGAGTTCAGGGAAGAGAGAGAGAGAGATACAGCTGCATGTAAGCTCTCACATTTCCAACATGTTTTTTACAAAAATATATATTTGGAGTTAGATAAACTTGAATTTTTTTGGAAGGGACATATACAGGATGCTACCCTCCACAGCATAACCTTCACTCCAGATCAAAACTCCAAACATACAACCTAATTTTGGACAAAATTACCTGGAAGGATTAATACTATCAATTACACCATCCAACCTGGAACTAAGACAGACCAGACAGACCAAATACAACTTCAATTAGCACTGAGGTGTGAAGTGAGAGGTGCCTTTGAGCCCAACAAATGGCAGGCTACCCAACCCAAATCCGGAGGCCTTGAAGCCTCCTCCCGCTGTTCAGAGACCATCCACTGGCATTTTCTACAAGAAATCTGCCTCCAGAAATAAAAGCTTCTCCCAAGTGGGTGTGACACCAACTCCCATTGCCTGCTGCACTGCAGCTTGGATTCCACCTGGCAATCTGTTCGTTGTCTGCCCTGGCTTGTCTCCCCGTCTGGTACATGTACTCCCACCACACTCCCCCCTCTCCTCTCGCTCTCCTCCAGCACACACGCACAGGTGGGGTGAGTGATTCTGAACTTACAATGGCTAGCCCCAAGTCATTATATTGCATTTCTTGTGCATTTTGCTATTTGCCTCATGACACCTGCATGCTTTGTTGACTATGAACGTTCTTGTTTACTGACTAGCCCTGATGCTCCTCCCTCTTTTTCCCCTGCCCCGCTACATAGGTTCTCCCTGCAGGAGGTCACTGAGTCCAAGGTGCTAAAGGAGCTTCTTAAACTTGACTCCAAAACGACATCTGGGTCAGATGGTTTAGACCCTTTATTCTTTAAAGGTTGCTGCCCCTATCATCGCCAAGGTTATCTCTGACCTTTTTAACTCGTCTCTCCTCTCTGGGGAGAGACAGCCTCCCATTGCTTGGAAGGCAGCCACAGTTCATCCATTATTTAAAAGGGGGAGATCAAGCTGATCCTAACTGTTATATGCCTATTTCTATTTTGCCCTGTTTATCAAAAGTGTTGGAAAGAACTTGTCAATAATCAACTGACTGGCTTACTTGATGTCTATAGTATTGTCTCTGGTATGCAATCTGGTTTCCGCTCAGGTTATGGATGTGTCACTGCAACCTTAAAGGTCCTCAATGATGTCACCATTGCCCTTGATTCTAAGCAATGTTGTGCTGCTATTTTTATTGACTTGGCCAAAGCTTTTTGATACAGTAGACCATTCCATTCTTGTTGGCCGGCTAAGGAGTATTGGTGTCTCTGAGGGGTCTTTGGCCTGGTTTGCTAACTACCTCTCTCAAAGAGTGCAGTGTATAAAGCAGGGATGCAAACTGGTGAGGGCCCAAAAAGGTGACACATTTTCTTTGCACTGAAACACACAAAACATCCCTGCTAAGGGGATTTTTATTTTAAATCAGCTTTAAAATTCAGATTTCTAGTGACTTTTAGGCTGAATCCCTTCTTGAAATGCAGGTTAACTGTGTACTAATTAAACAACAAAGAATATGATCTACATGATCAGTCTCTGTTTGTCAAATAAAAAGTGGTTAATGTGAACCTAACTCATAGCTAAACATTTTAAGGAAAACAATCCAATGTTATTTCAAATCAAACCAAATTTTATTTGTCACATGCGCCGAATACAACAGGTGTAGATCTTACAGTGAAATGCTTACTTACAAGCCCTAACCAACAATGCAATTTAAAAATAAATAATAATAACAATATGAAATAAAAGTAACAAATAATTAAAGAGCATCAGTAAAATAACAATAGCGAGGCTAGGCTATATTACGGGGGTACCGGTACAGAGTCAATGTGGGGGCACCAGTTAGTCAAGGTAATTGAGGTAATATGTAGGTAGAGTTACTAAAGTGACTATGCATAGATAATAAGAGTGTAGCAGCAGTGTAAAGGGGGTGGGGGAAATGCAAATATTCTGGTTAGTCATCTGATTAGATGTTCAGGAGTCTTATGGCTTGAGGGTAGAAGCTGTTTAGAAGCCTGATGGACCTAGACTTGGCGCTCCGGTACCGCTTGCCATGCGGTAGCAGAGAGAACAGTCTATGACTAGCGTGGCTGGAGTCTGACCATGTTTAGGGCGTTCCTCTGACACCGCCTGGTAAATAGGTCCTGGATGGCAGGAAGCTTGGCCCCAGTGATGTACTGGGCCGTTAGGACTATTAGACTCAGACAGGGAGAGGAGGAAAATGTCAGTGAAGATTCTTGCTAGGTCAGCACATGCTCGGAGTGCACGTCCCGGTAATCCGTCTGGCCCTGCGGCCTTGTGAATGTTGACCTATTAAAGGTCTTACTCACATCAGCTGCGGATAGCGTGATCACACAGTCGTCCGGAACAGCTGATGCTCTCATGCATGTTTCAGTGTTATTTGCCTCGAAGCGAGCATAGAAGTAATTTAGCTCATCTGGTAGGCTCGTGTCACTGGGCAGCTCTCTGCTGTGCTTCCCTTTGTAATCTGAAATAGTTTGCAAGCCCTGCCACATCCAACAAGCGTCGGAGCCAGTGTAGTAGGATTCGATCTTAGCCCTGTATTGATGCTTTGCCTGTTTGATGGTTCGTCGGAGGGCATAGTGGGATTTATTATAAGCTTCCGGGTTGGAGTCCCGCTCCTTGAAAGCGGCAGCTCTACCCTTTAGCTCAGTGCGGATGTTGCCTGTAATCCATTGCTTCTGGTTGGGGATGTACGTACAGTCACTGTGGGCTATAGATGAAGCCAGTGACTGACGTGGTGTACTCCTTAATGCCATCGGAAGAATCCCAGAACATATTCCAGTCTGTGCTAGCAAAACAGTCCTGTAGCTTAGCATCTGCTTCATCTGACCGCTTTTTTATTGACTGAGTCACTGGTGCTTCCTCCTTTAATTTTTGCTTGTAATGAGGAATCAGGAGGATATAATTATGGTCAGATTTGCCAAATGGAGGGCAAGGGAGAGCTTTGTCCGTCTCTGTGTGTGGAGTAAAGGTGGTCTAGAGTTTTTTTCCCTCTGGTTGCACATTTAAACTTTCTGGGCTAGGGGGCAGTATTTTCACGGCCAGATAAAAAACGTACCCGATTTAAACTGGTTACTACTCTTGCCCAGAAACGAGAATATGCATAGTATTAGTAGATTTGGATAGAAAACACTCTAAAGTTTCTAAAACTGTTTGAATGGTGTCTGTGAGTATAACAGAACTCATATGGCAGGCAAAAACCTGAGAAGATTCCAAGCAGGAAGTGCCCTGTCTGCGATTTTGTAGTTCTGATTTTGCTTGTTTATCGAAACTACAGTATCCGTGGGGTATATTGCACTTTCTAAGGATTCCATTGGCTCTCTAAAGCCGCCAGAAAGTGGATTGGGGCGTCACCTGTCTCTGGGCAAAGTATAGTAACTCAGTTTGTCAGTAGTCTGCCTGAGGACAAAGGGAATGGAAATGCGCATTCACGAGACCTCGCCATTTTTTCTTTCCCTCTTTGAATGAATACAACATTGTCCGGTTGGAATATTATTGCTATTTTACGAGAAAAATAGCATAAAAATTGATTTTAAACAGCGTTTGACATGCTTCTAAGTACGGTAATGGAACATTTTGAATTTTTTTGTGTCAATATGCGCTCGCGCGTTACCCTTTGGATAGTGACCTGAACGCACAAACAAAACTGAGATATTTGCACATAACTATGGATTATTTGGAACAAAAACAACATTTGTTGTGGAAGCAGCAGTCCTGGGAGTGCATTCTGACGAAGGTAATCCAATTTTTCTAATAGTAATTCTGAGTTTAGTGAGCCCCGACATTGGCGGGTGTCTGAATAGCTAGCCTTGATGGCCGAGCTATGTACTCAGAATATTGCAAAATGTGCTTTCGCCGAAAAGCTATTTTAAAATCTGACACCGCGATTGCATAAAGGAGTTCTCTATCTATAATTCTTAAAATAATTGTTATGTATTTTGTGAACGTTTATGCTGAGTAATTTAGTAAATTCACCGGAAGTTTTCGGTGGGTATGCTAGTTCTAAACATCACATGCTAATGTAAAAAGCTGTTTTTTAATATAAATATGAACTTGATTGAACAAAACATGCATGTATTGTATAACATAATTTCCTAGGAGTGTCATCTGATGAAGATCATCAAAGGTTAGTGCTGCATTTAGCTGTGTTTTGGGTTTTTGTGACATATATGCTTGCTTGAAAAATGGCTGTGTGGTTATTTCTGGCTATGTACTCTCCTAACATAATCTAATGTTTTGCTTTCACTGTAAAGCCTTTTTGAAATCGGACAATGTGGTTAGATTAACGAGAGTCTTATCTTTCAAATGGTGTAAAATAGTCGTATGTTTGAAATATTGAAATTATAGCATTTTTGAGGTTTTGAATTTCACGCCACGCTCTACCACTGGCTGTTGAATAGAGTGGGATGCTCACGTCCCACCTAGCCCAGAGAAGTTAACATGCTGGTGGAAATTTGGTAAAAGGATTTAAAGTTTCCCTGCATTAAAGTCCCCAGCCACTAGGAGCGTTTTCCTGTTTGCTTATGACGGTATACAGCTCAATAAGTGTGGTCTTAGTGCAAGCATCGGTCTGTGGTGGTATGTAGACAGCTACGAAAAAAACGGATAAAAACTCTAGGTAGATAGTGTGGTCTACAGCTTATCATGAGTCTACCTCAGGCGATCAAAACCTCAAGACTTCCTTAGATATCGTGCACCAGCTGTTGTTTACAAATATACATAGACCCAACCCCTTTTCTTACCAGAGGCTGCTGTTCTATCCTGCCGATATGGTGTAAAACCCGCCAGCTGTATGTTGTTCATGTCATCGTTCAGCGACAACTCAGTGAAACATAAGATATTACAGTTAATGTCCCGTTGGTAGTTTTATCTTGCTCGTAAGTCATCAATTTTATTTTCCAATGATTGCATGTTTGCCAATAGAACGTCATGGCAGTGGAGGTTTACTCACTCGCCTATGAATTCTCAGAAGGCAGCCCAACATCCTCCCCTTTTTCTCCGTTGTCTTCTCTTCACGCAAATGACGGGGATTTGGGCCTGTTCCCGGGAAAGCAGTATATCCTTCACATCGGACTCGTCAGACTCGTTAAAGGAAAAAGCTTCTACCAGTTCGTAGTGAGTAATAGCTGTTCTGATGTCCAGAAGTTATTTTTGGTCATAAGAGATGGTAGCAGCAACATTATGTACAAAATACGTTTAAAAAAAAGTTACAAACAATGCAAAAAAACGAACAAAATAACACAGTTGGTTAGGAGCACGTAAAACATCAGCCATCCTCTCCGGCGCCATTCTATCATGTTCTATTTGTTGCCTAGACTTTACTGCAAATGACACTCAAGTCCACAGAATAAACAATACATTAATATTTTATACTGGTTTATACATTTACATTTACATTTAAGTCATTTAGCAGACGCTCTTATCCAGAGCGACTTACAAATTGGTGCATTCACCTTATGATATCCAGGGGAACAACCACTTTACAATAGTGCATCTAAATCTTTTAAGGGGTGGGGGTGGGGGGGGGTTAGAAGGATTACTTTATCCTATCCCAGGTATTCCTTAAAGAGGTGGGGTTTCAGGTTTCTCCGGAAGGTGGTGATTGACTCCGCTGTCCTGGCGTCGTGACGGAGCTTGTTCCACCATTGGGGTGCCAGAGCAGCGAACAGTTTTGACTGGGCTGAGCGGGAACTGTGCTTCCTCAGAGGTAGGGAGGCGAGCAGGCCAGAGGTGGATGAACGCAGTGCCCTTGTTTGGGTGTAGGGCCTGATCAGAGCCTGAAGGTACGGAGGTGCCGTTCCCCTCACAGCTCCGTAGGCAAGCACCATGGTCTTGTAGCGGATGCGAGCTGGATCGGGTCACCGCCTTGATGTTAGTGGAGAACGACAGGGTGTTGTCCAGGGTCATGCCAAGGTTCTTAGCACTCTGGGAGGAGGACACAAGGGAGTTGTCAACCGTGATGGCGAGATCATGGAACGGGCAGTCCTTCCCCGGGAGGAAGAGCAGCTCCGTCTTGCCGAGGTTCAGCTTGAGGTGGTGATCCGTCATCCACACTGATATGTCTGCCAGACATGCAGAGATGCGATTCGCCACCTGGTTATCAGAAGGGGGAAAGGAGAAGATTAATTGTGTGTCGTCTGCATAGCAATGATAGGAGAGACCATGTGAGGGTATGACAGAGCCAAGTGACTTGGTGTATAGCGAGAATAGGAGAGGACCTAGAACAGAGCCCTGGGGGACACCAGTGGTGAGAGCACGTGGTGCGGAGACAGATTCTCGCCACGCCACCTGGTAGGAGCGACCTGTCAGGTAGGACGCAATCCAAGCGTGGGCCGCGCCGGAGATGCCCAGCTCGGAGAGGGTGGAGAGGAGGATCTGATGGTTCACAGTATCAAAGGCAGCAGATAGGTCTAGAAGGATGAGAGCAGTCTCAGTTGAATGCCCAGTCTTGAAACCTGACTGATTAGGATCAAGAAGGTCATTCTGAGAGAGATAGCAGGAGAGCTGGCCAAGGACGGCACGTTCAAGAGTTTTGGAGAGAAAAGAAAGAAGGGATACTGGTCTGTAGTTGTTGACATCGGAGGGATCGAGTGTAGGTTTTTTCAGAAGAGGTGCAACACTCGCTCTCTTGAAGACGGAAGGGACGTAGCCAGCGGTCAAGGATGAGTTGATGAGTGAGGTGAGGTAGGGGAGAAGGTCTCCGGAAATGGTCTGGAGAAGAGAGGAGGGGATAGGGTCAAGTGGGCAGGTTGTTGGGCGGCCAGCCGTCACAAGACGCGAGATTTCATCTGGAGAGAGAGGGGAGAAAGAGGTCAAAGCACAGGGTAGGGCAGTGTGAGCAGGACCAGCGGTGTCGTTTGACTTAGCAAACGAGGATCGGATGTCGTCAACCTTCTTTTCAAAATGGTTGACGAAGTCATCCGCAGAGAGGGAGGAGGGGGGGAGGAGGATTCAGGAGGGAGGAGAAGGTAGCAAAGAGCTTCCTAGGGTTAGAGGCAGATGCTTGGAATTTAGAGTGGTAGAAAGTGGCTTTAGCAGCAGAGACAGAAGAGGAAAATGTAGAGAGGAGGGATTGAAAGGATGCCAGGTCCGCAGGGAGGCGAGTTTTCCTCCATTTCCGCTCGGCTGCCCGGAGCCCTGTTCTGTGAGCTCGCAGTGAGTCGTCGAGCCACGGAGCAGGAGGGGAGGACCGAGCCGGCCTGGAGGATAGGGGACAGAGAAAATCAAAGGATGCAGAAAGGGAGGAGAGGAGGGTTGAGGAGGCAGAATCAGGAGATTGGTTGGAGAAGGGTTGAGCAGAGGGAAGAGATGATAGGATGGAAGAGGAGAGAGTAGCGGGAGAGAGAGAGCGAAGGTTGGGACGGCGCAATACCATCCGAGTAGGGGCAGAGTGAGAAGTGTTGGATGAGAGCGAGAGGGAAAAGGATACAAGGTAGTGGTCGGAGACTTGGAGGGGATTTGCAATGAGATTAGTGGAAGAACAGCATCTAGTAAA
Source organism: Salmo trutta (assembly GCF_901001165.1). Taxonomy (NCBI): domain Eukaryota; kingdom Metazoa; phylum Chordata; class Actinopteri; order Salmoniformes; family Salmonidae; genus Salmo; species Salmo trutta. The sequence continues at coordinate 51,702,047 of NC_042968.1, read as the reverse complement.
GATGAGGTCAAGCGTATTGCCTGCCTTGTGAGTAGGGGGGAAGGTGAGAGGGTGAGGTCAAAAGAGGAGAGGAGTGGAAAGAAGGAGGCAGAGAGGAATGAGTCAAAGGTAGACGTGGGGAGGTTAAAGTCACCCAGAACTGTGAGAGGTGAGCCATCCTCAGGAAAGGAACTTATCAAGGCGTCAAGCTCATTGATGAACTCTCCAAGGGAACCTGGAGGGCGATAAATGATAAGGATGTTAAGCTTGAAAGGGCTGGTAACTGTGACAGCATGGAATTCAAATGAGGAGATAGACAGATGGGTCAGGGGAGAAAGAGAGAATGTCCACTTGGGAGAGATGAAGATTCCAGTGCCACCACCCCGCTGGCTCGATGCTCTAGGGGTATGCGAGAACACGTGGGCAGACGAGGAGAGAGCAGTAGGAGTAGCAGTGTTATCTGTGGTAATCCATGTTTCCGTCAGCGCCAGGAAGTCTAGGGACTGAGATGAACTAGGCTGAGATGAACTCAGAGATGAACTCAGCCTTGTTGGCCGCAGACCGGCAGTTCCAGAGGCTGCCGGAGACCTGGAACTCCACGTGGGTCGTGCGCGCTGGGACCACCAGGTTAGAGTGGCAGCGGCCACGCGGTGTGAAGCGTTTGTATGGCCTGTGCAGAGGGGAGAGAACAGGGATAGACAGACACATAGTTGACAAGCTACAGAAGAGGCTACGCTAATGCAAAGGAGATTGGAATGACAAGTGGACTACACGTCTCGAATGTTCAGAAAGTTAAGCTTACGTTGCAAAAATCTTATTGACTAAAATGACGAAAATGATACAGTACTGCTGGCTGGTGGAGTAGGCTAGCTAGCAGTGGCTGCGTTGTTGACTTTGTTTGAACGTGTAGCTGGTTAGGTAACCTCGATAGTTTCAGTACTACACCTTGTCATGATACAAAAGCAACTTTGTAGCTAGCTAACATAACACTAATCAAGACGTTCCTTTGTAATGTATTTAGTTTCTACAATGCTGCTCGTCGGTAATAGTTGGCTAGGTTTGGAAAAATGGCGTCGCGGGGGACGGAAATAGCTGGCTAGCTAACCTCGATAATTACTAAACTACACAATTATCAAGCTATGACAAAGACAACTATGTAGCTAGCTAGCTAACACTGCACTAGTCAAATCGTTCCGTTGTAATGTATTAGTATCTACAGCGCTGCTAGTCGTTAACGGTTGGCTAGCTAGCAGTGGGTTTGATGATGACTAGGTGTGTTGACTAAGTCTGGAGTCTGGACAACGGCGTCGCGTCGCGGCTGGCTAGCTAACCTCGATAATTACTCTAAACTACACAATTATCTTAGATACAAAGACAGCAAAGACAACTATGTAGCTAGCTAACTAACACTAACACTAATCAAGTCGTTCCGTTGTAATGTAATAGTTTCTACAGTGCTGCTAGTCGGTAGAAGTTTATGTAGTCAAGTCGTTCCGTTGTAATGTAATAGTTTCTACAGTGCTGCTAGTCGGTAGAAGTTTATGTAGTCGAGTCAATATAATGCCACATACATTTTAGGTCAATATTTCTCAAAGGATGGAGTTATTTCCAGATATTCTGGAAAGTTAGCTAGCTAACTCATTGATCCAGCTTTCAGGAACAGTCCCTCTGATGCTGTACTGCCCAACAGAACAGAAAATCCATAGGTTATACATTTCAGAGGGGAAGTTAAACAAAACCCAAATAGAACTCTCCTTTCCAATACCCACATACATTTTCACAACACTTTCTTTTAAAAAATATATGAATTGCTAACATAAAAACATAGTCCATAAAATTAAGGTAAATGGTGGCAGAAAACAGGCCTCAGATGCCGCTTCCTAGGCCCGGAACAATCTGGGATTTATTTGACAAAGGGAGAGTACTGGAGGGAAGGATAGGGCTGGGTAGAGGGTTTTCCCCTACTTCTTTGTCTTAGCCTGGACAAGTATTTCAAGTGGCCACTTGTGCTGTTTTGCAGCATGCTTGAGCCTAGCCCTCTTCTCCTTTCAGCTGCCGCCCTCTTGCTCTCCTGAGCACTTCCAGATGGCTGACAGCCATACTCGAGATGTCGTCTTCGGTCTTCCAGCAGACTCTGCTGCCACTGTGTCTTGTCTACTGTTCCTGCTGACCTGATGTTTCTGCAGAGCCTTTGGTCCACCTCCCCAAACCTTGCATCCTCCTGTTTAAACATCGCCACTGTGGTCTTCTGTCTGGACTGCAGGGGGTACTTCAAAGTCTGCATTGCATTGAACGTTGAGATGTTCATGTTGGGGCTTCGTGTGTCAATGATGTCGTTCATCCAGCTAAACAAAGACTCAACCCTGGTACCATGAAAGACGGAAAGGGCACCTTTCACCACATTACCCAGGGCTGGATACTTCAGTGTCTGGGCCAAGACATGAGCCCACCACTCCACCATGTCATCTTCCTCCGTGAAGCTGGCCAGGCATGGATCAATGTTGTATCACATGATCTCCTGATGGAGATCACTGCTGGCTGGTGAGAGGTGGCCCAACATTGCGCTCAGCTTCTTCAACTGGATCGCTGCCTGCGAGTGGCCTCTCAAAATCGTGTCCAGAGTAGAAGGTGACGTCAGTGTGTGACTTTACAAGGGCAACTTCTTCTGCATGTAAAGTGCAGAGGTGGTGTAGGCTTTGGTGACCTGTTCCATGAAAGACTTCAGCAGCTGAAATATGGAACACCACAAAACTGACAATTACTACACGTTTTGAAACAATGACAAAAAAGATATCAACATATTTAATGTAATTTAAATTGCAGGGTACTAACAGCATGATTAGGATTCCTGGTTCTGAATCCATCTGCTTCCCACACCACATACATCTCCCTGGCAGACAGCAGCATCTTCTCCTGAAGTACCATCACTCCCATAGTCTTGGGTGACACTTTAGTTATGTATTCAGCTTTGACGAAGCAAGAAAAAAGCTGAAAAGTGTCAAGCTGTTTGTCGTGGAGCTTATGTACCAACGTCTGGCTACCCTGTGAATGTAAAACAACTGTTGTGAAATACAATATTGTATATACAAGTATAGCCAACAGTCGCAGATAGAAAATACCCACCTGAAAAAACATTTTGTCCTCCTTCAGGATAGCCAGTACACCCACGTAAATGCTGAGTTGTAGGTCACTTGTAGTGCCCTCATGCCACACCTTCCTGGTCACCCTCTTCCATCGGTCTTTTACTTTTTTTTTTTACTTTTACTTTCATGCCTGTGAAAACAGAATCAGTAAGTTAATTTTCAATAAGGTACATTTTGCTCATCACTGGTAACCATGATGTACACAAACTCAATACTAAGCTTAACATAGAACTAGTGATGACCTTCACCTTTTCTGTTGAGGTCCTCGTGCAAAGACTTGATCCGCGCTTGTGCCTTCTCGCTCACGTGGTGTTCTTTATAAATGTGTTCCAGTGGGTCCTTGTACAGCTCCTGGTCTTCGTTGCTCAGGAACCCGTAGTACAGGGCCTTGTAAGCCGGCAGCATTCTGTGTGTCAAATGCTGACATATGTAGACAACCAGCGATGGGACACAAACCTCTGAGGATTGGAGGCAGGGATGTTCAGGTACTGGCATATCTCCTTGAGGTACATCACCTGACAAAAAGAGACTATGAAATAATTTATTTCCATATACTGCCCCTTTAAGGTAGGATTGCACAGAAATAAGATAGATTTGGAATAAATTCAGTATTCAGATGAATTAATGAATCAAATGAATAAAGACTTAATTCATTACATGCATTGAGTGATAAGTAAATACCAAACATTCAAATATACTTTTTACTTGATCTGGAGACCACTGATGATCAGTGTGCAGATCATTGAAGAGCTGCTCAAGGGCACTGCAAACTTCTTTGCCGCATTGTGGATGTGATGACAGGAGTCTCCATTAACGTCGAGCAGGGTTGGACATTGCATCTGACGGATCCTTGTCTCGATGCCGGTCTTGCTACCTCTCAAGACCCTACAAGAATCCATCATCATGCTCACCAGAATTTTCCATGGGATGTTATCGTTGAAGAAGTTGCAGAGTGCCCTCTCCAAGCTGACGGCATTCACCTTGATGACCTCCAGGGACCCCAAGTGCTCCACTACCACCTTCCTCATGTCATCATGGTAGTAGCTTACCAGCATGGAGAGGACCTTCAAACCAAATAAAAATCAGGATTTATTTGTCAAATGCACAGTAAACATATGTTGACTGGACAATGAAATGCTTGTTCCTTGAGCTCTCCAACAATGTAAGATAAGATAAGAGAAGATTAAAACAAGATAAAAGTAGTGCAAATAGAGTAGAGACTATAGAATGGCAAATAGATATAAGAAAGCAATAATTAAATATGAGAACAACCTTCTTGTTGCTGTTAGATGTGCTCTCATCCAAGTAAAAAAAAAAGGGAAACCAGCTCAGGTTTGAGAAGGTCCTTTTGGAGAAGGTCCGCACTAGGCCATGGACCATCTTGTACGATGCCACTGTTGTTGAGAGCTTCATCCTCTCCAAAGCCACCTTGTCAATGGCAAGATTTTGCGCTAGCTCAACAATTACTGGAGCAATAGTGAAGGAGAGGGAATGCTCTGCTAGGACACCAAGGACCATAGCCTAGAAGACACAAACTATGAAATTAACTAAAAGTAGGCACACTACATACCGTTTTATCTTGTGTAAATTGCTCAACAGTGCTTATTTCACCTATACTAACAGTTTGCCTGACATGTGCTATGCTGACTTCACAAATAGTGATGCTGCTGACCTAACACACCTACCACTGCATTTGCTATGCGGTCCATAGGGGGAACGGGAAGCTGAGCCTGTTGATCCCTAATCTTCTCTGGCCCCCGGTGGAATGGTGCTGGTGGTGTCTCCCTGGTCTCCTACACTGCACGTTGTTATTACATTGTACACTTTCTGCCTGTGTACATCTGTTCTACAATGTTGGCATAATTTCACTCTTTCAGGCAGAGTACACCTGGCATACCCCTTTTTATCCACTGTATTGAAAAAGTGAGAAAGAGGGAAAGTTCTTTTCACCTCTATAGTGACACCCAGTTTAAACCAGGCCCAGCTCCAGCTACACTTAATCCCTGAATCCACTTGTTTAACAAACAACGCCTCATCTTCACCTAACTCTCTCATTCTGAAAATTAACCACTGAGGGAAAACATTAAGTCGTTAGCTATCTATGAACTAAGTACTAACTATCTAGTTAACATTTCTCACAGATTTCCATCAGGGTCCAGTGAGCAACTAACAACGTTATAGCTTGAGGAACGTTAAGGAGTTGTATACCAGTTAATACTATAGCTAATGTTAGCTCATCTGATGTTGTAACTTTAGCTAGCTAGCTAGCTAAAGCTAGCTGTCTGACTTTGTTAGCCAGCTAATTTTCACACCATAAACTCAATTATTTTATCAGCTCATTAAGTACACTTTATCACCTTCTCACCTCCGCCGGCAGGCTTCTCAACAACCTCTTCGTCCTCGCTTCTGCTGTAACTGGCAAACTGCTTTTCCACTCTCCGGGGTCTTTCCAGAGCGTGCTCTGATGCTGTAACTAGTAAGTTGGTCGTCTCTTCGCTCTTCAGTCGCATGCTACATTTTGTAATTTGTTAACGATTGGCTGAGCCTTGGATACAGCCAGTATTGCTGCAAACACGCATCACCCCCCTCCCCCCCTAAAACTTTCTCATCTGAACGATTTTGGATTCAAAATGTGAATTTCGCAGAAAAGTGACTAGTTTGCATCCCTGATAAAGTCAGAACATCTGCTGTCTCAGCCACTGCCTGTCACCAAGGGTGTAGCCTAAGGCTTGATCCTAGGCCCCACGGTCTTCTCAATTTACATCAACAAAGCTCAGGCAGTAGGAAGCTCTCTCATCAATTTATATGCAGATGATACCATCTCATACTCAGCTGGCCCCTCCCGGATTTTGGGTTAAACACTCTACAATAAAGCTTTCTTAGTGTCCAACAAGCTTTCTCTGCCCTTTACCTTGTTCTGAACACCTCCAAAACAAAGGTCATGTGGCCCTCTCCCCACAGGTGTGATTACCTCATACAAGTACTTGGGAGTATGGCTAGACGGTACACTGTCCTTCTCTCAGCACATATCAAAGCTGCAGGCTAAAGTTAAAACTAGACTTGGTTTCCTCTATTGTAATCGCTCCTCTTTCACCTCAGCTGCCAAACTAACCCTGATTCAGATGACCCTCCTACCCATGCTAGATTACAGAGACATATTTTATAGATCGGCAGGCAAGGGTGCTCTCGAGCGGCTAGATGTTCTTTACCATTTGGCCATCAGATTTGCCACCAATGCTCCTTATAGGACACATCACTGCACTCTATACTCCTCTGTAAACTGGTCATCTCTGTATACCCGTCGCAAGACACACTGGTTGAGTCTTATTTATATAACACTCTTAGGCCTCACTCCCCCCTATCTGAAATATCTACTGCAGCCCTCATCCTCCACATACAACACCCGTTCTGCCAGTCACATTCTGTTAAAGGTCCCCAAAGCACACACATCCCTGGGCCGCTCGTCTTTTCAGTTCGCTGCAGCTAGCGACTGGAACGAGCTGCAACAAACACTCAAACTGGACATTTTTATCTCAATCTCTTCATTCAAAGACTCAATCATGGACACTCTTACTGACAGTTGTGGCTGCTTCGCGTGATGTATTGTTGTCTCTACCTTCTTGCCCTTCGTGCTGTTGTCTGTGCCCAAAAATGTTTCTAACCTGTGATATGCTGCTACCATGTTCTGCTGCTACCATGTTGTCTTGCTACCATGTTTTTGTCATGTTGTGTTGCTGCCATGCTATGATGTCATGTGTTGCTGCCATGCTGTGTTGTTGTCTAAGATCTCTCTTTATGTAGTGTTGTCTCTCTTTTCCTGATGTGTCCCCGCAGGAGGCTTTTTGCCTTTTGGTAGGCCGTCATTGTAAATAAGATTTTGTTATTAACTGACTTGGCTAGTTAAATAAAGGTTAAATAAAAATATTTTTAAAAATGGTTTTCCTTCTGGAAGGTTCTCCCATCTCCACAGAGGAATTCTAGAGCTCTGTCAGTGACCATCGGGTTCTTGGTCACCTTCCTGACCAAGCCCTTTCTCCCCCGATTGCTCAGTTTGGCTGGGCGGCCAGAACTTGGAAGACTCTTGGTGGTTTCAAACGTCTTCCATTTAGGAATGGAGGAGGCCACTCTGGCCTTGGGGACCTTCAATGCTGCAGAAATGTTTTGGTACCCTTCCCCAAATCTCTGCCTCGACACAATCCTGTCTCGGAGCTCTACAGATAATTCCTTCGACCTCATGGCTTAGTTTTTGCTCTGACATGCACTATCAACTATGGGACCTTATATAGACAGATGTGTGCCTTTCCAAATCATGTCCAATCAATTGAATTTACCACAGGTGGACTCCAATCAAGTTGTAGAAACATCAAGGATGATCAATGGAAACAGGATGAACCTGAGCTCAATTTCGAGTCTCATAGCAAAGGGTCTGAATACTTATTTACATAAGGTATCTGTTTTTTTGTTTTAATAAATTTGCAAACATTTCTAAAAACCTGTTTTTGCTTTGTCATTATGGGATAATGTGTGTAGATTGAGGGAAAAAAATTAAAAACTCAGCAAAAAAAAGAAATGCCTGTCCCGTCCTGACCCTAGAAAGATGTCATTTTCTATAGTAGTGTAGGGCAGGGCGTGACAGGGGGTGTTTTTGGTTAATCTATGTTTTCTATTTCTATGTTTAGGTTCTAGTTTGTCTATTTCTATGTTGGGATTGTTTGGAGTTGATCTCTAATTGGAGGCAGCTGATCCTCATTGCCTCTGATTAGAGATCATTTTTAAGTAGGGGTTTTTCTCATTGTTGTTTGTGGGTTATTATCTTTTGAGTAGTGTGTTTTCCTCTCTGCGTCACAGTTTGTTGTTTTTGTGTTTTCAAGTTATTTATGTATTGCATTCAGTTTCACGTCTAATAAATATGTGGAACTACGAACACGCTGCATTTTGGTCCGCTCCTTCGAACAGCCGTGACAACGTCCCTTTTTCAGGACCCTGTCTTTCAAAAATAATTCGTAAAAAATCCAAATAACTTCACAGATCTTCATTGTAAAGGGTTTAAACACTGTTTCCCATGCTTGTTCAATGAACCATAAACAATTAATGAACATGCACCTGTGGAATGGTTGTTAAGACACTAACAGCTTACAGACGGTAGGCAATTAAGGTTACAGTTATGAAAACTTAGGTCACTAAAGAGGCCTTTCTACTGACTCTGAAAAACACCAAAAGAAAGATGCCCAGGGTCCCTGCTCATCTGCGTGAACGTGCCTTAGGCATGCTGCAAGGAGGCATGAGGACTGCAGATGTGGCCAGGGCAATAAATTGCCATGTCCGTACTGTGAGACGCCTAAGACAGCGCTACAGGGAGACAGGACGGACAACTGATCATCCTCGCAGTGGCAGACCACGTGTAACAACACTTGCACAGGATCGGTACATCCGAATATCACACCTGCGGGACAGGTACAGGATGGCAACAACAACTGCCCAAGTTACACCAGGAACGCACAATCTCTCCATCAGTGCTCAGACTGTCTGCAATCGGCTGAGAGAAGCTAAACTAAGGGCTTGTAGGCCTGTTATAAGGCAAGTCCTCACCAGACATCACCGGCAACAACGTCGCCTATGGGCACAAACCCATCGTCGCTGGACCAGACAGGACTGGCAAAAAGTGCTCTTCACTGACGAGTCGCGGTTTTGTCTCACCAGGGGTGATGGTCAGATTCTCACAACAAGAACTGGCAAATCTGGTGCAGTCCATGAGGAGGAGATGCACTGCAGTACTTAATGCAGCTGGTGGCCACACCAGATACTGACTGTTACTTTTGATTTTGACCCCCCTTTGTTCAGGGACACATTATTCCATTTCTGTTAGTCACATGTCTGTGGAACTTGTTCAGTTTATGTCTCAGTTGTTGAATCTTGTTATGTTCATGCAAATATTTACACATGTTAAGTTTGCTGAAAATAAAGGCAGTTGACAGTGAGAGGACATTTCTTTTTTTGCTGAGTTTATAATCAATTTTAGAATAAGGCTGTAACTTAACAAAATGTGGAAAAGGGGAAGGGGTCTGAATACTTCCAAATACACTATCTTTCTATTGATTCCATTACTTTTAGAAAGCTCATTCAACAGAATATATACAGTGCCTTCAGAAGGTATTCACACCCCTTGATCATTTACATATTTTGTTGTGTTACAGCCTGAATTTAAAATAGATGAAATTGGGATTTTTGTTTGTCACTTGCCTACACACACACACACAATACCCCATAATGTCAAAGTGGAATTATGTTTTTCAAAATTTTTACAAATAGAAAATGAAAAGCTGAAATGTCTTGAGTCAATAAGTATTCAACCCCTTTGTTATGGGAAGCATAACATCATAAGCATAAGCATCTCTATGGGGGTACCACAGGGTTCAATTCTTGGGCCAACTCTTTTCTCTGTATACATCAATGATGTCGCTCTTGCTGCTGGTGAATCTCTGATCCACCTCTACGCAGACGACACCATTCTGTATACTTCTGGCCCTTCTTTGGACACTGTGTTAACAACCCTCCAGACGAGCTTCAATGCCATTCAACTCTCCTTCCGTGGTCTCCAACTGCTCCTAAACACAAGTAAAACTAAATGCATGCTCTTCAACCGATCGCTGCCTGCACCTGCCCGCCTGTCCAGCATCACTTCTCTGGACGGTTCTAACGTAGAATTTGTGGACAACTACAAATACCTAGGTGTCTGGTTAGACTGTATACTGTCCTTCCAGACTCACATCAATCATCTCCAATCCAAAGTTAAATCTAGAATTGGCTTCCTATTTCGCAACAAAGCATCCTTCACTCATGCTGCCAAACATACCCTCGTAAAACTGACCATCCTACCAATCCTTGATTTCGGCGATGTCATTTACAAAATAGCCTTCAATACCCTACTCAACAAGCTGGATGCAGTCTATCACAGTGCCATCCGTTTGTCACCAAAGCCCCATATACTACCCACCACTGCGACCTGTACGCTCTCGTTGGCTGGCCCTCGCTTCATAATCGTCGCCAAACACATTGGCTCCAGGTCATCTACAAGACCCTGCTAGGTAAAGTCCCCCCTTATCTCCGCTCACTGGTCACCATAGCAGCACCCACCTGTAGCACGCGCTCCAGCAGGTATACCTCTCTGGTCACCCCTAAAGCCAACTCCTCCTTTGGTCGTCTCTCCTTCCAGTTCTCTGCTGCCAATGACTGGAACGAACTACAAAAATCTCTGAAACTGGAAACACTTATCTCCCTCACTAGCTTTAAGCACCAGCTATCAGAGCAGCTCCCAGATCACTGCACCTGTACATAGCCCATCTATTATTTAGCCCAAACTACTACCTCTTCCCCTACTGTATTTATTTATTTTGCTCCTTTGCACCATATTTTTTATATTTTAACTTTGAACTTTCTTCAAACTACAAATCTACCATTCCAGTGTTTTACTTGCTATACTTTATTTACTTTGCCACCATGGCCTTTTTTTGCCTTTACCTCCCTTATCTCACATCATTTGCTCACATTGTATATAGTCTTTTTTCTACTGCATCATTGATTGTATGTTGTTTTACTCCATGTGTAACTCTGTGTTTTTGTATGTTGTCGAACTGCTTTGCTTTATCTTGGCCAGGTCGCAATTGTAAATGAGAACTTGTTCCCAACTTGCCGACCTGGTTAAATAAAGGTGAAATAAATAAAAATAAATAAAAAAATAAATATGTTCAGGAGTAAAACTGTGCTTAACAAGTCACATAATAAGTTGCATGGACTCACTGTGTGCAAAAATAGTGTTCAACATGATTTTTGAATGACTAGCTCATTTCTGTACCCCACACAATTATCTGTCAGGTCCTTCAGACCAGCAGTGAATTTCAAACACAGATTCATCCACACAGACCCTGAAGGTTTTCCAATGCCTCGCAAAGAAAGGCACCAATTGGTAGATGGGGGAAAAAAAGGCAGACATTGAATATCCCTTCGAGCATGGTGAAGTTATTAATTACACTTTGGATGGTGTATCAGAGCACGTGAGCGGAGTTGAGCGGTTGGAAATCCCGCGCACTGCTCCATGTCCATTCCAACCGCTCCGCTAAAAGGCGCTCAGCGCTCAAAAGGAAAAAAACTGCAGCTCCAAATTTTCTCCATTCATTAAAAATCCCAATTTAACCAACACCCATCTATTTTTGTGACTACCTGGACCTACCATTTGGTTTTGAAGTATTGAAACCAAACCATAGATTTGAATGAAAGGTACTTGAATAAACATGAAAAGGTGAATGTAAGAAGTGCACATCATTTCGAATAGGCTACATGTCATATTAAACAGCATATAGACACTCTAAATAGGTCAGGAGCCAGACAGGGAGCCTAAGGAGGAATGAAAATGAATTCTTTATTATTATTATTATTATAATATATTATTTCAATTATTTCAAGGCTACAAAGAAATACATTGTGAAGCATTTGTGAGTGGGACACAATAGGCTGGTAGGACATCATTCAATCAAATGTATTTATAAAGCCCTTTCTAAATCAGCCGATGTCACAAAGTGCTGTACAGAAACCCAGCCTAAAACCCCAAACAGCAAGCAATGCAAATGTAGAAGCACGGTGGCTAGGAAAAACTCCCTAGAAAGGCCAGAACCTAGGAAGAGACCTAGAGAGGAACCAGGCTCGGAGGGGTGGCCAGTCCTCTTCTGGCTGTGCCGGGTGGAGATTATAACAGAACATGGCCAAGATGTTCAAACGTTCATAGATGACCAGCAGGGTCAGATAATAATAATCACAGTGGTTGTAGAGGGTGCAACAGCACCTCAGGAGTAAATGTCAGTTGGCTTTTCATAGCCGATTATTCAGTTAGAGACAGCAGGTGCGGTAGAGAGAGCAGGTCCAAGGACAAGGTAGCACGTCCAGTGAACAGGTCAGGGTTCCATAGCCGCAGGCAGAACAGTTGAAGCATTGTATTAAATTATTATAGTCTATCAATTGTGCATATAGGCTGTGACTTAGAATTAAATACAAATTAAATGAAAAATGACTTAGTGCCTTGGAATTCATTTTTTGATTTCATTTTTAGATACACGAGTTTGGACAGTCCGGGGCTTTTGGCTCATGCGATGGTGCCTAGAGAACAGGCCAGCAGCAGTGAATAATCTCTACCCACTTGCAAAGCCACTGGGGATGCTAAACACCTTTTTGCCCACTCTTGCCAGGCTGTTTTAAGTTTTTCTATAGGTAGGCCTAAAGGTTTTTAGGCAAAATAACCCAATCAAAACGGAAAGCTCCTTGAACATGGGAATATGCCAGGCCTATTGGGCCAAAATTAATTATGACCTATTGTATAGGTAATAGAACAAAAATGAATGAAACGTTTAAGATATCTGATGTTTTTCTTCCTACTCATCTTTGTACGTCACCTTAATTTAGCACCTGTGTGTTCTATCAGTTTCTTTATGAAAATATTTAGCGAACTCCATGACAGTAGCTAAAGCAAGGGGCTTTAGCAGGACACAAGTTGACTACAAATGCATGCTGGGCCGGGCATGCCCAGACCTCATGAAGTGAACGCTACTAGAGCAAAATTGGAGCGGGCAAGAAGGCTGGATGCTCCAGCATTTGGGAATCTCGCTACACGCTCCAGTCAAATTGGTCACGCTCTGCTCCAGCTCCGCTCACATACTCTGGTATCAATATACCCAGCCAATACAAAGATGAGCTTCCTTCCTATCTCGTTTGCCGGAGAGGAAGGAAACCGCTCAGGGATTTCATCATGAGGCCAGTGGTGACTTTAAAATGTTACAGAGTTGAATGGCTGTGATAAGAAAAAATTGAGGATGGATCAACAACATTGTAGTTACTCCATAATACTAACCTAATTGACAGAGTGAAAAGAAGGAAGTCTGTACAGAATAAAAATATTCAAAAACATGCATCCTGTTTGCAAAAAGGAACTAAAGTAAAACTGCAAGAAATGTGGCACAGCAATTAACTTTTTGTCCTGAATACAAAGTGGTGTGTGTTGTATTGGATTTGACCCAAACATAACTGAGTACCACTTTCCATATTTTCAAGCATAGTGGTAGCAGCATCATGTTATGGGTGTGCTTGTAATCATTAAGGACTGTGGAGTTTTTCAGGATAAGAACATTTATGGAATGGAGGTAAATACAGGCAAAATCCTTGAGGAAAATCTGGTTGCTTTGCACCAGACACTGCGAGATGAATTCACCTTTCAGCAGGACAATAGCCTAAAACACAAGGCCACACCTACACTGTAGTTGCTTAACAAGAAGACAGTGAATGTTCCTGAGTGGCCGAGTTACAGTTTTTAATTAAATCTGCTTGAAAATCTATGGCAAGACTTGAAATTGGCTGTCCAGCAATGATCAACAATCAATTTGAGAGCTTGAAGAATTTTGAAAATAATAAAATGGGCAAATATAGTACAATCCTGGTGTGCAAAGCACTTACTCTTACCCAGAAAGACTCACAGCTGTAATCACTGCCAACGGTGGTTCTAATGTTTTGACTCAGGGGTGTGAATACTTCTGAAATATTATTGTATTTAATTTTCAATAAATTAGCATAATTTTCAATAAATTAGCATAATTTTCAATAAATTAGCAAAAACATGTTTTCACTTCAATGTTTAATCCATTTTCAATTCAGGCTCTAACAACAAAATGTGGAATAAGTCAAGGGGTATACTTTCTGAAGGCACTGTTTAAATGTGATTGTCACCACCTTTCACATCTCAGTGGTTTAGCTGGGTCCTGAAAACAATTCTGTCATGTTGTGTTGCTACCATGATGTTGTTAGCAAGCCAGCTAATCCATCACTGCGTTCACCGGGTTCATCAGTAAACAGACAATTACTGCTGAACCAGTAAATTGGGGCATTCAAATGCTGTCGGAGATTCAAGGTGGAAACTCAGAATTTGATACCCGAGTCTACGAGTTGACAAGTTTCATCACTGACCTTTCACCTTTTCAACCAAAAGATGATGGATCAGAGCCATTTACAGCCCTAATAATGTGGACAATGTAGCTAGTTTGACCACATTTCCAACATTAGCAAGCTAGCTAAAATGTAAGTTCTACGGGTTAAAAAGAGGTTAATACTAAAATGTTATTTCATCACTGAAATTGTTGTGAGTATATCAATTATCCCTGCTAGTCATATAATCTATTATTGCATGTTGCATTGTTGTTGAGTTGTCCGACTTTCAGGGATACTTCCCTCAAACTACAAATGTATGTGTTTTTATCCCTACCTTGTCTGTATCAATTGACCCAGGCCGCTATTAAGTGCTTAGTTCAGTTGTTTTGTTATGTTACATTACAACAGCCTCTGGCTAACATGAACCTCCTGAGACCAACACTGAATGGATGCCAATCGGGCATGTTCAGAGTGCTATAACACATTTCTTAATCAATAAAATGCCATGAGTTGGCACTCACCTATCCTCTTTGTTGACCTGATAGTAGTAGGACCGCTGGCGTATGGCCGAGTAGAACGAGAACGCCTCATTCAGGTAACTTGTTTCTGAGGTACGAAGGCTACGACACAAAAAGAGAAAATGTGTGCTAAGACCTCTGTATTGACTGTGACACTAGTACCAGGTAGTTCCCGAATAAGTGTATGAACGAAACAGATTTCATCAACTTAAAACTACAAATCTTTAGCGAACGCTTTTTAAAATACAAATTCTGCATGTCAGCTTGGTAGCTTGTTTTTATACTGTAAAAATTGGACATGGGACTCAGGTCCCAGAGAGTGTTTATTTTGCCACCAATTTTTGATTGTGTCTCAGTCTTTCATAATTCAGGTATGCATATTATTATGTTATTCATATTAATTTGAATGCCGAAAAAGTAAGTCATTTTAGTTGACAATATTGTTTTCTTATTTTTAGCCATTGTATATTTGTATTGCTTAATTCACAGGTGCATGCAAACAGGGCTACACAAATTGCAGTTAATATTCAGATTTTTTTTTACTGTACTTTTTCAATTTCACCATTTGTGCACATCCGAATAACGAATTCAGATTCTGGCCTACCCCTAGGTCCTAGATCCTAGACCAACCTCCCTATCAAGTACCAGAATTTGTATGAACCAGGATTCATTATCACACAAGTTACAGCATGGATCAGACCTACAATATGTTCCAGGATATGAATGGGACAGATATGTGACACAACCAAGGGTTGGAACCAGTTCAGGGAACTGTAAACTGTAAACTGGAAAATAAACACTGAGGAACAGAACCAGAACGCAAACGTTATTTTAGAAGCATGGGAACCGGTTAATAACGTTATTTTAAATTCCAGGCATTTTTTTTTGACCCACAAACAAATGCAACAAAGCACCTATGCAAAGCCACCACTGTCACTCAAACTTATTCCAGTGTCTCCCTGCCAGCTGAAAATATTTGCCTGTGTGTGTGTGTGTGTGTGTGTGTGTGTGTGTGTGTGTGTGTGTGTGTGTGTGTGTGTGTGTGTGTGTAGGCTATCTGCCCCTCTCCCTCCCTCTGAAGCATGCATCGTCTTTTGTAGCTACTGACATTACAGGCGTGATTCAGGAGAGATATTTTTTAATTAGAGAACAATGGATTAACTTTTTCAATGCTAGTTGAGAATACTGTAGTTATCACGTTGGATGTATTAACTACAAAAAGGTAGGATGTGTTTTGATTTTAATTCTGGTGCCACTCTGCACACACAAGACTTCATAGAAGCCACTCCTCCATAGGTATAATTCTGTGGGCCTAATTCAGATAATGCATGTCATGTCAACAACAAGATGCCCAGCGCTTCATGCACAGCTCTCTCCTCACCTGCAAAATTTCAGTCGCATCCTACACCACACTTGTCTGTCCAATGCATGTATGTAGCTTGCCCTCTCCATAGCAAGCTGCTCTATCAATTGGTGAAGTCATTTAATGTCGAGATAAATGTAAAATAAAAACAGATTGAGGTTTAAAAAGGAATGATATAAACTATTACTTTTTTGTGGTTCGAACCGGTTCAGAACTTTATTTTGCTGGTCGGAATATCAAAAATATAATAATGGTACTGTTCAAAACAAAACAATTGGAAAATAATTTTGATTCCAACCCCTGGACACAACATCCTAAAATGGAGGTGGTGTGCGCGTGTGTGGTGATGTGGTGCAGTTGGAGGACACTTACTAGTAGTGATAGTAGAGCTGGCCTATTTTGGATGCCACCTCCCCTATCTGCCATCTCTTCAGGCCATGCCGATTTTCCAGGACCTGCCTGCTCACAAGCAAAAATAGAAAAAAATAAGCAATGCCGTGTTTAAAACGAACATTTAGGCCAACACATTGAAGATGTATAGGCCTTTAAACTGTCAAACATAACAATCCAAAGATAGAGGCTAGTATACTTCACACAAACAGACTCTGCCCATATTTTAAATGCTGACATTTTAGGAGATACCAATAACTGTTTTTCCTCCTTCCTGAGAGTCAACTGAACTCTGTCCTTTTTGAGCTATTAAAGACTAAATTATAAACTGGGTGGTGATTGGCCGACAGCCATGGCAAATCAGACCGTATACCACGGGTACGACAAAAACATTTATTTGTACTGCTCTAACTTCGTTGGTATCCAGTTCATAATAGCAATAAGGCACCTCGGGGGTTTGTGATATATGGCTAATATACCACGGCTAAGGGCTGTGTCCAGGCACTCTGCATTGCGTCGAGTTTAATAACAGCCCTAAGTCGTGGTATACTGGCCATATACCACACCCCCTCTCGCCTTATTGCTTAAATATATTCTCTGTGAGCAGGGATTGAATATCTCTGAGCACTGCATCTCTACATCTCATCATCTAGGCTCAAACGTTCTTGATCTATCCATTTGGGGAAATGTGTGTGAGAGAAAGGAGCTGTCAGTGGTCAGCTGACCTGTGCTGCTGCTGAAACTTCCACAGCTTGGTGTAGACGTCAAAGGTGCGCCCGAAGTAGGACTGCCACTGCTTGTGCCTGTACTGAGGAAGATCTCTGCGAGAGACAAGAGGGGAAGGGGTTAAGAGGGGGTGAGAGGAAGGAAAATGCAGCTAAGTAGCACAGTCTAAAACTTTCTCTCCGGATGCGAGAAAGGGCAACCTTCGAGCCTTCCAACACCATAACAAATGAAGACATCGTAATGTGATGACACCTCTTCATTAGAGCTTAGTGCCTTGTCTTGGCAGGATTAGGGGAGGCCTTTACTGCTACAAATATATAATTGACATTTAACTCTATTTGCAGGTGTAAATACTACATGTATCACCTTTAAAACAGTTTATTATTTTTGTGAATTCTATTCAACATTTTTGTTGCTACCTATGAATTTTTGGTATTTTATTAGGACCCCCATTAGCTGTTGCAAAAGCAGCAGCTACTCTTCCTGGTGTCCACACAAAACATAATACAGAACATCATTAAACAAGAACAGCTCAAGGACAGAACTACAAACATTTTTAAAAAGGCACACGTAGCCTACATATAAATGTTTATTTTACCTTTATTTAACTAGGCAAGTCAGTTAAGAACAAATTCTTATTTTCGATGACGGCCTAGGAACAGTGGGTTAACTGCCTTGTTCTGTGGCAGGACGACAGATTTTAAACTTGTCAGCTCGGGGATTCAATCTTGCAACCTTTCGGTTACTAGTCTAAAGCTCTAACTACTAGGCTACCTACAATGCATACACACAAACTATCTAGGTCAAATAGGGGAGAGGCGTTGTGCCGCAAGGTGTTAAGTTTGTTTTTCTAAACCAGGTTTGCTGTTTGTTTGAGCAATATGAGATGGGAGGAAGTTCCATGCAATAAGGGCTCTATATAATACTGTACGTTTTCTTGAATTTGTTCTGATTTTGGGGAATATAAAAAGACCGCTGGTGGCATGTCTGGTGGGATAAGTGTGTGTGTCAGAGCTGTGTGTAAGTTGACTATGCAAACAACTTGGGATTTTCAACAAATTAATGTTTCTTATAAAAATAAGAAGTGATACAGTCATTCTCTCCTCAACTCTTAGCCAAGAGAGACTGGCATGCATAGTATTAATATTAGCCCTCTGATTACAATTAAGAGCAAAACGTGCCACTCTGTTCTGGGCCAGCTGCAGCTTAACTAGGTCTTTCCTTGCAGCACTGGACCACACGGCTGGACAATAATCAAGATTAGACAAAACTAGAGCCTGCAGAACTTGCTTTTTGGAGTGTGGTGTCAAAAAAGCAGAGCATCTCTTTATTACGGCTAGACCTCTCCCTATCTTTGCAATCATTGAATCCATTGAATGTTTTGACCATGACAGTTTACAATCTAAGGTAACACCAAGTAATTTAGTCTCCTCAACTTGTTCAACAGCCACACCATTCATTACCAGATTCAGCTGAGGTCTACCACTTAAGGAATGATTTGTACCAATTACAATGCTCTTAGTTTTAGAGATGTTCAGGACCAGTTTATTTCTGGCCAACCATTCCAAAACAGACCGCAATTCTATGTTAATGGTTTCAGTGACTTCATTGGCTGTGGTTGCTGATGCGTATATGGTTGAATCATCAGCATACATAGACACACATTCTTTATTTAATGCCAGTGGCAGGTCATTGGTAAAAATATAAAAGAGTAGAGGGCCTAGAGAGCTGCCCTGCGGTACACTACACTTTACATGTTTGACATTAGAGATGCTTCCATTAAAGAAAACCCTTTGAGTTTTATTAGATAGATAGCTCTGAATCCACGATATTTACATTTTACATTTAGCAGATGCTCTTATCCAGAGCGACTTACAGTAGTGAATGCATACATTTCAAACAGCTTTTTATTTTATTTAATTTTGTTTGTACTGGCCCCCCGTGGGAATCGAACCCACAACCCTGGCGTTGCACACACCATGCTGGCGTTGCAAACACCATGCTCTACCAACTGAGCCACAGGGAAGCTGGCAGAGGTTAAAAAGCCATAGCACTTAAGTTTTTTCAACAACAGGTTATGATCAATAATATCAAAAGGCTGCACTTAAATCTAACAGTACAGCTCCCACAATCTTCTTATTATCAATTTCTTTCAACGGATCATCAGTCATTTGTGTCAGTGCAGTACATGTTGAGTACCCTTCTCTATAAGCATGCTGAAAGTCTGTTGTTAATTTGTTTACAGAGAAATAGCATTGTATTTGGTCAAACACAATTTGTTCCAACAGTTTGCTAAGAGCTGGCAACAAGCTTATAGATCTGCTGTTAGAACCAGTAAAGGCTGCTTTACCACTCTTGGGTAGCGGAATTACTTTGGCTTCCCTCCAGGCCTGAGGACAAAGACTTTCCTAAAGGCTCAGATTAAAAATATGACAGATAGGAGTGGCTATGGAGTCAGCTACCATCCTCAGTAGCTTTCCATCTAAGTTGTCAATGCCAGGAGGTTTGTCATTATTGATCGTTAACAATAATTTTTCCACCTCTCCCACACTAACTTAACAAAATTCAAACTTGCACTGCTTTTCTTTCATTATTTGTTTTTTTTTATGCATGAATATAATTGCTCACTCTTTGTAATGGGCATTTCCTGCCGAAGTTTGCCCACTTTGCCAATGAAATAATCATTAAAATAATTAGCAACATCAAATGGTTTTGTGATGAATAAGCCATCTGATTCGATGAAAGATGGAGTGGAATGTCTTTCTACCAATAATTTAATTTAAAGTACTCCAAAGTTTTTTTCCATCATTCTTCATATCATTGATCTTGGCTTCATAATAAAGTTTCTTCTTCTTTTTGTTGAGTTCAGTCACATAATTTCTCAATTTGCAGTAAGCAAGCCAGTCAGATGTACAGCCAGACTTATTAGCCACTCCTTTTGCCCCATCTCTTTCAACCATACAGTTTTTCAATTCCTCATTAATCCATGGAGCCTTAACAGTTCTAACAGTCTGTTTCCTATCAGGTGCATGTTTATCAATAATTGGAAGAAGCAATTTCATAAATTCATCAAGTGCAGCGTCTGGATGCTACTCATTAATCACATCAGACCAAAATATTTGTAACATCATCCACACAAGAGTCACAGCAAAATCTTTTGTATGATACACTATTTTAGGCCCAGCTGTTGGAACTTTGGCTTTCCTGGATATAGCCACTATATTGTGATCACTGCATCCAATGGGTACAGATATAGCTTTAGAGCAAATTTCAACAGCATTCGTAAAAATGTGATCAATACATGTGGATGATCTTGTTCCTGTAGTGTTTGTAAACACCCTGGTAGGTTGATTAATAACCTGGACCAGATGACAGGCACTGGTTACAGTATGTAGCTTCCTCTTGAGCGGACAGCTTGATGAAAACCAGTCAATATTCAGATGCTCAAGAAAGTAGACCTCTCTGTTTACATGACATACACTATCAAGCATTTCACACCTATTATTTAGATACTGACTGTTAGCACTTGGTGGCCTATAGCAACACCCCAAAATAAAAGGCTTTAGATGTGCCAAGTGAACCTGCAACCACAACCCTTCAATAACACTTGACATAAGATCTTCTCTAAGCATTACAGGGATATTGCTCTGAATATATACAGCAACTCCTCCCCCATAAGCATTTCTGTCTCTATAAATGTTATATCCTTTTTTTGCTACTGAAGTATCATCAAATGAATTATCTAAGGGAGTCTCAGAAATGGCTAATATATGAATGTTATCTGATGTTATGATTTCATGAACCTTATTTCTAAGGCTACATACAGTTAAAGTCGGAAGTTTACATACACCTTAGCCAAATACATTTAAAAACTCAGTTTTTCACATTTCCTGACATTTAATCCTAGTAAAAATTCGCTGTCTTAGGTCAGTTAGGATCACCACTTTATTTTAAGAATGTGAAATGTCAGAATAATAGTAGAGAGAATGATTTATTTCAGCTTTTATTTCTTTCATCACATTCCCAGTGGGTCAGAAGTTTACATACACTCAATTAGTATTTGGTAGCATTGCCCTTAAATTGTTTAACTTGGGTCAAATGTTTTGGGTTGCCTTCCACAAGCTTCCCACAACACGTTGGGTGAATTTTGGCCCATTCCTCCTGACAGAGCTGGTGTAACTGAGTCAGGTTTTTAGGCCTCCTTGCTCGCACACGCTCGTTCAGTTCTGCTCACAAATGTTCTATAGGATTGAGGTCAGGGCTTTGTGATGGCCACTCAAATACCCTGACTTTGTTGTCCTTAAGCCATTTTGCCACAACTTTGGAAGTATGCTTGGGGTAATTGTCCATTTGGAAGACCCATTTGCGACCAAGCTTTAACTTCCTGACTGATGTCTTGAGATGTTGCTTCAATATATCCAATTAATTTTCCATCCTCATGATGCCATCTATTTTGTGAATTGCACCAGTCCCTCCTGCAGCAAAGCACCCTCAAAACATGATGCTGCCACCCCCGTGCTTCATGGTTGGGATGGTGTTCTTCAGCTTGCAAGCCTCCCCCTTTTTCCTCGAAACATAACGATGGTCATTATGGCCAAACAGTTCTATTTTTGTTTCATCAAACCAGAGGACATTTCTCCAAAAAGTACGATCTTTGTCATCATGTGCAGTTGCAAACCATAGTCTGGGTTTTTTATGGCGGTTTTGGAGCAGTGGCTTCTACCTTGCTGAGCGGCCTTTAAGGTTATGTCAATATAGGACTCGTTTTACTGTGGATATAGATACTTTTGTACTTGTTTCCTCCAGCATCTTCACAGGGTGAAGATGTCCTAACAGACATGCCAAAACTATAGTTTGTTAACAAGAAATTTGTGGAGTGGTTGAACAACGAGTTTTAATGACTCCAATCTAAGTGTATGTAAACTTCCGATTTCAACTGTATATTAATATGGGCTATTTTCAGCCCTTTCCTGGGTAGCTTTTCAGGGACAGACATCATATTGAAAAGAGCAGACAAAGCAAGAGAAAAAAAATACATTCAGCTGTCCATTAATCAATTGGTGTGTGTGTGTGTGTGTGCTGCGGGGTTGAGACTATGAACCCATAGGCTTGGCTCTCTCATCCCTTCCAGGCTTCTGGAAGGGAGGGTGAACAATGAGCCTGTCGTAGCAGATGTACGCAAGGTCCCCATGCACTCTGGCAGCTTTCATGGCTGGAATCAGTTCGTTCCTCTTCTGGCGCACAGCTTTAGGATAGTCCTTGTTGAGGATGATATACGTTCCTCTCAAGTTTTTGGCTCTTTCCAGAACAGCTACCTTGTCCTTGAACCTCAGGAACTTGACCACTATCGGGCCTATCACCTGGGCCGGTGGTGGGTTTTCCAGTCCTGTGGGCGCGCTCCACCTCAATCTTCCTGTGGTCCATCTTCAATTTCTCGGAGATCATTTCCCTCACTTTGTCCTCAGACTCCATCCAGGTCTCATGTGGAGATTCTGCAATTCCGTCTACAACCATGTTGTTTCGCCTTGATTGTCCCCCGAGATAGTCTGATTTATCTGTCATTGTTATCATGGATTCACACACAGAACTGATGTCCTCTCTTAATGGCTTACAGATTGCTGTCATCTTGCCTTTCTTCTGTTCAACTCGTCAAGCAGAACCTGGGAAAACTGCCAACTGTTCTTCAGGTCCTGGACCTCTCTGGTCAGGTCGTCCATTCTTTTATTAGTAGAATCCACGAGTATTTGGACAAAACACTTGAAATGATTTTCTTGTTGTTGTAACAACTGCTTATAGGTCTCTTTTTGTTTGTTTAAAAGGTCCTTCACATGTGATAGACACCACTGGCACTGTCCTCAATGATACTCCCGCCGACTTTGGTCTTTGTCATGGTAGCTAGCAATGTATGTTAGGCTGTTACTTCTTGCATTTCCAGACAGGGCAGGTCACAGGGAAAATTGAAAACAACAAACAGCAGGGATCTAGACAGCCACAACGGCTAACCGTGTCGCGGGCTGCGTTCAAGAACACCTCGCTAGCTTGATGTCCAGCTAGCTAGCAGCTAGGCTAACTGCGACGCTAAATAGCTCCTCAGACCCGGCCTTGGTCGGCAGGATCACTGGAAAGATACAAGCAGTCCCAGCAACTAATGCCAACTGCGTCGTGGGATCCAACATAAGAAGCTAGGTAGCTACCAAGAACTTTCAAATATACTTTTAAACAACAAACTTTCCAAAAAAACCAAACCGAGCTCTTCCTCGTACAACAGGAAGTGACGATATAGCACACACTGAGTTGTGTCCCAGACAGCGCTATCCCAGGGTATATTAGGATGCAACTGAATAAAAAATAAGTTTAAAAAAGTACAACAAAATAGGGGAAGCAAAGAGGGATTTGGGAGCACTAAAATATGAGCTGGCTATGCAACAGAGGAAACATCAGTGCTGTCTAGGGAATATATATCTTAAGTAACTGTTTAGTAACAGTATTACATAATAGCAAAGTATACATTTGTAAAACATACATCCAGGTCACCTCTGAGCTGTCATATCAACTCATTCACACAACAGCAGATCAGAAAGGCTATGTGGAGACCCTTTGATGGTCTACCTCAAAGTCATTCTCTGGACATGAGGGCTATATTTTGCTTTCCTATTAGTCAACATTGTGCCTGAAGAGTAGTGTGCGCACATGTGTGATGGAGAGCAGTGTTTCCCAACTCCAGTCATCAAGCACCAAATTTAATCAAGTGTGCTTGTCCGGGCTACAATAAAATGTGTGCTGTTGGGGGTACTCGAAGACAGGAGTTGGGAGGGCTAGGATGCGTGAAGTGGTGAGTCGGAGGGGTGGTGATGTGATTGAATCTGATGAGGTCTGCCTGTCAGCTGGAGTGCAAGTCGGCCACTTTGCCTGTAATCCCCCCTCCGATTTACAGTATACGCTGAAGCGCCGGGCCTTTATCATTCAAGCATTGCCATGACAACATATCTGGAGACTAGAGGAGAGGAGCAGGCAACGGTGGCTGTAGTAGCAAAAGTGCAGCAGCACTTAGTAAAGTACAGATACCCCCAAAAACAACTTAAGTATTATTTTAAAGTGTTTTTACTTTAGTACTTTTCACCACTGCAAAGTAGTGCCAAACATGACATTGCACAGAAGGATTTTGAGTGTTATGTTTATCAGTATAGTGTTGTGTTTTTAGGCTATGCATGCTATGCATCGCAGGAGGTTCCGGACTGTGGACCGTCGCAGGAGGTTCCGGACTGTGAACCGTCGCCGGAAGCTCTGGACTGGGGGCCGTCGCCGGAAGCTCTGGACTGGGGGCCGTCGCCGGAAGCTCTGGACTGGGAACCGTCGCAGGAGGCTCCGGACTGGGAACCCTCGCAGGAGGCTCTGGACTGGGTCCCGTCGCCGGATGCTCAGGACTGGGAACCGTCGCAGGAGGCTCCGGACTGGGAACCCTCGCAGGAGGCTCCGGACTAGGAACCCTCGCAGGAGGCTCTGGACTGGGTCCCGTCGCTGGAGGCTCCGGACTGCAGACCGTCGCTGGAGGCTCTGGACTGCAGACCGCCGCAGGAGGCCTGGTGCGTGGAGCTGGCACAGGACGTACCAGGCTGTGGAGGCGCACTGGAGACAAGGTGCGTAGAACCGGAACAGGACGTACTGGGCCGTGGAGGCGCACTGGTGGTCTGGAGCGTAGAGTTGGCATAATGTGTCCTGGACAGATGACAACCTTCGCACGGCAAGAGCTGGGAGCTGGCACAGGACGCACCGGGCTGTGGAGGCGCACTGGAGACAAGGTGCGTAGAACTGGCACACATTGTACCGGAACGATGACACGCTCCTCAAAGCGAATGCGGAGAGCTGGCACAGGTGGCATCGGACGGCTAACACGCTCCTCAGGGCGAATGTCTTGCCTCCCCAGCCAAACAGCTCTTCCGCTTCACTCTCTTCACATTTCGCCAACCACTCCTCGAAGGTATCTATCTCACCCCTCCGTTCACTCTCTCTCAATCTATCCAACGCTTCCTCCATGGTCTCTAACTCACCCCTCAGCGTCGCCGACCACCCCGTGTGCCCACCCCCCACCCCCCCAAAAAAATGTTTGAGGTTGCTTCTTGGGCCTACGTCGTGGCCGCGAGCCGCGATGTTGTCGCTTCTCCTCCTTCGCTGCTTCTGCCTGCTTCCATGGCAGACTTTGTCTCCTGCCATTATTTCGGCCCAAGTCCAGGATGTCTTCCACTCCTGGCTTTCCTCCCAGGCCCAGGATCCCTGCTCCTCCTGGGCACGCTGCTTGGTCCGTGGCTGGTGGGATCTTCTTTCACGGCCGTCGTTGTAAGAATGGTCGGACCAAGATGCAGCGTGGTTTCTGTTCATCATCTTTATTACGTGAACCGGCAAAAAAAAACAATAAAGAACAAAATGAACGTGAAGCTATGCAGTGCTCAAGGCAACAATACACAAACAAGATCCCACAACCAACAGGTGGGAAAAAGCTGCCCAAATATGATCCCCAATCAGAGACAACGATAGACAGCTGCCTCTGATTGGAAACCATACCAAGCCAACCTAGAAATAAAGAAACTAGAATGCCCACCCTAGTTACACCCCGACCTAACCAAAATAGAGAATAAAGGATCTCCAAGGTCAGGGCGTGACAACTATTTATATTTTTGACAACTTTTACTTTAAGAAAATAATGTACTTTTTACTCCATACATTTTCTCAGACACCCAAAAGTACTTGTTATATTTAGAATGCTTAGCAGGACAGGAAAATGATCCAATTCACGTACTTATCAAGAGAATATCCCTGGTCATCCCTACTGCCTCTGATCTGGCAGACTCACGAAAGACCAGTATTGCCAACTAATTTTCAGGGTAAGTTGCTAGAGGCAGGTTGATTTGTTGCTAAAAGTTGCTAAATGACGTTGTGATGTCATTGCGTGATAACGTAAAACTGCATCATTACGTAGAATACACAATAACGTACTCACAATTGACTGGCCATCTCGGCAAAAAATATTATTTGACATTTGTTCAGGTACAGACTCCCACTCTTTTCTGTACTTCTGGCTGTACAATTTTGTTTGAGACATGTTGATTGATGTTGTAAGTTCTGTTCAAGATCAAACATTCGTGACCAACTATATTCATTGGTTTTGGCTTGTCGAACCCGTACTACTGCTGCTGGAGTCAGCCAACAATGATTTGCAATTTACTGAAATTGCTGCTGGCCTGCTGCTGCCTGTGCACGAGCCTGCTGCTGATGTCACTCACAACTTTTGCAGCCAGGCATGTGTGTTGTGACTGAGTGTGAGAAAATCGTTTTTGTGTCATTTAGAGGGAAAATGCGTGCATTTTAGCGTTTGAGTCACTTTTCAAAAGTTGCTAAAAGTTCCAAATACATTTTTTTAAAGTAGCTAAATTTGTTGCTAGGTGCTGTTTGAACAAAACGTTTCCAGGGTAGTCTGAAAAGTTGCTAAATCTATCAACAAAATTGCTAAGTTGGCATCACTGCTAAAGACATGCTTAATTTGTAAATGATGCCGGAGTGTTGGAGTGTGCCCCTGGCTATCCATTAATAAAAATGTACATCTGAAAATGGTGCCATCTGGTTTGCTTAATAAGGAATATAAAATGATTTATACTTTCACTTTTGATACTTAAGTATATTTAAAGCCAAATACTTTTAGACTTTCAATCAAGTAATATTTTACTGGGTGACTTTTACTTGAGTCTTTTTCTATTAAGGTATCTTTACTTTTACTCAAGTTTGTCAATTAGGTACTTTTATGTGTGCCACACTAGCATACAGAATATGGAACAAATACAGTACACACACACACACGACAGACAGACAAATATCAATCTCTAGTCTTTTTACACAAATACACAAACCTACAAAGCCCTTGGTTGATGTAAATACACCACTCACTTAAATTAAGGAGAGACTTGAGGTGCACTTCTTTGTGAAACTGCAGGGTGCTGGGCCCAATGTCAAAAGATTGAACAGACTGCCTTACTCAGATAATGAAAGGATGAAGAATGGGAAGAAGATTAACTTGTAAATATTACACAAAAAACGTGTGCTCCCATACATTGGTAACGCTAAGGCTTAGTGATTTGTTTCTTACCCTAATGACCTTGCTGGCTGTGGCAAACGATGTCTTGACTGTCATATCAGGATGATGGGTCAGATAATCAAGCAGAATTCAATTTAGCCAAATTCCATGCGCCATTAATTTTGTATCCCTATGAACAAGATTAACACCCACAAGACATATTACCAAACAGAGGGAAGAGAGGGCTAGATAAGGAAATTCCTGCTCTGTTGTTACCGGTCGGACTGCATCATACAAGCGGTCTCTCAGTTAGTATATGACACTTAATATGCATAAATGTTAGTTATTTAATCATCCACACATTTTCTCCCTCATTTGACATTAGCTGGTCCAATATCATGTAGTTACACTGAACAAAAATATAAACGCAACATGTAAAGTGTTGTTCTCATGTTTCATGAGCTGAAATACAAAATCCCAACAATTTTTCATACGCACAAAAAAGCTTTTCTCAAAAATGTTGTGCACAAATTTGTTTACATCCCTGTTAGTGAGCATTTCACCTTTGCCAAGATAATCCATCCACCTGACAGGTGTGGCATATCAAGAAGCTGATTAAACCGCATGATCATTACACAGGTGCATCTTGTGCTGGGGGCAATCAAAGGCCACTCTAAAATGTGCACTTTTGGTCACACAACACAATGCTACAGATGTCTCAAGTTTTGAGAGAGTGTGCAATTGGCATGCTGACTGCAGGAATGTCCACTAGAGCTCTTGCAATTTTACAAGCAGACCTTGTCCAAAAAAGCTACGCTGCTTGGACCGCTCAGGATGATAAGAATCCTACCAATTACAACAAGGTTCCAGGTATAGGCCTACGGGCATCATACTCCATGTGGAACAGAGTCTAGATTTTTGTTAAAATACTCTGGTCACAGAATATAAAATTAAATAGAGCAATATATCACATTACTTCTTCCTAGTAATACATTTCTTGTTTTAGAAACGTTTCTGGGGCTCCAGAGTGGCGCAGCGGTCTAAGGCACTGCATTGCAGTGCTAGAGGTGTTACTATAGACCCGGGTTCATTCCTGGGCTGCGCCACAACCGGTCATGGCAGGGAGTCCCATAGGACGGCGCACAATTGGCCCAGCATCGTCTGGGTTAGGGAGAGGGTTTAGCCAGAGGGGTTTTACTTGACTCATCACACTCTAGCGACTCCTTGTGGCGGGCCGGGTGCCTGCAGGCTGACCTGGTCGTCAGTTGAACTGTGTTTCGTTCAACACATTGGCTTGCTTCCGGGTTAAGCTGGCAGGTGTTAAGGAGAGCGGTTAGGCGGGTCATGTCGTTTCGGAGTACGCATGACTCCACCTTCACCTCTTCCGAGCCCGATTGAAATTGGGGAGAAAAGAGAGAGTGGGGGAGAGGGGAATAAATAAAACACTACTAAGCATGCTCGTCATTTCTTTTGTCATTCTTTGGGTAATTATGGCCCAAAAAATGATATTGGCTAGTAAGTGGCTGGTATTAAAAAAAAGTTCTCAAATTCAAATTCTCTAAAAACGGAGGAGGCTTAATTACAACTTGTGTCTGACAACACTGTTGCAGTGAGCTCATAGTGTTTCCTGTCTCTTCTTGTTTCAGATTGGGACGCCGCTCCAGTTTCTATCCATACATCACAGGGATGAGCAGAATGGGGGTTCATTACTAAGAGAAGTAATGAAGCAACCAATTCAAAGGCACGTGTTGTTACTACTGTACACACTCGTAAGGGACAGAGGGGGAGTGAGAGTGCAAGCGAACAAGGGAGAAGATACAGCCTGCAGCTACTGACATACCAAGCCTAAAAAATATTTTAACTTGTAGAATTTTTTATACTAGGCCTAATAGCCTTTCCGTGGAGAAAAGCAGACTAGCTCTTGCTAATTGCTAAACGTAAAATAGGCCTAGGCCAAATGAACTGTCGCACAGCGAAAAAGATGAATGAATGAATGAACAATCATTAGTAAAATGGAAACTTCCAAACCACTTGAGCATCAAGGCAAGCAATGAATGGCATGACATAAAAGATGCTCAATCTAAACAGCATTTGTTGTTGAAATGCAACATTTAAATATGATTTTCTATATTATTTGTCATTAAGTATTATTTGCAGTCGTCACTATGACAATGAAAACACCCTGAAGCACTGAATGGTCTTGTGTTACCACCTTATTAATAGAACTACAGAGTGCAGTAAGATTGACAGGTGTACTGCAGAACGATAAATGGTCCGCTGGTGTGGATGCTCGCCAACCTTTAGTTATGTATAATTTATCATTATAGTTATTGTCCTTGGTGTGGATGGCCCTTAAAGGTTGACAAATAAGACAAAGTGCCATGTCAAACTGAAAAGGTTGTACTCTTCAAATTGGGGTTGATACTAAGAAATGTGGTATTACAGAAATGGTATATTTTCATTCATCTTAATTCTGAGAGTGTGGACCTTCTTTTTACCGTTGATCATTTAGGTCTACGAGCCATTTATTAAATAACTAACTGATCATTTAGGTTTACGAGCCATTTATTAAATAACTAACTGATCATTTAGGTCTACGAGCCATTTATTAAATAACTAACTGATCATTTAGGTTTACGAGCCATTTATTAAAAAACTAACTGATCATTTAGGTTTACGAGCCATTTATTAAATAACTAACTGATCATTTAGGTCTACGAGCCATTTATTAAATAACTAACTGATCATTTAGGTTTACGAGCCATTTATTAAAAAACTAACTGATCATTTAGGTTTACGAGCCATTTATTAAATAACTAACTGATCATTTAGGTCTACGAGCCATTTATTAAATAACTAACTGATCATTTAGGTTTACGAGCCATTTATTAACCTCTCTAGGGTATGTGGGACGAAATCGTCCCACCTACTCAACAGCCAGTGGAATCCCGTGGCGCGATATTCAAATACCTTAGAAATGCTATTACTTCAATTTCTCAAACATATGACTATTTTACACCATTTTAAAGACAATACTCTCGTTAATCTAACCACACTGTCCAATTTCAAAAAGGCTTTACAACGAAAGCAAAACATTAGATTATGTCAGGAGAGTACCCAGCCAGAAATAATCAGACACCCATTTTTCAAGCTAGCATATAATGTCACAAAAACCAAAACCACAGCTAAATGCAGCACTAACCTTTGATGATCTTCATCAGATGACACTCCTAGGACATTATGTTATACAATACATGCATGTTTTGTTCAATCAAGTTCATATTTCTATCAAAAAACAGCTTTTTACATTAGCATGTGACGTTCAGAACTAGCATACCCACCGCAAACTTCCGGTGAATTTACTAAATTACTCACGATAAACGTTCACAAAAAACATAACAATTATTTTAAGAATTTTAGATACAGAACTCCTTTATGCAATCGCGGTGTCCGATTTTAAAATAGCTTTTCGGCAAAAGCACATTTTGCAATATTCTGAGTAGATAGCTCGCCATCACGGGCTAGCTATTTTGACACCCACCCAAATATCCTCTGTTTTGTTCTTGCGTTCAAGACACTATCCGAACGGTGACGCGCGGACGCGTATCATGACAAAACATTTCTAAATATTCCATTACCGTACTTCGAAGCATGTCAAACGCTGTTTAAAATCAATTTTTATGCGATTTTTCTCGTAAAAAAAGCGATAATATTCCGACCGGGAAACCCTGTTTTCGTTCAAAGACTCAAAATCTAAAATGGACTCTTCTCGTACACGCGCACGCCTGTCTCATTGTTCTCAGATCGACCACTATCCAAATGCGCTACTGTTTTTCAGCCATGGGCTGCAAAGTCATCATTCAACGTTCTGGCGCCTTCTGAGAGCCTATGGGAGCCTCAGGAAGTGTCACGTTACAGCAGAGATCCTTTGTTTTCAATAAAGAGAGTGTAGAAGGCCAAGAAATGGTCAGAGAGGGCACTTCCTGTACAGAATCTTCTCAGGTTTTTGCCTGCCATATGAGTTCTGTTATACTCACAGACACCATTCAAACAGTTTTAGAAACTTTAGGGTGTTTTCTATCCAAATCAAACAAGTATATGCATATTCTAGTTTCTGGGCAGTAGTAATAACCAGAATAAATCGGGTACGTTTTTTATCCGGATGTGAAAATACTGCCCCCTACCCTAGAGAGGGTAAATAACTAACTGATCATTTAGGTCTACGAGCCATTTATTAAATAACTAAGTGTGAAGTTCCTTTTTTATAGCTTACTGCAATGAATGTCAGATAATTTAAAAGTAGGCCAATTAAACAATTCGAAACGACTTATCAACAGTCAAAAACACCAATACAGAGGCCTCGACAGACAGACAGACAGACAGACAGACAGACAGACAGACAGACAGACAGACAGACAGACAGACCTTAGGCCATTGAAGAGTTGTTTGGATTTGTCCAGTAGGTAGCAGAAGTCTGTGACTGTCTTCCTTTCACCCAATGGGATGTCATCCTCAGCCCCAGTCATGGCACCTGACTCTTACCCCTGAAAAACAAGAGAGCATATTTTTTATTTTATTTTATTTCACCTTTATTTAACCAGGTAGGCAAGTTGAGAACAAGTTCTCATTTACAATTGCGACCTGGCCAAGATAAAGCAAAGCAGTTCGACAACATACAACAACACAGAGTTACAGATGGAGTAAAACAACATACAATCAATGATGTAGTAGAAAGAAATAAGACTATATACAATGTGAGCAAATGATGTGAGATAAGGGAGGTAAAGGCAGAAAAAATGCCATGGTGGCAAAGTAAATAAAGTATAGCAGGAAAAACACTGGAATGGTAGATTTGTAGTTTGAAGAAAGTTCAAAGTTAAATATAAATAATATGGTGCAAAGGAGCAAAATAAATAAAATAAATAAATACAGTAGGGGAAGAGGTAGTAGCTTGGGCTAAATTATAGATGGGCTATGTACAGGTGCAGTGATCTGTGAGCTGCTCTGACAGCTGGTGCTTAAAGCTATCTTTGACTTGACAGAGGCCATATAATACAAACATTAAAACTAAAAGGGCATTTTGTCATTTATTATTATTTTTTGTAGATAATATGCATCTGACAATAATGGATGTATGCTCAAAAATGAGTTTTTTCAATTGAAGACTGCAAACACCATGTCTCTGGAATACATATTGTTTGGAAGATAACAAAAGACTACAAAAAAGTTGTGTCTTTTCTGCATCATCAAACAACCAAAGTGCTCTACACTGTCCAACAATTCACTGTCAAGCTCTGGTGAGCAGGCTCTGGCTATAAGCATGAGAGAGCCCCCAGACAAAAGTGCAAAGGTCTTTTATAGCCAAGATACACCCCTTTCATTCTACATGATGAACAACAGATGGATGGAATGGGTCACAAGGTTAGGATTTGTATGAAAGATACTTATTATTCACAGCAGACAGTATCTGCTGTAAAAACAGTTATCTTTGTGTTATCAGGGTCTGGCCCTGGGGTCATCTCTCCCTGGTACCATAGAGAACAGAAACATTAACTCATGCTATGGAATGCGGTCTCTTTAGGTTTTATAACCCAAAAGACATCGTAAATCTCCTGTCAGTGTTTTCACAGAGGCCCACTTTCAGTTCACACAGACACAATAGAGTTAAAAGAACCCTCTATTCTGTTGCATAAAACAACCATTTGATGCAATAAAAGTATTTCAACATAATCTAGCAATTTTGCTCTCACAACCGGCACCTCTAATTGTTGGGGAACTGCATACCGGTTATTTTTGCCACTACTCTGTGAATCTGGCGTATGTGTGCCAGTAGACTGTTCCAAGATTGAGAATGTGCAGGATGCACTGTTCCAAGTTGTCAAATCACATCAGAGCCAAGCAGAAAGACTTCGACCTTAGGGAGAGATCAAAATGTACACAAT
Organism: Salmo trutta; assembly: GCF_901001165.1. Classification (NCBI taxonomy): domain Eukaryota; kingdom Metazoa; phylum Chordata; class Actinopteri; order Salmoniformes; family Salmonidae; genus Salmo; species Salmo trutta. The sequence goes on along the minus strand of NC_042968.1, from coordinate 51,668,961 downwards.
TGTTACCCGGAGGAAAATGGGGGATGGTCATGCTTTTTCAATTTCAGTCAGGGGATGGGTTTAGTATTTTACTCCAGGAGATGGTCATGTCATTTGTAATCGATTAAATGTCATATTGCTCAATGTTTGCGAAATAGTTGCTTATTATATACCGATGTGTGTCCGATGTGGTCTCAATCACATGATCCATAGCCTATGCTATAGGCCTAGGCTATACGAAGAGCATGCTTGGAGAAGCACAGGGCAAAGCTAGATTTCTAAGAAAATGTACTTCCTTCGAGGTTTTGAGCTGCTGGGATGGTGTATATAAAACTCTGCATTACACACTGCAATGGATATGCTCTCCCAATCATGAGCCCTAGACTGCTCTTGATGATGTAAACCATTTTGTGCTGCCTAACTAATGGCTGTGCTGTGTACAGTGGCACTTCAGGAAACGAGTCAAAGGCTTCTTCCGAAAATAGTTATTCATTTGTCCAGAAAATGCAATATCTGTGAGCATGGACTAGGCCTACTGATGTTCTGTTCAGTTTGAGAGAGACAGCGGTAAGCTTGCTACTGCTATAATTGATTTAATAAAAACAAATGTTTCTTTGCCCATAATGAAGCTATTTATCAGAGTAATTGACCTCACTGTCACGCCCTGACCTGAGAGAGCCTTTTTTATGTCTCTATTTAGGTTTGGTCAGGGTGTGATTTGGGTGGGCATTCTATGTCCGTTTTTCTATGCTTTGTATTTCTTTGTTTTGGCCTGGTATGGCTCTCAATCAGGGACAGCTGTACACCGTTGTCACTGATTGGGAGTCATACTTAGGCAGCCTGTTTTCCTTTTGGGTTTGTGGGTAGTTCATTTCTGTTTAGTGTTTTGCACCTGACAGAACTGTTTGGCTGTCGTTTTTTTGTTTAAAGTGTTCTATCTTTAATAAATTCATGATGAGCACTAATCACGCTGCGCCTTGGTCTACTCTCTTCAACGACGGCCGTTACACTCACAAAAAGCCACATTTAGAGTAATTCACATAACTTACATTACTATGAAGCAGTAGCCAAGAAGATTAACAGTGAATTGGTGCTGAAAGTAAGCCAATTCGACAAGGCCTAATTAATTTTAAAAAGTCTTCACTTTATGCTACTAACAAAAGGACTTTGTGTGGGAGCCTACACAGAGTACAAAACATTAAGAACACCTTTTAATATTTGAGTTGCACCCCCGTTTGCCCTCAGAACATCCTCAATTCGTCGGGGCATGGACTACAAGGTGTCGAAAGCGTTCCACAGGGATGCTGGCCCATGTTGACTCCAATGCTTCCCACAGTTGTGTCAAGTTGGGTGGTGGAACATTCTTGATACACACGGTAAACTGTTGAGCATGAAAAACCCAGCAGCGTTGCAGTTCTTGACACACTCAACCCAGTGCGCCTGGCACCTACTACCTTATTATACAAAGCGATCCATCTTTAGTCCGCAATGCTTTGTGCTAGAAACAAGCTGTAAAATGCCGGGTAAAGACGTGACTCCGACGCATATGGGACATCTTTGGCTGGAATCTATGACAGTCAGAGGCTGCGCTACAATCTTCTATAGCGGAGGAGATAAAGAAATTGACTTTGCTTGGAAAGTAATGTGTGATTCTGTCACTATCAACTGACGTTCAACATTGCAACAGGCTATTAAACAACATACTAACTCTAAACAAGTCAGGAGCAAGCCAGCTAGCCTAAGAAGGAACAGAAATGAATTATTTAGGTCAGACTGTTCTCTCTGCTACCGCATGGCAAGCGGTACCGGGACTCCTCTACAGCTTCTACTCCCAAGCCATAAGACTGCTGAACAATTAATCAAATGGCCACCCGGACTATTTACATTGACCCCCCCTTTTGTTTTTACACTGCTGCCACTCGCTGTTTATTATCTATGCATAGTCACTTTACCCCTACCTACATGTACAAATTATCTCAACTAACTTGTACCCCCGCACATTGACTCGATCCCGGTACCCCCTGTATATAGCCTCGTTATTGTTATTTGTGTTACTTTTTTAAAATGGTATTTTTTTACTTTAGTTTATAAGGTAAATATTTTCTTAAGCATTTCACGCTAAGGTCTATTTGAGATTTGAAATTCTTCAAAGTAGCCACCCTTTGCCTTGATGACAGCTTTGCACAAAAAGGTGACCGTTTTTGCACTGAAACATGCAAAAAAATCCCTGCTAGGGGGAAATGCAGGTTAACTAATTAAACAACAAATAATATGATCTACATGGTCAGTCTCTGTGTGTAAAATAAAAAGTGGTTCATGTGAACCTAAAGAAAGCAATCCAATGTTATTTGTTGCCTGGACTTTACAGCAAATGACACTCAAGTCTTGAGAAAATAACAATATGCTAATATTGCAGTTAGCCATGACAGCCTTTATAATAGAACGCTTGTGACCACACACATCTAAATATTGAACTTGGGGAAAAAAACAGATTTAAGTAGAAATATAACGAAACAAACATGCATTCTATTTTTGCTCTATTAAAGTAGACATTGATCAAGTGCACAAGACTACGTGTGCAAAAATAACATTCACTGAGTAAAAAATGTAATAATCCCCCCTCACTCACACAAGTATTACTATCAAATTCAACACAACCAAAGCAATATCTTTGGGCTACACATTATTACTTGTACCCTTTCTGCCTGTGGACATCTGTTCTACAATGTGCCAGCAGAGCATGAGACCCTTTGTTGGCATAATTGATCTCTTGCAGGCAGAGAGTACACCTGACATACCCCTTTTTATCCACTGTACTGAAAAAGTGAGAGAGGGAAAGTGTGTGGTGTTCCTTTCACGTCTATGGTGCCATCCAGCTTTCCAGAGCGCGAGCTGATGTTATAACTAGCACATTGGTTGTCTCTTCTCTCTTCAGTTGTGTGCTGCATTCTGTTGTTATGTGAACGATTGGCTGAGCCTTGGATACACCCAGTATTGCTCCAAAAGCGCATCACTCGTTCGCTTACAGCCAGTAGCCAGTAGTGATCCAAAGCCCTCTGCTTACAGCCAGTAGTGAGCCCCCCCCCCCCCCCCCCGCTTACAGCCAGTAGTGATCCAAAGCCCCCTGCTTACAGCCAATAGTGAGCCAAAGCCCCCTCGCCCAAACTTTTCTCATCGGATCTACACAAATCACGTAGGTCACCTATTTTGGATTCAAAACGGCAAATTTTGCCGAAAGGTGAGTACTTTGCATCCCTGGGTTTAGCCACAGCAAATGCCAGCAACCTTCCCGCTAGCCATGATTGACTGAGAATGAGTGGGCTGGACATGCCGAGAGATGAGTTCGGATTGGTCTGCCATATAGAACGCTTCTGTCTATTTGAGCTGGTTACTATGTGTAGGTAATCCTGTCTAACACGTCTTATATATATATCTTACTAGAACTGCATATATATTTTGATCCTGTACAGGCTTCCTTTTTTTACTGTCAATAATTGACATTGAAAAGAAGGAAGCCTGTACTGAAAAGGCACTAAAGTAATACTGCAAAAAGAAAGTGCGTCAAAGCAATTAACTTTATGTCCTGAACACAAAGTGTTATGTTTGGGGCAAATCCAATACAACACATTACAAGCATAGTGGTGGCTGCATCATGTTATGGGTATGCTTGTAATCGTTAAGGACTGGGGAGTGGGGAGTGTTTCAGGGGAGAGACTGGGGAGTGTTTCAGGATAGAAAATACACGGAATGGAGCTAATCAAGGGTACAAGTAATATTTCCTAGAGGAAAACCTGGTTCAGTTTGCTTTCCACCAGACACTGCCAGATGAATTCACCTTTTAGAAGTACAATAACCTAAAACACAAGGCCAAATCTACACTTGAGTTGCTTGTAAGAAGACAGTGAATGCTCCTGAGTGGCCGAGTCACAGTTTTGTACTTGAAAATCTATGACAAGACTTGAAAATGGCCATCTAACAATGATCAACAACCAATTTGACAGAGCTTGAAGAATTTAGAAAATAATCAAGTTGTAGAATCATCTCAAGGATGATCAATGGAAACAGGATACATCTGAGCTCAATTTCGAGTCTCATCGCAAAGGGTCTAAATACATATACACTACCGTTCAAAAGTTTTTGGTCACTTAGAAATGTCCTTGTTTTTGAAAGAAAATAAAAAACTTGTCCATTAAAATAACATCAAATTGATCAGAAATACAGTGTAGACATGTTAATGTTGTAAATGACTATTGTAGCTGGAAACAGATTTTTTTATGGAATATCTATATTGGTGTACGGAGGCCCATTATCAGCAACCATCACTCTTGTGTTCCAATGGCACATTGTGTTAGCTAATCCAAGTTCATCATTTTAAAAGCCCAACTGATCATTAGAAAACCCTTTTGCAATTATGTTAGCACAGCTGAAAACTGTTGTTCTGATTAAAAAAGCAATAAAACTGGCCTTCTTTAGACTAGTTAAGTATCTGGAGCATCAGCACTTGTGGGTTCTATTACAGGCTCAAAATGTCCAGAAACAAACCACTTTCTTCTGAAACTCGTCAGTCTATTCTTGTTCTGAGAAATGAAGGCTATTCCATTCGTGAAATTGCCAAGAAACTGAAGATCTCGTACAACGCTGTATACTACTCCTTTCACAGAACAGCGCAAACTGGCTCTAATCAGAATAGAAAGAGTGGGAGGCCCCGGTGCACAACTGAGCAAGAGGACAAGTACATTAGAACCAAAAGAGATCTCAGTTTCAAGGTCTCATGCAGGAACCAAATGTTAATGATGAATTAATGATGAATAATGAAAATCAAATGAAAATGCTGGAGAAGTTCTTGTCTGTGTAAGCAGTATATAAGAGAACTAACGGGACTGCCCAAGGAGAGCTCCCGGCCGACGTGTACTATGGTGCATTAAGTTTGCTGGAACTTCTCCAGTTAAAATAATTATTAATTTAAAAGTTTGACTTGGAGTCCCTGGTGGTGAATTTCCATTACAGCATGCTCTCTCCACCCGCTGTCTGGGCAAACTACGCTGCACTCCATGAGCACTTCAGTAAGGCCTCCACCGACGCCAAGAGGGATGGCAAGGAGAGGACGAAGTACAAGGGCCTTAATGACATCCTCACATCCCTCACCTTCGAAAACAACTTCGGAGTGATGTACAATGCTTTGGTGGAGTCGAGTGACCTCTCCCGCCAGTTCCAGCAGCAGGACGACTCTCCCTGTAGCTGACAAGTAGCAAAATCGAGCAATACAGGTGTTCGGGTCAATGGTGACCCATGGGGACCTGTAATGGAGGGGACCGCCTACAAGGGTGTGGAGCTTCATGAGAACAAACGGGTGATGAGGATAAACGCATCCCAATTCTTCATGAGCAGGCTCATACCAACCACCTCCTCCTATGTCAGCGCAATGGACAATGAGAGCAGGCAAAGAGACAGAGATAATTGAAGATGTGAAGGTCCTTTATGCTTGGGCAGTATTCCTTACACCAGGGTTTTTGGAAAAATCCAAGGGATGGTTTTTTAATACATTTTTATATTTGTAGCTACTTTTTAAGTAAATACTTGCAGTCAACTTGTGCAATATGTTAAGAGATAAAGAAAGAACATTGCATTCTTATTTCACCCGTCACATTATTATGAAGCTTATGGTAGTCCTCAGTCACGTGGTGTTTGTTTACAAGCACACAACGACGAGAGACCGGCGCTACTGTTAGGCAGCATGCGCCAGGTGATCCAATTACAGTATGGAATTAACAACTAGATGTTTGCCAGCTAGATATTTTTTATTTTATTTTCATTTCACCTTTACTTAACCAGTTAGGCCAGTTGAGAACAAGTTCTCATTTACAACTGCGACCTGGCCAAGATAAAGCAAAGCGGTGCGACAAAAACAACAACAGAGTTACACCTAAACAAACGTACAGTCAATAACACAAAAGAAAAGAAAAATAGAAAAATCTATGTACAGTGTGTGCAAATGTAGAAGAGTAGGGAGATAGGCAATAAATAGGCCCTAGAGGCGAAAATAATTACAATTTAGCATTAATACTGGAGTGATAGATGTGCAAGTAGAGATACTGGGGTGCAAAAGAGCAAGAGGGTAAGTAATAATATGGGGATAAGGTAGTCAGGTGTGCTATTTACAGATTGGCTGTGTACAGGTACAGTGATCGGTAAGCTGCTCAGACAGCTGATGCTTAAAGTTAGAGTGGGAGATACAAGACTCCAGCTTCAGAGATTTTTGCAATTCGTTCCAGTCATTGGCAGCAGAGAACTGGAAGGAAAGGCGGCCAAGGTAAGTGTTGGCTTTGGGGATGACCAGTGCAATATACCTGCTGGAGCGTGTGCTACGGGTGGGTGCTGCTATGGTGACCAGTGAGCTGAGATAATTCCTAGCAAAGACTTATAGATGACCTGAAGCCAGTGGATTTGGCGACGAATATGTAGTGAGGGCCAGCCAACGACAGCATACAGGTCGCAGTGGTGGGTAGTATATGGGGCTTTGGTGATAAAACGGATGGCACTGTGATAGAATGCATCCAATTTACTGAGTAGTGTTGAGGGCTATTTTATAAATGACATCGCCGAAGTCAAGGAACGGTAGGATAGTCAGTTTTACGAGGGTATGTTAGGCGGCATGTGTGAAGGAGGCTTTGTTGTCTCCTTGTCACCTCTGATGAAAGCAGTAGAAACCATCGCCATATCCACCAGTGAATGTGAGCGTGCATTCAGCAGCTCAGTGTTCCACCCCTTGCCATATGTAAAGACATGGCTGAGTAAAGGAAGGAGACACGCCAACACAACGACTGCCTTGCCAAAGAACACACAAAGCAATGTGGAGCTTGTTTTGATATGGTAAGGCAAAAGTGTGCAGATTTTTTTTTTTATCTTAATGATTTGAAAATGATATGCTAATAGGCATACATTTTAAACAACTGTTTGTTCAACCTACTTTACACACCAGTCCTCCCTCTCCTCACTGCATTTCAGCACCATGGCCAGCTCCTCCACAGAAGCAGTTAAAGTGCTTGGAGCTTCAGCACCTAGACAGTGACTTGTTTAACATCATTAATGTTATGTCAGTCCTGGCACGCAGCGTCCTTCTGTTAACTAGACCTCATCTGTTTATGAAACTTGTTTGTAGGCGCTAGTGTACAGTGGTACTGATATGCTTGTGTTTGTAACCCTACGAAAAAGGTCACAAAGCCTTAATAATAGCAATAAGGGACCTCAGGGGTTTGTGGTATATGGCCAATATACCATGTCTAAGGGCTGTATCCAGGCACTCCACGTTGTGTCGCGCTTGAGAACAGCCCTTAGCCGTGGTATATTAACCCCCCCTGGGCCTTATTGCTTGATTATGTGAAGATGTGTGTATACTTGAATGCTGCCTTTATGCATTACCTCTGCTTATAATGTGTTGATCTGTTCTTGAACCAACTGTTCCATTTAAAATCATTCCTTATGAAGACCAGATGTACTATTGTTAAAACTATTATTTTATCCTATACTGTATATCTTCTTGATAGCACTGATGACTTTACATTTTAAGAATTGTAGAACTCAATTCTTAAGTGGCATTTCATGGTGGTATTCCATATGTTTATCAGTGTTTTATTTAGTCCTGGTACAAAGGGTTTTGTTTATTAATATGTTGATGAATTTGAGAGCTTATAAAAATGTAATATTGAATTACATTAACAAACTCTTGAACTTGGCCCAATAAATAAATAAGTCAGTATTGTATAGTACATTTTAAGTGTATATTATTGTTGTCTGATAGGCTACTAGACCTCAATGGAATAAGACTTATTTACAGTGAATAATCAAAAGGTCTCTATAGCATAATGTCATTTGTGAACTTCGGTGAACATAGTCTCATGCACCGACTTGGAAAAAGACAGCTCCTGCACCTCTTCCATCCCAAGTGAATAACTGTATTTGGTTCGATTGTCATCAGCAATGAATTAGGACATGTCAGGATCAAGGGGAAAGTTGACTGCACTGACATTGCAATCAGGACACCAAAATGTGACAACTATGCAAGGGGGTGTATCCCTTCTAGTCAACTAGGTTCCATTCAAATGAATAGCTCCCTCACCAGACTGGAGCTGGAAGTCGAGAAAAAAAATGGACAATTTGCTTCATTGTCATTTCTTTTCAGTGGACATTTTTTAAAGCACTTTCAACTCAAGATGTTGTGAGAAAGCATCTCAAATCCCCAGAGCAAAAGCGACCTAGGTTACAGAATATGACATTTACTCACCTTAAAGAACAGGCCGGCTTGTGTCAAGTCCGAGTCCACTTGAAAGCAGTTGCCTATATGTCTTAAAATTAGACAAATCGTTTTGACAAAAATGAAGGGGTATTGAGAAAAACGACAATTAGTGCAGTAATTTGTAACGGGACACACGCGAGTCTTTGCAGTGACACAAGCAAGGCACAGCTAGTTGCACTACTACATAACTAGCTCGCTAAAACGTTAACCTAACTATGAGCTAGTGTTACATTCAGCGTAAACGATGTTATGTTGGTGATTTAACGTTGTGCAAATATCTACTTACATAGCTAGCCAGCAAACGGTAATGTCTGGACTCATCAAATCAACAACGCATTTAGTAACTAGCAAGCTAGCTAGTTCGCCTAACTAACGTCGTTAGTTGTTAACGTTGTAACGTTAGATTTTGAATCGTTCATGCAAAAATAGCCTTGCCACTGCTTGGCAATGCAAAACCGTTGTTGCTCTTGTCTATCCAATCAATTAGCAGCAATGCATTTAGCTAGGTAACGTTACCTAGCTAGCTATTAACAGTGTATCAATTTAAGCAGCATGATTCAGGCAAAGGTTTAGATACTCTGTGATACATCAGGTATCTAACTGACAATATCTAGCTACTGTAGCTAGTATGATGTGCAACTAATTTAATCTGGCTACTACCGCTAAGTAACGTTAGCTGCTAGAACAGCTGGGCAGTGGGAGACGTAGCAACTAACGGTAACGTTAGCTAGCTAAAGAAAATTAAACTAGCCATTTATTGACTACTCCAAATATACTACCTAGCTAACGTTAACGAACTGACTCATTCCTACTGTTGTTGTCTCCATCAGTCGTCCTCTGGTCAACCGTATCCAGGTGTAAAATGTATGTAGCTAAATGTATAAACCGTTATAAATCAGAGCATCCAATGCAGTGCTGCGCCGTCACGTACAGCTGTTCCACAGTTAACCGACCAGTGTTGCACCTAACGGTTGCCAGTCTCAACTAGCTGCGGGTGGTTGCATGCGCGTGCCAATGTGTATATGAAGGTGTGTGCTCTGGCTGTGGTAGAGGAGGATGGGCCAGTAGAGAAAGAGCGTTAACGTTCTGCACTAGGGGATTTATGATCAATCAAGTTCGCGTTTTCAGTCAGTCCTCTTTGCAAACTGGTTAAAGGCACAGTCTGTAAGACTTTCTGTCGTTTCAATAAATATAAAAAACTTGATATGGAAGAATTAACTTATACTTTCATTAGATACTTTAATTTGTAAACTGCCTCAATTTATAATAACCCAAAATTTAAGTATATTTCTTTGACACTTGATGAAAGCTTTAAATCATGTAAGTATGAAAGTAAAGTAAAATATTGCTGTGAGCAGCAATGAACGGGGTTCAAAGGATGACAGAATGTGCACAAGATCAGTTGGATAACAAAGAGAGCATTCTATCATGTAGTAACTATCCTCCTTCATATGCAATCAGTGAAAGCATTACCATGTTTATTGATGACGCAAGTAAAGTTTAGTCTAGCAGTGTAGGTTGGTTACCTTTGAATGCAGCAGGTAATCATTCTTAATGTCATTACTTAATATATTGAGTTTATACAGTGCATTCAGAAAGTATTCAGAACCCTTGACAGTTTTTTCCCTCATCAATCTACTCACAATACCCCATTATTAAAAAAGCAAAAACAGGTTTTTAGAAATTGTGAAATATACATTCACATAAGTATTCAGACCCTTTACTCAGTACTTTGTTGAAGCACCTTTGGCAGTGATTACAGCCTCCAGTCTTCTTGGGTATGACGCTACAAGCTTGGCACAACTGTATTTGGAGAGTTTCTCACATTATTCTCTGCAGATCCACTCAACCTCTGTCAGGTTAGATGGGGAGCGTCACTGCACAGCAATTTACAGGTCTCTCCAGAGATGTTCAATCGGGTTCAAGTCCGGGCTCTGGCTTGGCCACTCAAGGACATTCAGAGACTTGTCACAAAGCCACTCCTGCATTGTCTTGGCTGTGTGCTTAGGGTCATTGTCCTGTTGGAAGGTGAACCTTCGCCCAAGTCTGAGGTCCTGAGCGCTCTGGAGCAGGTTTTCATCAAGGATCTCTCTGTACTTTGCTCCGTTCATCTTTCCTTCGAACCTGACGAGACTCCCAGTCCCTGCAGGTGAAAAACATCCCCACAGAATAATGCTGCCACCACAATGGCAGCATTATTGGTACCAGGTTTTCTCCAGACATGACGGTTGGCATTCAGGCCAAAGAGTTCAATTTTTGTTTCATCAGACCAGAAATTCTGAGAGTCCTTTAGGTGCCTTTTGGCAAACTCCAAGTGATCTGTCATGTGCTTTTTTATTACTCACATGCACCGAATACAACAGGTGTAGATCTTACAGTGAAATGCTTACTTACAAGCCTCTAACCACCAATGCAGTTTAAAAAAATACAAATAACAATAAGAAATAAAAGGAACAACTAATTAAAGAGCAGCAGTAAAATAACAATAGCAAGACTATATACAGGAGGTACCGATACAGAGTCAATGTGCGGGGGCACCGGTTAGTTGAAGTAATTGAGGTAATATGTACATTTAGGTAGAGTTATTAAAGTGACTATGCATAGATAATAACAGAGAGTAGCAGAGGTGAAAAATAGGGGGTGTGGGGAGGGGGCAATGCAAATTGTCTGGGTAGCCATTTGATTAGATGTTCAGGAGTCTTATGGCTGGCGGTAGAAGCTGTTTAGAAGCCTCTTGGACCTAGACTTGGTGCTCTGGTACCGCTTGCCATGCGGTAGCAGAGAGAACAGTCTATGACTAGGGTGGCTAGAGTCTTTGGCAAACTTTAGGGCCTTCCTCTGACACCACCTGGTATAGAGGTCCGGGATGGCAGGAAGCTTGGCCCCTGTGATATACTGGGCTGTACGCACTACCTGATGTAGTGCTTTGCGGTCGGAGGCTGAGCAGTTGCCATACCAGGCAGTGATGCAACCAGTCAGGATACTCTTGATGGTGCAGCTGTAGAACCTTTTGAGGATCTGAGGACACATGCCAAATCTTTTCAGTCTCCTGAGGGGGAATAGGTTTTGTCATGCCCTCTTCACGACTGTCTTGGTGTGCTTGGACCATGTTAGTTTGTTGGTGATGTGGACACCAAGGAACTTGAAGCTCTCAACTTGCTCCACTACAGCCCCGTCGATGAGAATGAGGGCGTGCTCAGTCCCCCTTTTCCTGTAGTCCACAATCATCTCCTTTGTCTTGATCACGTTGAGGGAGAGGTTGTTGTCCTGGCACCACATGGCCAGGTCTCTGACCTCCTCCCTACAGGCTGTCTCGTCATTGTCTGTGATCAGGCCTACCACCGTTGTGTCATCGGCAAACTTAATGATGGTATTGGAGTCGTGCCTGGCTGTGCAGTCATGAATTAACAGGGAGTACAGGAGGGGACTGAGGACGCACCCCTGAGGGGCCCCTGTGTTGAGGATCAGAGCGGCGGATGTGTTGTTACCTACCCTTACCAACTGGGGGCGGCCAGTCAGGAAGTCCAGGATCCAGTTGCAGAGAGAGGTGTTTTGTCCCAGGGTCCTTTCCATATTGATGAGCTTTGAGGGCTCTATGGGGTTGAATGCTGAGCTGTAGTCAATGAATAGCTTTATCCCATAAGTTTTCATTTTGTCCAGGGAAAGGGCAGTGTGGAGTGCAATAGAGATTGCATCCTCTGTGGGTCTATTAGGGCTGTGTGCAAATTGGAGTGGGTCTAGGGTTTCTGGGATAATGGTGTTGATGTCAACCACGACCAGCCTTTCAAAGCACTTCATGGCTACAGACGTGAGTGCTACGGATCGGTAGTCATTTCGGCAGGTTACCTTACTGTTCTTGGGCACAGGGACTATGGTGGTCTGCTGAGAACATGTTTGGATAGGCCTCCCGAGTGGTGCAGTGCCACTAGAGATTCTGGGTTCGATTCCAGGCTCTGTCGCAGCCAGCCGCGACTGGGAGACCCATGGGGCGGCACACAATTGGCCCAGCATCGTCCGGTTTAGGGGAGGGTTTGCCTGGCAGCAAAGTCCTTGTCCCATCGTGCACTAGCAACTCCTGTGGCAGGCCGGGCGCAGTGCACGCTGACACGGTCGCCAGGTGTACGGTGTTTCTTCCAACTCATTGGTGTGGCTGGCTTCCGGGTTAAGTGCGCAATGTGTCAAGTAGCAGTGCGGCTTGGTTGGGTTGTGTTTTGGAGGATGCGCGGCTCTCGACCTTGGCCTCTACAGGAGTTGCAGCGACGAGACAAGACTGTAACTACCAATTGGATACAACGAAATTGGGGAGAAAAAAGGGGTTAAAATAAATAAATAAAACATGTTGGTATTACAGACTCGGACAGGGACAGGTTGAAATGTCAGTGAAGACACTTGCCAGTTTGTCAGCGCATGCTCGGAGTACACGTCCAGGTAATCTGTCTGCCTCTGCGGATTTGTGATTGTTGACCTGTTTAAAGGTCTTACTCACATCGGCTGCAGAGAGCGTGATCACACAGTCGTCCGGAACAGCTGGTGCTCTCATGCATGTTTCAGTGTTATTTTCCTTGAAGTGAGCATATAAGTAGTTTAGCTCGTCTGGTAGGCTCGTGACACTGGGCAGCTCTCGGCTGTGCTTCCCTTTGTAGTCTGTAATGGTTTGCAAGTCCTGCCACATCTGATGAGCGTTGGGGCCGGTGTAGTACGATTCGATCTCAGTCCTGTATTGACGCTTTGCCTGTTTAATGGTTCGTCGGAGGGCATAGCAGGATTTCTTATAAGCTTCGGGTTAGAGTCCCGCTCCTTGAAAGCAGGAGCTCTAGCCTTTAGCTCAGTGTGGATGTTGCCTGTAATCCATGGGTTCTGGTTGGGGTATGTACTTACAGTCACTGTGGGGACAATGTCATCGATGCACTTATTGATGAAGCAAATGACTGATGTGGTGTACTCCTCAATGCCATCTAAAGTTTCCCGGAACATATTCCAGTCTGTGCTAGCAAAACAGTTCTGGAGCTTAGCATCTGCTTCACCTGACCACTTTTTGTTGACCGAGTCACTAGCGCCTCCTGCTTTCATTTTTGTTTGTAAGCAGGAATCAGGAGGATAGAATTATGGTCAGATTTGCCAAATGGAGGGCGAGGGAGAGCTTTGTACGCCTCTCTGTGTGTGGAGTAAAGGCCAGTCTAGGGTTTTTTCCCTCTGGTTGCACATTTAACATGCTGATAGAAATTTGGTAAAACGGATTTAAGTTTCCCTGCATAAATGTCCCTGTCCACTAGGAGTGCCGCCTCTGGATGAGCGTTTTCTTGTTTGCTTATGGCGGAATACAGCTCATTGAATGCGGTCTTAGTGCCAGCATCGGTCTGTGGTGGTATGTAGACAGCCCCCCTTTGTCTTACCAGACGCCGCTGTTCTATCCTGCCGTTACAGCGTATAACCAGCTAGCTGTATGTTGATAATGTTGTCGTTCAGCCACGACTTCGTGAAGCATAAGATATTACAGTTTTTAATGTCCCGCGGTAGTTTAATCTTCCTCGTAGGTCGTCGATTTTATTTTCCAATGATTGCACGTTAGCTAGTAGAACGGAAGACAGTGGGGGTTTGATTGCAGATGATTTTGAGCATTAGCGTTACACATGAAAATAATTCGTTATTAATAGTTGCCTTGTTTTTTGAGATATCAATACCAAATTCAGTGTGGTTCATCTTAAGGACATCCATGTAGGTGGTGGGCCGTAGCAAGCTATCTGCTTTAGTTTTCGAGATGATTGATATCTGTCGAGGGAGGGGCTGGTTTTAACATATTGTGGATATCTATTTCTTCTGAACACATTTCCGTTTTTTGGCAATGTCAATTTTTACACATGTAAATACTTTTATGTTCGCTAGCTGGACAGGCAAAAGCCGCCAAGTACTAAACTGTAAACCAATCAAAACTTGTGTACTATCCATGGTACTATCTCTACTGATCACATCTGCCAATCACGTTATCCATTTCTAAGGTATTAGACAGCTGGTGACATCTCGACAGAGACCTCCGTCTGACAGACTGCTATCAAGTCAAGTATTTTTACTTGTAATCTAACTTTTTAGTTATAGAAACATGATACCATCAATGCACGCTGTAAAATGACTCCCAACTTAGAACACAGCAACCTTAGTAATGTAGCTAGCTAGTTACGACAGGTAGATCTGTTGTTAATCATCAGGAGCAGATAGCTTTATCACTAGCTAGCATGTCATTCGGGGACAAGGATCATTTTAGCAAGCAGTTTATTCAGAGTAATAACTTAAGACTACAAAAATCAATAGGACAAGTAGTGTAAATAAAACTAATACAATCATCAAGACAGGACCCAGTAATTTCATTCATACGGACAAATAAGAAAAGCAACATTATCCCTGTCAATAGTTGGAGTAGGATGGTTGCAGAGCACCCTGCCTCAGACTGTCAGGACGTTCATTTTCTAGTTTACAAACTACATTCCTTTGCTGTGATTATTTATTTTATTAATTCTTGTCTCTCATGATCTATTCAGCTCACCTGTGTCCTGTTCCCAGAGATCAACCAAGTGCTACTCACCAAGCATGGACTGATTCACTCACCTGTAAGAACCATCCTACTGCAGTTTGAACTAGCCCTCCCATCACTATTTAGACATTGGGACAGCATATGCATTTGCCAGTTATCTTTTCTTTGTGGTTTTGTCTTACACGGTCTACTGTAATTTAGATTTGAAGAACACCAACTACAGATACACGTGCTTGTTTGAGAATCTCAAAGACTACATTCAATGTAGAATCACTTTAACAGGTGACAGAGTATTTTACTATTGTAACATGCAGTGGGGAGCCCACGTTTTTGTCATAGATGGTAGAGTTCTCATCTCTGGACCACGCAAGCTTTAGATTGCATTCTGTTAAGGCACTTGTCTCTCTCTACATCGGTCAGCTACATTGGTGAACGTGGTGGGATCCTTTCCATATGTCAATGAGGCCTGGGAACACAAATGCTCCTTGTGCGGAGGGGGAATAATTAAGCATGCGTTGATGACAGCTATACAGGATCCATCAGAAGCCCAGGCTTTGGGCATTGATGGTAAAGCTTTAATTTCTGGACTGAAACATTATAAGATTGTGCCCTCGACAGCACTTGATATGCACTGATTGGTAGGTTACACTATATGAAATTAAATTGTGTTGGTCACATACACATATTTAGCAGATGTTATTGCGGGTGTAGCCAAATGCTTGTGTTCCTAGCTCCAACAGTGCAGTAATAACAATTCACAGCAATACACACAAATCTAAAAGTAAAAGAATGGAATATATAAATATATAAATATTAGGACGAGCAATGGCAGAGTCCGGAGAATATATATACACAATACCAGTCAAAAGTTTTAGAACACCTCATTCAAGGGTTTTTCTGTATTTTGACTATTTTCTACATTGTAGAATAATAATGAAGACATCAAAACTATGAATTAACACATATGGAATCATGTAGTAACCAAAAAAGTGTTAAACAAATCAAAATATATTTGAGATTATTCAAAGTAGCCACCCTTTGCCTTGATGACAGCTTTGCACACTCTTGGCATTCTCTCAACCAGCTTCACCTGGAATGCTTTTCCAACAGTCTTGAAGGAGTTCCGACATATGCTGAGCACTTGTTGGCTGCTTTTTCTTCTCTCTGCGGTCCAACTCATCCCAAACCATCTCAATTGGGTTGAGGCCAGGTGATTGTGGAGGCCAGGTCATCTATTACAGCACTCCATCACTCTCCTTCTTGGTCAAATAGCCCTTACACAGCCTGGAGGTGTGTTGGGTCATTGTCCTGCTGAAAAACAAATGATATTCCCACGAAGCGCAAACCAGATGGGATGGCATATCGCTGCAGAATGCTATGGTAGCCATGCTGGTTAAGTGTGTCTTGAATTGTAAATAAATCACTGACAGTGTCACCAGCAAAGCACCTCAACACCATCACACCTCCTCCTCCATGCTTCACTGTGGGAACCACACATGCGGAGGTCATCAGTTCACCTACTCTGCATCTCACAAAGACACGGCGGTTGGAACCAAAAATCTCTAATTTGGCCCAAAGGACAGATTTCCACCGGCCTAATGTCAATTGCTCGTGTTTCTTGGCCCAAGTAAGTGTCTTTTTCTTATGTGTACTTTTTCTTTTGGTGCACTTTAGTAGTGTTTTCTTTGCAGCAACTCGATCATGAAGGCCTGATTCACGCAGTCTCCTCTGAACAGTTGATGTTGAGATGTGTCTGTTACTTGAACTCTGTGAAGCATTTATTTGGACTGCATTTTCTGAGGCTGGTACATATCCTCTGCAGCAGAGGTAACTCTGGGTCTTCCTTTCCTGCATGAGAGGCAGTTTCATCATAGCGCTTGATGGTTTTTGTGCAAATTCAACTGCACATTTTCCGCATTGACTGACCATGTCTTAAAGTAATGATGGACTGTTGTTTCTCTTTGCTTATTTGAGCTGTTCTTGCCCTAATATGGACTTGGTCTTTTACCAAATAGGGCTATCTTCTGTATACCACCTCTACCTTGTCACAACACAACTGATTGGCACAAACACATTAAGAAGGAAAGAAATTCCACAAATTAACTTTTAACAAGGCACACCTGTTAATTGAAATGCATTCCAGGTGACTACCTCATGAAGCTGGCTGAGAGAATGCCAAGAGTGTGCAAAGCTGTCATCAACTCAAAGGGTGGCTACTTTGAAGAATCTCAAATCTAAAATATATTTGGATTTGTTTAAAACTCTTTTGGCTACTACATGATTCCATATGTGTTATTTCATAGTTTTGATGTCTTCACTATTATTCTTAAATGTAGAAAATAGTAACAATAAAGAAAAACCCTTGAATGAGTAGGTGTCTTTTGACTGGTACTGTATACAAAAGTATGTGAGCACCCGTTCAAATTAGTGGATTTGGCTATTTCAGCCACACCCGTTGCCAAAAGGTGTATAAAATCGAGCACACAGCCATGCAATCTCCATCGACAAACATTGGCAGTAGAATGGCCTTACTGATGAGCTCAATGAGTTTCAACGTGGCACCATCATAGGATGCCACGTTTCCAACA
Source organism: Salmo trutta (assembly GCF_901001165.1). NCBI lineage: Eukaryota > Metazoa > Chordata > Actinopteri > Salmoniformes > Salmonidae > Salmo > Salmo trutta. The sequence goes on along the minus strand of NC_042968.1, from coordinate 51,651,575 downwards.
AGAGTGGTGTAAAGCTCGCCGCCATTTGACTCTGGAGCAGTGGAAACATTCTCTGGAGAAATGAATCACGTTTCACCATCTGGCAGTCCGACGGACGAATCTGGGTTTGGCGGATATCAGGAGAACGCTACTTGCCCGAATGCATAGTGTCAACTATAAAGTTTGGTGAAAGAGGAATAATGGTCTGTGGCTATTTTTCATGGTTTGGGCTAGGCCCCTTAATTCCAGTGAAGGGTAATCTTGACTCTACAGCATACAATACGATTCGGTGCTTCATACTTTGTGGCAACAGTTTGGGGAAGGCCCTTTCCTGGAACGCCAACTGCCAGGCCTAATCAGTGCCCGACCTCACTAATGCTCGTGGCTGAATGGAAGCAAGTCCCTGCAGCAATGTTCCAACATCTAGTGGAAAGCCTTCCCAGAAGAGTGGAGGTTGTTATAGCAGCAAAGGGGGGGACCAACTCCGTATTAATGCCCATGATTTTGGAATGAGATGTTCGACAAGCAGGTGCCCACTTACTTTTGGTCATGCGTGTTAATCTTCGAACGCATCAATGTTATTTTCTCAAACTCTTTAGGGACTATTGTGATGAATCCAAAGACCACATTTGGAATGAATGACTTTTAGTCCTAATTATTTTAAGCATTAGTGTTACATAGTCAAACAAGTGAATTGTTAATAGTTTACTTATTTTTTTTTTAAAGATATCAATGCCAAACAATCTGGTTCATCATGGTAATGTCTTTGATGATCCTAAGTTTCAAGTGGGTAGGCCATTGTGGAGGCGATTTACAAAGGATTTAAATAGACATGTAAAATCTGATTTATCAATAACTGGGCCAGCTCTTAACCGATCCCTTAGATTTTCACAAACTAAGTTAAGAGATGTACCATGGGCTTACATACTGAATGGTGTCATTTGGATTTATGGTTCATGAGAAGTTTTTCCAAAATGTACAAGATGGAAAATCTATCCTGACAGACCTTGTTCACCATAAGGAAAGAAATCTCTATACAAAGTGTCAAGTCTCTAGGTCAAACCGGGGCGACGGATATGAGGGTTTTTAAGTGAGACCACTTATAACAGCGCCACTTATAGGCGAATCTGCCATTCCTTTTTGACAAAGTTACTTATGGGCTCTAGTTTCAGTGTGTCAAATTAGAAAGTTGCCAATCTATGCTTGAGTTATTTAACCATGTGAAGGAAAAAATAACAATTGAGAGAATAACAATGTTTCAGCTTTGCTGTGAACCCCTAAATTATGCAACCAAAATGGAAATCAGTGCAACCACTGCAGGGCTCAAACCCTGACTTCAAGCCAAGGCAAGTTTAGAGTTTACTCCCTTGAATGGAGTTAGGCTAATGCATCAACCACCATAAGAAGAGATTAAGTTAGGAAAGGCCTTTTATTTTCAATTGGTATATGGGTTGCAGTCTACAATAATAAAATACAACAAATCAGAGCAGAAAAAAATAGGAACAATAATCAATACAATTATTTGAATGTACAAAAGCATCATAACCCACTCAGTCCCCATCCCCATCGACTGTGATCTGGTTTAAAAATCAACAACAGGATACTTCAATTGCTGTCTTTGGTGGAAATTATAAGTTTTCTTCTATAGATTACATCTGAGAAAGACCATATTATCAGGTGACATGCTTTTAGCATAATTGCAATATCGACCCAGTTGGAACGATAACACTCAAACGCACCACTGAACTCCATTCAATAGTTAACATGGAATTCTATGACAGTGCAATCAAAGGAATTCAATCCGAGACATCATGATAACCCTATAAAGTAGCAGAGCAGATGAATGACTTGAATGTGCACAAAGCTGCAGAACATTGAGTATTCATACAAATACATTGTTGGCTACAATTCAATTTTATTGGAAAAGCATGTCCCATTTACTACCATCGAATGGAATTTGAGGGATTAGAAATTAAAGCAGGCGCATTGGCACGTAGTAATGTATGAAGATGGGGCTTCAATTGAAATGAGGGGCCAACAGGACTTTTGACTCAATTCATACAATGCAGCAATGTTATCTGTAAAAAATAAATGCTAATAAAAACACATTAGGCAACATCAAATACTTTCAAGGGAAGGGGGAGGTCTGAGATTGTATATTTCAAGAAAAAAAAAATGGAGCTGGGGGTGGGTAGTTGACAGTGGGGACAATAGCCCAGTCTCAAACCCGTTAACCTACACCTCTTTTCAGATAACAAGGAACCAGATAGGTGTACGAAATATATAGATAGCTGCCCTAAACCCATTAGAAGATTCAGCCCAGAAGCATCTGCTGCTCCGCCAACTGACATGTACTCTTGAGGTGCTGACCTGTTGCACCTTCTATAACCACTGACAATTTTTGGACCTTGCGCTGGTCATCTATGACCGTTTAAACATCTTGAAGAACAATCTGGCCTAAATGGACATGTACTTATAATATCCACCCAGTACAGCCAGAGGATTGGCCACCCCTCAGAGCCTGGTTCCTCTAGATTTCTTCCTAGGTTCCTGCCTTTCTGGTGTTTTTCCTAGCCACTGTGCATCACGATTTGCATCGCTTGCCGTTTGGGGTTTTAGGCTGGGTTTCTGTAAAAGCACTTTGCGACAACTGCTGATGTGAATCAATTGACTGATTGAAGCATCTATCACTTTGGTGTTTGTAGATCTGAAAGGATCAGACAGGCGTAAAGTAAACAAACTAGTGACAGCTCCACCTAGCTTTCCAATGAGGTATAGGGGCGCTTCTATCATATTGAAAACACCCATCTCATTCCTTCAGATCTGTAAACATTGAAGGGACAAGAGCTATGGTCGTTTCTGGACCAGACCATGGTGAAGTCATTGTAATATTTCTTAGTTACACCAATCCCCTCCCTTGACTGCAAACACCAGAAGGGATAGGGGCTAGGGGAAGAGGCTGGGGGTTATTTTGGAACTGAACAAAATGGCTCTTGTAATTAGAGGAAGTAAGGTGTTGTTGTTCGGGGAGGGATGACCCGCTCAGAGTCGGGCACGGCGCGGAACAGCTTGGGCTCCCGTGTGTTCACGTCCTTGAAGACCATGATGGAGGCAATGTTTCCACAGCGGTAACAATAGTTGGGCGCAGACCACACCGTCACCAGCTTCTCATCGAACATGAACTTGTAGCCCTCATGGACCAGCTGGTGTGCACGGCAGATCAGCTTCAGATTGTTGATGTGAACAAACTGAAATTGGGAAAGAAGGATCATGGATGGAACTCAGTATTCAACATAGGTGAGGTGCGCCACAAAGAGTCCTTTCCACTTGGACCTCCATCAAGGCTACATATGAGCTTTTCCCACATGTGCTATCAAAAGTTGCCCCCTGGACCCCCCTAGATCAGGGTTTCCCAAACACGGTCCTGGTGCCCACCCTGGGTGCACGTTGTTTTTGCCCTAGCACTAGAGCGGATTCAAATAACCAACTCAACTTTAAGCTTAGATTATTTGAATCAGCGGTGTTGTGCTAGGGCATAAACCCCAGGACGTCACCCCCCTCAGTTTACAATTCAAGCAGTGAAGGTGTCGATAGTTAGAATGACCATGTCACTTACTCTCTGCATAGGCAATGACGCCTTGTGATTGACAGGAGGCAAGACAACACATGCAACCAAAACAGTCAGTCTGGAATCCTGTCTAGGCCTGCATTTATCATAATCCCCTTTGGTAGTTACCCCCCCCCCACACAGGAGAACATTTTTATGCATTCACCTCATTAGTGACCTTGGCGCCAAAGAGCCAGCCTGCACCTCGCGGACTGATGGCCCAGGTGTCCACATCCTCTGGGTCCGACCACACCAGGTCACAGAAGGCCCCCTTGTGGGGAATCTCTTGGTTGCGCTCGATCGTGCGGATCTGGTCCAGGGTCTTGATGTCAGGTGAAAGGCCACCATGCACACAAAGGATCTGCTCGTCTATCAACTATGGTCAGAAACTCCTATTAGTTATAGACTCATAAGTGTGGGAAAATGTAACATAACAAAAGCACATGCACTTAAAAGAAGAGAGAAAAGTCAAGGCGATTTCAAATATAAAAAAAGATGGCAATCAATGGCTGGACTTACAGCGGCTACTGTTAGCATGTCAAACACTTTAGTGCAGTATCGCCAGGCGTTTGCATTCCCGTATTTCGTTTGGCACTCATCTTCAAAAAAAACATTTATATTACACTTCACACACAATTCTGGCAGTGCTTCCTTTTATGGTACAACATTCACAGATAATGGAAAACATGATAATTACACTGTAATAACCTATAAATTTGTTCTCCAGGTTGGGGGTTGTGCGTAGCGCTAACAACCCTGTTACGTAAAACAAAATGCTGTTACAGAAATCTAACAAAGCAAATGCGAACTCTAAAAACAGGGGGGACTAATGAAGTAGACTGATGAAAGCCTCCGCGATACCAGCCTGCGGAAAAATCCTCTTACAACCAAGACCTCAATACAACTTGGGATCTGGAATGTCTGTACAACATACTAAGCAGGAAAAGCAGCACAAGAAGCCCAAGTTATAAATGAATACAACAACTAGCTGAAGCTTGCTGGAATGGTGCAGGTTTGACCACACTATCAAAGCGGGAAGTGATTGCATATTCAGGACACAAGAATGAAGACAACACATAATGGGAGGCAGTTTCACCAAGGAACATCACAGCAAGGTTTAACTACAAAGCCAGGAAAGTCACCATTGGCCAATGCTACACACCTATAAACAATGCAGTGGAGGAATCAAAACAACTCTATTACGAGAATCTACATGCTGTCTATGATGCAACACCCAGAAGAGACATCTAGATCCTAACGGGAGACCTAAACGCCAAGATAGGCATCAGTAAGTGTCCCACACGAGTGATGAATGCTTACCTACAACGCTTGGAAGAGCAGTTTAGGTTGGACCTACTTCCCAATCCATTTGACTGTGATCCGGGCTCAGTTGACATGCCGGTAAGTGAAATCGAACAGCTGATCGAGCTGTCGTGACCAAATGCTGCAGACAACGCATTCATTGGTCACTATGGAGGAGTTTTGGTTCCTGACTCAGAGAATAGCCTCCCGTCTCCCTATGAGCATTAATGCCGCGTTCAAAAGAACTGGGAACTCGGAAATCTCCCTACTTCAGTGTGTTTGAGACAACTGGGAACTCGGAAAGAAACAAGCTCCGACTGGGAAAAATAGTTTATGGTCATCCAACTCGGGAACTCTGGCCTCTTTCTAGAGCTCTCACTTTCCAACCTAACGATCACTGACGTCATGATTTGACCTTGTATTTTTTTCTGAGATCCCAGTTGTATTCAAAGCACCATAAAACTCACGGTAGGCTACCCTTCGCCAGCTCATATCTGTAAAAAGCTGGAGTCTGTGCTCTCGTCTGCATTAAAACCAAATATCGATCCAGGTTGGATGTGACAGCAGAGATGAGGTGCGCACTGTCGACCATGCCCACTGACGCGACATGCATCAAAGCACACCCATCTCATTAGTGGTGGTGATATAAGAGACTTTATTTCAGACTAATTTGCAATTGACTGCCAAACATTAAAAAGTATGTGATGGTGAAGACAATCAGAAATACTGTTAGAATGCATTTCAATTGACTGCCATAGCCCCAAATAAAAAAGATAACATTGGCAGTTAATTACATAATTGTTTTCACATAGGTGGGGCCGCAAGGATTTTCAGATATGAAAATGGGGTCGTGGGCCAAAAACATTTAGGAACCCCTGGGCTAAGCAGAGCCGGAACCCAAATACCCTCCGCGTGGCTAGAAACGCGTGATACGTGAGTGAGTCTTGCTCGAGACCCAGAAAAGGAATGCACTGAGATGGAGTCAGACAGCTTTGTCTGGTTTCTTATGAAGCCTAGAGACTGAATACGGAACAGTAGCATGGATGTGTGTTGCCCCCTCGACTCCGCTGCCACCAGCCAATCAGCTGTAATAGCCAGCGGCTCGTGAGCATTCTTATTTTGTAGACTGAGGTGCTTGTTGAGGGCACGTAGGTCTATAATAGGGCGCAAAGTCCAGTCCGTTTTCGGAACCAGGAAATACCGGCGGTACCAGCCGCCCTGGATCTTTGACATAGGAACCACTCGGATTGCCTGCTTCTGGAGACCGGAGGATATTTCCTCCCTCAAAAAGGGCGCTGAGGCCTCAGGAACAGTCGATTGATGTAATGATACTGCAGAAGTGTGGGGGATGCACAACAAAATTTTAGCCAGTACCCTGACATCACTGTTCACATGATCTAGGGCGACACTGTGCATGCGGGCCAAATGAGGAGGAGACAAAGAAGGCAGGAACCACCTCGAATGAGGTCAAGAAAACCGCTCCGAACAGAGTCTGCTGGAGATGCACTTGAGGCCCTTCGTGCCACTAGGGGCTTAAAGGAATAAGCCAAGAAAGTCAACTTATAAATTACTTATTTGTTTGTTCATTTAGTTAGAACCAGTAAGTTAGCGGTCACAATAAATAGGGCACTAGACCCTACAATGGTCCATGTTGTTAGAGTTGATGTGCCCCCAGCAATTAGGCAATAAATAGGGCACTAGACCCTAAAAGCTCACCGTAAAAGCCGTACACCTGTGTGATCTGCCTGCTTTCGTGATTTCCTCGTAGAAGCGTGATGCGATCCGGCCACTTGGCTTTTAAGGCTAGCAGGTATGTGAACGTCTCCAAGCTGTAGTATCCCCTGTCCACAAAGTCTCCCTGAGGAAACAGAGAGTCACTGACCAGGGTTCAGATCAATCCCAAGTCATCCAGTTTCTAAACAGCAATCACAAACTCAGAGAGGCCGCTGCTTACATTGAGACCCAATCACTGGCCACTTTAATAAATAGATCACTAGTCACTTTAAACAATGCCACTCTAAATAATGCCACTTTAATAATGTTTACATATCTTACATTATTCATATCACATGTATATACTGTATTTTATTTATAATGTTTACATATCTTACATTTCTCATATCACATGTATATACTGTATTTTATACCATCTATTGCACCTTGGCTATGCCGCTCGGCCATGTGTGTATTACCGTAATTTCCGGACTATAAGCCGCAACTTTTTTCCCACGCTTTGAACCTCGCGGCTTAAACAATGACGCGGCTATGAATACAACAAGCTATGAATACAACAACTGTAGACTTTACCATGAAATGCTTACTGACAAGCCCTTAACCAACAGTGCAGTTCAAGAAGAAGAAAATATTTACCAAGTAGGCTAAAATAAAAAGTAATAATAAAAAGTAACAATAACGAGGCTATATACTGGGGTACCGGTACCGGGTCAGTGTGCAGGGGTACAGGCTAGTTGAGGTAATCTGTACATGTAGGTGGGGGCAAAGTGACTATGCATAGGTATGCATCACATGTATACACTGTACTGTATTTTATTTATAATGTTTACATATCTTACATTACTCATATCACATGTATATACTGTATTTTATACCATCTATTGCACCTTGGCTATGCCGCTCGGCCATGTGTGTATTACCGTAATTTCCGGACCATAAGCCGCAACTTTTTTCCCACGCTTTGAACCTCGCGGCTTAAACAATGACGCGGCTAATATATGGATTTTTCCCGCTTTCAATTTTTTTTTCTAAAAAAAAACATTCTGTGACGTGTTTTTGGCGGCATGAAGCTTTCATTAGACCAATGAAATTGCCGAACGGGTTAAGGTCAAACAACTTTTTTGTTTACTGTTTAGATTAAATCGAGCGCGCTCAAACTTCCCATCATTCTGATTACGGTAGTCATTTTGTCACCCTCATCATGGCAAAGACACGGAGAAATGCATATGATGCAGCTTTCAAGTTGAAGGCGATTGATCTGGCTGTTGGAAAAGGAAATAGAGCTGCTGCACGGGAGCTTGGTCTTAATGAGTCGATGATAAGACGTTGGAAACAGCACCTGCGGCTTATAGACATGTGCGGCTTATTTATGTTCAGAATAATACTTTTTTTTTTTTATTCAGTGGGTGCGGCTTATATTCAGGTGCGCTCAATAGTCCGGTAATTACGGTAGGTAGTTTTTGGGGATTGCTAGATTACCCACAAGCATTTTGCTACACTCGCATTAACATCTGCTAACCATGTGTACGTGACAAATAACATTTGATTTCTTACCATCCTCAATATTATCCCTGCTACAGAACAGCTTAAAAAATGGAATACAACTTCTTACCATAAAAATGTAGTTTGTGTCTGGAACTTGTCCGCCAGTTCTGAAGAGTTCACATAGGTCATAAAACTGGAGACAGGGATCAGAAAGACAATTTCACATTCATGGCAAGTGGATCATACTACTATAAAAATTGAGATATTTAGAATGTGCATAGTAAGAGAACAAAGGAATTTGGGAAAGGTATCAAAAAGAAAATTAGATAATACCTGGCCATGAATGTCTCCACAAACAGTGACTGGAGTGGATACTGGTTGAACATTTGATTCCTCGAGCAGCAAATCACATACGTAGTCACATAATCTCTGTAAGGGGTGAGACACATGACAAAATTATCAGGCTGCCAAATAACACTTGCAAGTTGGGCCTACTGATATTTTGACACAACCATATTTGAAGTTGTTAACGTTAGAGGTATCAAAATTGAAATAATGTTGCAGGGTAACGGTATTTAACTCTTACGCTACGAGGCCCGGAGCCTGCTGGTTTTCTGTTCTACCTGGTCTAAAAATCAGTCCCTGATTACAGGGGACAATAAAAAAATGCAGTGAAACTGGCTTCAGAGCCGAGTTTGAGGGTTGTAGAGTGTGTCCCCCTCTGGCCAGAGTGGGTGAAAACAAATATGATTGTTCATGTTCTGAATCATTCAGTGGGGTCTTTAACATATCATTATAGCCCAAAAGTCAGATTTCGCACCGTAAAACATCAGATAATAAACATAGAGCTCTGTTGACAGAGAGGTGCAGCTTTCTTCGCAAAATTTTTTAGGATTTCGCATTTTGTGGTTGTCTCGCCTTCAAAGTTGTTTCCGCGGGTCGCAAATAGCTACATTAGCATGACATGAGCAGAATTAAATGTAAAAGGCTTTGAAAAAAAAAAAAACTTGCAGTATGCTCACACGGAACCCAAACCGGCTGCGCGCGTGCGCCATCATGCATAAATGTATTTTGTCCCCCCATACCAAACACGGTCACGACGCGCAGGTTAAAATATCAAAACAAACTCTGAACCAATTATATTAATTTTGGGACAGGTCGAAAAGCATTAAACATTTATGGCAATTTAGCTAGCTTGCACTTGCTAGCTAATTTGTGCCATTTAGCTAGCTTGCTGTTGCTAGCTAATTTGTCCTGGGATATAAACATTGAGTTGATATTTTACCTGAAATGCACAAGGTCCTCTACTCTACCAATTAATCCACACATAAAACGGTCAACCGAATCGTTTCTAGTCATCTCTCCTCCTTCCAGGCTTTTTCTTCTCTTGACTTTATATTGCGATTGGCAACTTTCATAAATTAGGTGCATTACTGCCACGGACCTCGTTCATCTTTCAGTCACCCACGTGGGTATTACCAATGAGGAGATGGCACGTGGGTACCTGCATCTATAAACCAATGAGGAGATGGGAGAGGCAGGACTTGCAGCGCGATCTGCATCAGAAATGGAACTGACTTCTATTTTAGCCCTTGGTAACGCAGACGCTCGTTGGCATGCGCGAGCAGCATGGGTGCAATAATTGAATAATATAGATTTCTGAATTTATTTTGCAACGCTCACGCACGCAACACGAGCGGTGTAATCAGCCTGTCAGGGCGCCGTTGACATTTCACAGCGTTACGCTTGTTTTTGTGAAAAAGAACAGGAACTTCGAATTAAAGTTGCACTATGCAGAAATCGCTCTGCCATTTCCTGGTTACTAAAACTAATAGTTAGCCTAATTTTAGTGTGTGTGTGACAAAATAAGCTAGTATAGTGTGTAGAGAATCATTGTACCAGCTAAACCGCTGTGAAATATTTTCAATCAGGGGCACGACTTTCACTGGGGACGGGGGGGTCATACACCCCCCACAATCTGAAATTGCATTTTTGTCCACCCCCAGTTTTATCATTGCAATGTGATATAAATAGCAGCAATGGTGTGCTTTAGGACCATGCAGGCGCATCCGAGTGGCCAGGTAGGCTGTTTGGAGTGTTCAGCCGGCTGGATTTAGGACAGCAAGGACACCACAGAGAGGGCTGACAGGCTGTGTGAATGCTGGCTGAACCAGTATGGGAGAGTTGAGCATAGTTCAGTATGTATGTATGTATGTATGTATGTATGTATGTATGCATGCATGTATGTATGTATGTATGTATGTATGCATGCATGCATGCATGCATGCATGCATGTATGCATGTATGTATGTATGTAGCGCTCTTTCGCTGAGTTGTAAAAGCAAGCAGAGCAGAAACTGGCTACTCTTTAGTTGACTGATGTAGCTGGCAAGGTAAACTGCTGTTTAACTTCACAGGAAAAAAACAAAACTAGTGTGTATTGGCTATTATTGATACTACTACTAACAGCTGTTTGTATGGAAATGTTTTGTAGCCTTTGTTTTGTTCCGTTTCAGAAGTAAATTAACTTGGCTAGCTTTAGCAAGTTGATGTACTGTATCACGACTGCCCTGTAAGGATCCAAATAGGTTAGATCAGCTTTACAATAAATGGATTAAAAAAAGACCCTCTCACCCACAGAGGGGGGAGGAGGGAACTGGTGAGTTTGTGGGGGGGGGCAGCTTACTCCCTGTTGTAAATCAAGGACAGAACATTCAGCTGTCACAGGAATGTGCCTTTGTCTACACAGACATTTTTCTGCCGAAACTAACACGTTCTAAAGCAAATACTGGAACGGAACTTCTAACATAGAACGTGGGGAATGGTCAGAGGCGATCTAAAGAATGTCCTTTCGGATGTTATTTTGTTTTGTCATAAAAAATGTTATAAAGGAAATACTGTAACGTGTGAAGTGTCCATGCGTTATGTATGAAATATGAAAAATGTGTGTTTTTGTTAGAGGGATGTGATTCTAGAAACTCAGAGGAAATGGTTTCTATAACTTTGTACAATTAAGTAGCCACCACCCCCTTCACTGAGGTCAGAAACCTCACGAACCACCCTTTTGAACAAACTGTATAAAATGATGGGTTAAGAATTAACATATCAGACCAGAAAGACGTCAATCTGCAGCTCACGTCCAGAGTGGTTCGAACTCCGAAATCTCAACATGAGGTAGAGACGATATACTCACTTCCCGGACAATCACTGGTACAGCTGATTAGCTGTCCTAAGTATCTAGAAAAGTTAACTTAAGTGGGACCATTCCACTACTCTTTGCAAAATCACCGTAGTACGCTACTCATCACCCCAAAGGGAACCATCGACACAGCTGGCCAGCCTATCTTCAAAAGGAGGCAGCTTCAGGAGCAAATGAAAGGGAAATCAACTCTGTAGTTCTGTTCAGGACTACACGGCAAGTCACCGGATACCGCACGACAGCAAAGATTAACAGTAGAAGAGAGGTGGAGACCTCTTTTGGGCAATCAGAGTCTTATAAGCGTGCCGCAAAAAGGACCAACAAGCTTTCCAAGAACGCCGGGTTCCGACAGAAATACCAAGACATTTACACGTAAATACATTCATGATTTCTTACTCCAAATGGGCGGCGGTTCGTGTGCAAAGTACATGATTACTGTGAGAGTAGTTTCTAAAAATGTACCACAGTATTATGTCTCTGTCCCTCTCCATGTCGTTTGTAACAAGCCGCCATATCGTTTCCGTCCACTAGGGCCCTGTTTCTAATGTAATAAATGTGTATGTTTATCCTGTGTTACCATTTAGTTAGCTAGTAAATAAATAATTAAACCAATGTGTAGTACTGAATCATAAGTAAGGCTGGGATTTTTGTAGATGCAGGAGGTTATGATGATATGATACGAGGTTATGATTAATAAGTTGACTGTTTATAGATGTGATAGGTTAAAGAGTTTAATTTGGGAGATGGTAACTCTTTAAACTAGAGGTCGACCGATTATGATTTTTCAACGCCGATACTGATTATTGGAGGACCAAAAAAAGCCGCTACCGATTAATCGTCCGAGTTTTTATATATATATATATATATATATATATATATATATATATATATATATATATATATATATATATATATATTTATTTATATATACACACATACATACATATTAGTAATAATGACAATTACAACAATACTGAATGAACAATGAACACTTATTTTAACTTAATACATCAATAAAATCAATTTAGTCTCAAATAAATAATGAAACATGCTCAATTTGGTTTAAATAATGCAAAAAACAAAGTGTTGGAGAAGAAAGTAAAAGTGCAATATGGGCCATGTAAAAAAGCTAACATTTAAGTTCCTTGCTCAGAACATATGAAAGCTGGTGGTTCCTTTTAACATGATTCTTCAATATTCCCAGGAAATAAGTTTTAGGTTGTAGTTTTTAATAGGACTATTTCTCTCTATACCATTTGTATTTCATATACCTTTGACTATTGGATATTCTTATAGGCACTATAATATTGACAGCCTAATCTCGGGTGTTGATAGGCTTGAAGTCATAAACAGCGCAATGCTTGAAGCATTACGAAGAGCTGCTGGCAAACGCAGTAAAGTGCTGTTTGAATGAATGCTTACGAGCCTGCTGCTGCCTATCACCGCTCAGTCAGACTGCTCTATCAAATCATAGACTTAATTATAATAACACAGAAATACGAGCCTTACGTCATTAATATGGTCAAATCGGGAAACTATCATTTCGAAAACAAAACATTTATTCTTTCAGTGAAATACGGAACCGTTCCGTATATTATCTAACGGGTGGCATCCATAAGTCTAAATATTGCTGTTACATTGCACAACCTTCAATGTTATGTCATAATTACGTAACATTCTGGCAAATTAGTTCGCAACGAGCCAGGCGGCCCAAACTGTTGCATATACCCTGACTCTGTGTGCAATGAACGCAAGAGAAGTGACAATTTCCCTAGTTTAAATTGCCTGCTAACATGAAATTCTTTTAACTAAATATGCAGGTTTAATACAATATACTTCTGTGTATTGATTTTAAGAAAGGCATTGATGTTTACGGTTAGGTACATTCGTGGAACGATTGTGCTTTTATCACAAATGCGCTTTTGTTAAATCACCCCCCGTTTGGCGAAGTTGGCTGTCTTTGTTAGAAAGAAATAGTCTTCACACAGTTCGCAATGAGCCAGGTGGCCCAAACTGCTGCATATACCCTGACTCTGTTGCACAGAACCAAGACAAGTGACAATTTCCCTAGTTAAAATAAATTAATGTTAGCAGGCAATATTAACTAAATATGCAGGTTTAAAAATATATACTTGTGTATTGATTTTAAGAAGGGCGTTGATGTTTATGGTTAGGTACACATTGGTGCAACGACAATGCTTTTTTCACGAATGCGCTTGTTAAATCACCCATTTGGTGAAGTAGGCTGTGATTCAATGATAAATTAACAGGCACTGCATCGATTATATGCAACGCAGGACAAGCTAGATAAACTAGTAATATCATCAACCATGTGTAGTTAACTAGTGATTATGTTAAGATTGATTGTTTTTATAAGATATATGTTTAATGCTAGCAAGCACCTTACCTTTGCTCCTTGCTGCACTCGCATAACAGGTAGTCAGCCTGCCACACAGTCTCCTCGTGGAGTGCAATGTAATCGGCCATTCCGATTCATCGGTCGACCTCTACTTTAAAGCAGCAAGAACAATGACAGCAACACTTGCTACGTTTGCATAGGCCTATAGGATACAGACTACCTTTTATGAGGACGATTTGCAGGCAGAGACAAATAAATGGGTAATCAATACTTATTGAAAATGAAAAGGCGCAATGCTCGCTCGCCACAGTAGCCTAACCTATGTCCACGTTGTGCCTTTTCAGTGATGATTACATAAATTATTGCACTTAGACTACTTACAGACACTGTAATAAACTACAGTCTAATCATATTCAAGTTAACTGCCACATAATTCTCCGCCCATGCAAGCAGCTTACTCTATTTCAATGAGACCCCACACACTAGGCGCACTCACACCCAACTAGGAGAGGTAGGCTACTGAAGCTGAAGCTGTGAATTCTAATGCGGAAAATATGTGCTTTTAATACAATAAGTAGGCTAACGCATACAAAGCAGATCTGTTGGACAAAAATATTTTCATATATTAAAAGGAATTTTCCGTAGAGCTCCAAGACAGGATTGTGCCAAGGCACAGATCTGGGGAAGGGTACCAAAACATTTCTGCAGCATTGGAGGACCCCAAGAACATAGTGACCTCCATCATTCTCCATCATGCTCTACAACATTCGCAGAGTACAAACCTGCCTCACACAGGAAGCGGTGCAGGTCCTAATCCAGGCACTTGTCATCTCCCGTCTGGATTACTGCAACTCGCTGTTGGCGGGGCTCCCTGCCTGTGCCATTAAACCCCTACAACTCATCCAGAACGCCGCAGCCCGTCTGGTGTTCAACCTTCCCAAGTTCTCTCACGTCACCCCGCTCCTCCGCACACTCCACTGGCTTCCAGTTGAAGCTCGCATCTGCTACAAGACCATGGTGCTTGCCTACGGAGCTGTGAGGGGAACGGCACCTCCGTACCTTCAGGCTCTGATCAGTCCCTACACCCAAAGAAGGGCACTGCGTTCATCCACCTCTGGCCTGCTCGCCTCCTTACCTCTGCAGAAGCCCAGTTCCCACTCAGCCCAGTCAAAACTGTTCGCTGCTCTGGCACACCAATGGTGGAACAAGCTCCCTCACGACGCCAGGACAGCGGAGTCAATCACCACCGATGTACTATTGTAAAGTGGTTGTTCCACTGGATATCATAAGGTGAATGCACCAATTTGTAAGTCGCTCTGGATAAGAGCGTCTGCTAAATGATGTAAATGTAATACCCAAGAAGACTCGAGGCAGTAATCACTGCCAAAAGGTGCTTCAACAAAGTACTGAGTAAAGAGCCTAAATACTTATGGAAATGTGATTTATTTAATTTGTAATACATTTACAAAAATGTTAACTTTTTGTTTCGTCATTATGGGGTATTGTGTGTAGAATGATGCGGGAAAAAACAAATCCATTTTAGAATAAGGCTGTAAGGTAACAAAATGTGGAAAAGGGTCAAAGGGTCTGAATACGTTCCGAGTGCACTGTATATACACACACAATAGGATATACTGTATAGATAGTGAATGTGCTATAAGTATGACTATTTAGAAATATAAAGTGGGAATCTAATGCCTTGGTCACGCAGTTGAATAAATTGTAGCTAACTTTTAGACCCGTTTCTGTGTTTGCAAGCATTGCCGTAAGAGGGCGCTGCACGCAAGGTGGTGGCAGAACATGGAAGTTCTTACAGAATGCCAGCAAAAAAGCCTTCATTAACATGTTGGTTAATAAGAGTGCATTTCACACTACTTTTGGATTATAATTGGACTTTAAGGCTTGTATAAATGCCCTGCTTAATGTTTGTCATCATCGCAAATGAACTGTATTATACTTTAAAAAAACACTTCAACCAGTAAAATGCATCTTCGTCTACAGACTGTCAATGAGCGTTAGCATTCTAGCTAACAACTGCTGCATCCAAAATAGTTACTTTGCAAAGATCACAACCAAATATAATCTTATCGACTGATCAAGCAAGAATCGAAACATCATTGTAAGCATATGAGAAGAGTTGGGCCGTGAGTGACGTCAGAATGTCGCGTACTGGAAATGGGTCTAAGTTATATAGTAAAGGTTGAACAGCAGGGTTGACTGCGTGTGTGTTTATAATAAGAATGGTTGTAAGAGTTGAGTTAACGTTAGTCTCTAAGGTGCATATCTATCACAGGTCTAGCTAGTTAACTACTAGCGAGAATATACAACATATTTTCTACCATGATTACCCCTAGGTTTGTCCCTACCATTTGTGACGTGCACAACTAACAAATAGGCAAGTTAAAGTTACTTGCTAGCTGACGTTACCTAAATTAGCTGCTTCCGTTTCTCTGAATATTGATGTCGCCATAAGATGGTATTGGCCTGATCGAATGCACTAACATAACGGTATTGGTTAAGTACACAAATAAAAAGTAAATTCTTGCTCACCTTTAGGTCGTTTTCTGGTAAATATTTGCACTGTCTTGCAATTTCAACATACTTATCCAAGTCCAACGGCGCCATTTTAAAAACAACAACCGCAGACCCATCGGAAGTAAATGAGTATAACTTCCTGTTCTCAAGCGAAGTGAGTTTTTACAAAGATGATCTACTATATTGACAAGATCGTCGACAAACCACTCTAAAAATGGAAATACAACTCACGAAAGGCAGTTCGGGAAGAGGCGAGATCATATGGGAACGTTCTAGCAGTCTATCTAGACAATGCAAACATAACAACAGGGCTGGGCAGGTTACTTTCTAAATTTAATAAGTTAGTTACTAGTTCCTTGTACAAAATTGTAATCAGTAACTTAACTTTTGGATTACCCAAACTCAGTAACGTAATCTGAATACATTCAGTTACTTTTAGATTTCTTTCCCCTTAAGAGGCATTAGAAGACAAAAATGTATGTTACCAATTGAACGACATCTATTGCAGGATAAATCAATGTTAAAGTTTACATAGCTGGCCATATATGGATGTTAAATTGCAATTTATGGGTTGGTTATGTAGGTTGCTTCTAACCCATCACGTTCTACTACATATAATAATACGATAAAATTATATCTTTACATTAAAAATTAAATTCTATCAGAATTCCAGTCATTCCAATAAATGTTATACCCCTTGATCTTCAAGAATAGGACTTGGAAATATGGAAGTATAGATCAGCCAAATTGTTTTACCTGAGCATAACCCCAAAAGTAAGGACTTATTAGCCAGACCTACTCTGTTGTTTATGATTTGTTGTCATGGAGGACTGATTGTGCTCATTGATTTGAGTTGGAGATGAATGATGCGCTCATGGAATGGCATGCTTTGAGCACTACTGTGAAAAATGAATGCCATATGCTGCATTTGCTATAAGCCTATTGTTTACCTTTTTGTTGGTGACACTTTGATATATTGATAATATGCAGCTGTTTAAAGGGCAAATCCAAAAAATAACAAAACAGTCGCCCCCCTCTGTTTTGGTAAAAAGCTGAGGGATGGCCCTGGAGAAATGTAACCACTCTCAGATGAATAGACAGAGCTACAGATGCAAGGACTGACCATCTCTGTTCTTAAAATGATTGTTATAATCATGTTATGAGGCTACACAGTGTTTGTTTACATTGAATGTTTACTAACATTGGAGTAAAACAAGCTAATATTTGGGGTTCTCATGGAGTGTGACAGTTGAACTAAGCTCATGAGGCATTTCTAAGTTTTATTCTTCAAGAATCAATGGATATATATATATATATATATATATATATATATATATATATATATATACAGTTGAAGTCGGAAGTTTACATACACTTAGGTTGGAGTCATTAAAACTTGTTTTTCAACCACTCTACAAATTTCTTGTTAACAAAATATAGTTTTGGCATGTTGGTTAGGGCATCTACTTTGTCCATGACACAAGTCGTTTTTCCAACAATTGCTTACAGAAAGATTATTTCACGTATAAGTCACTGTATCACAATTCCAGTGGGTCAGAAGTTTACATACACTAAGTTGACTGTGCCTTTAAACAGCTTGGAAAATTCCAGAAAATTATGTCATGGCTTTAGAAGCTTCTGATAGGCTAATTGACATCATTTGAGTCAATTGGAGGTGTACCTGTGGATGTATTTCAAGGCCTACTTTCAAACTCAGTGCCTCTTTGCTTGACATCATGGGAAAATCAAAAGAATTCAGCCAAGATCTCAGAAATTTTTTTTGTAGACCTCCACAAGTCTGGTTCATCCTTGGGAGCAATTTCCAAACGCCTGAAGGTACCACGTTCATCTGATCAAACAATAGTACGCAAGTATAAACACCATGGGACCACGCAGCCGTCATACCGCTCAGGAAGGAGACGCGTTCTGTCTCCTAGAGATGAATGTACTTTGGTGCGAAAAGTGCAAATCAATCGCCATAAAAAAGCCAGACTACGGTTTTCAAATGCACATGGGAACAAAGATCAAACTTTTTGGAGAAATGTCCTCTGGTCTGATGAAACAAAAATAGAACTGTTTGACCATAATGACCATTGTTATTTTTGGAGGAAGAAGGGGGAGGCTTGCAAGTCAAAGAACACCATCCCAACCGTGAATCATGTTGTGGGGGTGCTTTGCTGCAGGAGGGATTGGTGCACTTCACAAAATAGATGGCATCATGAGGTAGGAAAATTAATTGGATATATTGAAGCAACATCTCAAGACATCAGTCAGGAAGTTAAAGCTTGGTTGCAAATGGGTCTTCCAAATGGACATTGACCCCAAGCATACTTCCAAAGTTGTGGCAAAATGGCAAAAAGTGGCCATCACAAAGCCCTGACCTCAACCCTATAGAACATTTGTGGGCAGAACTGAAAAAGCGTGTGCGAGCAAGGAGACCTACAAACCTGACTCAGTTACACCAGCTCTGTCAGGAGGAATGGGCCAAAATTCACCCAACTTATTGTATGAAGCTTGTGTAAGGCTACCCAAAACGTTTGACCCAAGTTAAACTATTTAAAGGCAATGCTACCAAATACTAATTGAGTGTATGTAAACTTCTGACCCACTGGGAATGTGATGAAATAAATAAAAGCTGAAATAAATCATTCTCTCTACTATTATTCTGACATTTCACATTCTTAAAATAAAGTGGTGATTCTAACTGACCTAAAACAGGGAATATTTGCAGGGATTAAATGTCAGGAGTTGTGAAAAACTGAGTTTAAATGTATTTGGCTAAGGTTTATGTAAACCTCCGACTTCAACTGTGTGTATATACATCTCTCTATATATATATATATATATATATATACAGTACCAGTCAAAAGTTTGGACACACCTACTCATTCAAGGGTTTTTCTTTATTTTAACTATTTTCTACGTTGTAGAATTATAGTGAAGACATCATAATGATGGGGCCACATCACACTGTGGCCCCATCATCGGATGGGGCCACAGTGTCTTCTGATCCCTCCTGTCTCAGCCTCCAGTATTTATGCTGCAGTAGTTTATGTGCCGGGGGGCTAGGGTCAGTCTGTTTCATCTGGAGTATTCTCTTGTCTTATCCGGTGTCCTGTGTGAATTTAAATATGCTCTCTCTAATTTTCTCTTTCTCTCTTTCTTTCTCTCGGAGGACCTGAGCCCTAGGACCATGCCTCGGGACTACCTGGCATGATGACTCCTTGCTGTCCCCAGTCCACCTGGCCATGCTGCTGCTCCAGTTTCAACTGTTCTGCCTGCGGCTACGGAACCCTGACCTGTTCACCGGACGTGCTTGTTGCACCCTCGACAACTACAATGATTATTATTATTTGACCATGCTGGTCATTTATGAACATTTTAACATCTTGACCATGTTCTGTTATAATATCCACCCGGCACAGCCAGAAGAGGACTGGCCACCCCTCATAGCCTGGTTCCTCTCTAGGTTTCT
Source organism: Salmo trutta (assembly GCF_901001165.1). Classification (NCBI taxonomy): domain Eukaryota; kingdom Metazoa; phylum Chordata; class Actinopteri; order Salmoniformes; family Salmonidae; genus Salmo; species Salmo trutta. The sequence continues at coordinate 51,631,900 of NC_042968.1, read as the reverse complement.
TCCTAGGTTTTTGGCCTTTCTAGGGAGTTTTTCCTAGGGAGTTTTTCCTAGCCACCGTGCCTCTTTCACATGCATTGCTTGCTGTTTGGGGTTTTAGGCTGGGTTTCTGTACAGCACTTTGAGATTTCAGCTGATATACGAAGGGCTATATAAATAAATTTGATTTGATTTGATCATAAACACATTTCTTGAAAACAATGACTATTAATATTTTTTTCGAAAATTTAGTTCAGAGGGAACTGCCAATTAACGTCAGTATCCAAATCTGCGTGTACTGGATGAAAACTAGAATCTGTGTGAACTAGTTAAGATCATTTAACAGTAGCATCCAAACCTGTGCGAACTAGTTAAGACCATTTAAAGTGAACATCCAAAGCTGTGTGTACTGTATGTATAACTATAACCTGTGGGCAGATGACAACCTAAGCTGTGTGTACCAGTTGTATAACTAGACCCTGTGAGGACTAGTTAATTAAGGCCTAAAAGAGAAAGTTCTGCGTGGACTAGAGAAAGCGCTATAGAAATAAAGGAGACTGCATTATAGAAAAGCGTAAGTAGTTATTTGGAGTCCTGCGTGGTACTGCCATATAATTAAAAATACGGATTCCTGCGTAGTACTGCCGTAAGAGCTATGCAGTCCTTCATGGTACTGTCATGGGTAGTTAGGATAAATTACTTGAAGTCCTGCTTGGTATAAAATGATATGGTGTAAGATAGTAAGGTGCACCTGTAATTGTTTTAAACCAAACCCCATTTTAGTAGTAAGAAAATTGTTTTTAGAATTGAGGTCCACAGCCAACAGACAGCCCTAATAAGTCAGTGGACGGGAAGAATAGTGGGACATAGTTGGAGAATTTATTATAAAAGTTATACTGCAGTGTGTGTAGGAGATGATTCAGTTTGGATCCAAGATCCCCCCCTAAACAATATTTAGTAATGAATCAATTTGACATTTTTAATAAGAAAGGAAGACGTTCCTAACCAAATACTGTTTGTTTTGTGTGTTTGCCTGAAGAATACTGGATGAATGAAAAAATGATGACGTGGGAATTGGTTGAAGGACATTCTAAAAGTATGAACTACTGACATAAATTGCGCCTAAAAAAAATCTAAAACTACTCTGGAACGCGCAAAATGACAAAATAATGTAGACATTTGCCTAAAATAGAATTATTTGAGCTGTACTGTTGCATGATGAGCGAGGAAGAGAGCTGGTTAGCCTAATTCATGGAAAATAAGAAACTAAACTGGGCCGTCAGTGGAAGTTGCCGAGAGAGAGATGAACTTTTAATTATTAACGAGACAAGGACATGAGGCTGAAAGCTGAAGACGGATATCTCATTAACCCCATTAATTAATGTGTGGACACACATTATTGTGAATGAATGAGCGCATAATGATGAACTGTTAAACACTCTGATGGCCGCAAGATGGCGATGAAGGACAAGATAAAGTGGACTCCTGAGGGTTTGCAGGCACTTGACAAATTGAAACAGTTGCTGACCGCTTCTCCTTGTTTAGGTTTGCCAGATCATTCTAAACCATTTAATCTATTGGTGTTTGGAAAAAAAGAATAAATTAAAAGTGGTATTATGTCATTATACAGGATCACATTTGGAAGCAGCGGCCCGTTGCATACTACTTTAAGAGACTTGACAGTATGGTGAGAGTGTTGGTGTGTTGCATCAGAGCTGAAAGCAGCTGCTACAGAGGCAGTGTTGGCCTTTAAAGTTCCTCACACGGTTCATGCTCTCATTTCACAGGCACGTACTGCTCACCTCACCCCAGCAAGGCTGCTCCATTACCACATGTGCTGTTAACAATGTCTCATGTCACACTGAAGCGCTGTAGCGTCCTCAACCCTGCCACTCTTTATCAACTGATGATGATGGTGAGCCCTGTAACTGTGCTGTCTTAGTTGACCAGGTCTGTAAGCCACGCCCTGATTTATCTGACATGCCTTTAATGAACTCTGATTTGGAACTATTTGTTGATGGTTCCGCTCAAAAATCACCTCAAGGTGAACCATTAGTGGCTTACGCAGTAACTACAGCTGCCACTACCTTAAAAAGTGCTAAACTACCACCCCATCTGTCAGCTCAGGCTGCGGAATTGTTTGCTCTTACTAGAGCATTTATTTTGGCTAAAAATAAAACCGATACAATTTATACTGACAGCAGGTATGCATTTGGGGTTGTGCCTGACTTCGGTACACTCTGGAGCAACGTAGGTTCCTCACCTCATCTGGTAAGACAATTTCACATTCTAAATTGGTTGAAAACTTGGAAACTTGTTGCACTTCCTGTCTCTGTTAAAAACATGTTTTTCCCTACAGCTAACGAAAGAAGGTGCCCCACAACCTAGACGAAAATGTACCAGCCTATGAATTGTCATAGGCAACCCCAGTGGCCATGGGAGGGCTAGGACCGGACTCAATGCATCATGTTTGTTGCTTTTGTGGTCAGTCTTCTCATTGCAGCTGTTGTAAGGGCCCTGGGAGAAGTGGCCACAATGCAACTGAAGAGTAACAGCATAGTCCCACGACGGGACTTTAATAACAGCTGAGCCAACAGCAGGCTCAGGACGGTAGTCCAGCAAACCATATCCACCACATTGTTTAAGAAGACAGAGATCGATGCATCAACGGATGAATGTCCTCTTTGTACAGATGAAGAGTGTACGTCTGTATAACTTTTCAATTGTTTAAATGATTCCCTTAAGAATGTTTTGCACCATGTGAAGGTGAAGTTAATTGGAAAGTTATTTAGAAAGTAAGAATTCACATTTTAAGTGGTTTGGACTGATTAAGATTTAGCAAAGTGAAAACGAACTAAATGTTTATGTTGTAAATATTTGTTAATGGTGTTAATACCGTGTTTGACTTATTGTGTGGGGTCTTTAGGATTTTATTTGAGTGGATTTTTCACAGGATAGAAATTATACACCTTAAAGGGCACACAAATGACATTTTCTGAAGTTTCTATTGCCAGTGTTTTGCTTGCACACGTGTTATTTATCCTGATAACAAATGTACTGACAAACCCAATGTAAACCTGGTACACAAATTGTTTGAAATGTTTTTAAATAATGTCTGAGGGTTTAGGGTAAACACCAAATGATTAGGAAAAAGTTTATAATTTAGCAATAGTCCTATGTGTGATTCGCAACATGACAAGGACAGAGTATGAGGGGCACCTGTCTCTAATCAATTTTACTATTCCTTGAATTACCTTATAGGATATAATTAAGTTAAGGTAGGAGCAGATTTGCCACTTGTGGGAGTTCCCATAGGGGTAAATACGACTATGCAAATGGACTTACCATTCTTAGTGGAGATACCATGTAACCCTGACCCCATGACATTCTATCTATTACACAACCACACAGGCCCACCGTCGTTTGCTAGGACAGGTAATACCGGGTTTGGAGGATGGATCATGCAACTGTGTCTGACCGTTGTTCTAGTCATTTTATTGATTTTGCTGCCCATCTTCATGTTGAAGTTTTTCTGCAATATGTGTTGAAAATTAGTAACAAATTCAAGGCCAAATGTAATGTTAACTGTTGCCATGACCAGGTCCAGAATGCAGGATGTGAAGGATTAGCTGAGCCACCCTTTACTGCTGAAGACAGTGATGTTTAACTTGTTGCATACTTAGAAATGTACCTGTTGTAAACAGAGGTTTGCTCTCACAAGGTCGGCTCAATGGGAGTGGAATATTGGCTGAACGCTCAGACTCTGTGATTGTCAGGTGTTCTCTCCTATGCAGCCGCACTCTGGGAGCAAACACTTTACTGAGAAAGAATACACTTGGCTATCTTTGTTATACCTAATCAACAGCAGACACTAGCGAGTTAGAACTGTACATGGTATGTGTAGAAGGTTCAAAGTTTTACTCATCTCAATGACCCAAAGGAAGGTTACTTACTTGGAAAACTAAATACCACCTGGAGGTTTTTGTCTTTTATAAAAGTTTTATAATGCTTAAGTGCTTATGTTTAATGTTGTATACAGTTTAACAATTATTTTATAGGAGACTGAGTCTCCTAAGGGGGGAATGTGAGAAATGATGTATTTACCTGCTTTGTTTAATATTAATAGTTAACAATTACAGTTGAAGTCGGAAGTTTACATACACCTTAGCCAAATACATTTAAACTCAGTTATTCACATTTCCTGACATTTAATCCAAATAAAAATTCCCTGTCTTAGGTCAGTTAGGATCACCACTTTATTTTAAGAATGTGAAATGTCAGAATAATAGTAGAGAGAATGATTTATTTCAGCTTTTATTTCTTTCATCACATTCCCAGTGGGTCAGAAGTTTACATACACTCAATTAGTATTTGGTAGCATTGCCTTTAAATTATTTAACTTGGGTCAAACGTTTTGGGTAGCCTTCCACAAGCTTCCCACAACACATTGGGTGAATTTTGGCCCATTCCTCCTGACAGAGCTGGTGTAACTGAGTCAGGTTTGTAGGCCTCCTTGCTCGCACACGCTCGTTCAGTTCTGCTCACAAATGTTCTATAGGATTGAGGTCAGGGCTTTGTGATGGCCACTCCAATACCTTGACTTTGTTGTCCTTAAGCCATTTTGCCACAACGTTGGAAGTATGCTTGGGGTCATTGTCCATTTGGAAGACCCATTTGCAACCAAGTTTTAACTTCCTGACTGATGTCTTGAGATGTTGCTTCAATATATCCAATTAATTTTCCATCCTCATGATACCACCTATTTTGTGAAGTGCACCAGTCCCTCCTGCAGCAAAGCACCCCCACAACATGATTCATGGTTGGGATGGTGTTCTTCGGCTTGCAAGCCTCCCACTTTTCCTCCAAACATAACGATGGTCATTATGGTCAAACAGTTCTAATTTTGTTTCATCAGACCAGAGGACATTTCTCCAAAAAGTACGATCTTTGTCCCCATGTGCAGTTGCAAACCGTAGTCTGGCTTTTTTTATGGCGGTTTTGGAGCAGTGGCTTCTTCCTTGCTGAGTGGCCTTTCAGGTTATGTTGATATAGGACTCGATTTACTGTGGATATAGATACTTTTGGGGGGGGGGGGTGGATCAGCTTAATATTGCAGAAAGAATGTTGATTCCATCAATGTAATTGTCTGCATCATTTCCAATCACTCATATTTTGAGGGTAAATACATGTATCCATATACATACACGCATGCATACATATACACATATATACATACACATACCTATATAGACATACATACTTTTTTTAGAATATACCTTTATTATTCCCCGCAAACCCTACCACCCTTCCCCCAAGTGGAGTAAACCAACTTAGGCTTCTGCCTTCAGTTTATATATCTTATACACATTTTACAGACACAATCTATTTTGCAATAGTTAAATTTTGTTTGTTTTTACTCCTTCCTCTATTTCTGATGTCCGTCCAGTTTGATTTCTATTTTCAACTGTGCCATTTCACAAAAGTTCTGAGCCTATATACATTTTACAGACCCCATATGTTTTACATTGGTTATCTTGTTATTGGTCCCACCCTTCAGCTCCATTCAACCCCTCCCATCTATCTCTCAACATCTTCCGTTTTGGATTTCTATTTGGCATATATTTTTCAACTGTGCAGTGATGCTTCACAAAAGTATTGAACCTTTCTATTCTCATAGCGTCTACAGATTGTAAATTAAAAATACAAAATGTTGCTAAAATAATTATTATATTATTGATTGATTGACTCTGGCTTTTCAAATCACCCAGTATTGCTATCCGCAGCGTTAGTTCTAGGCAAATGTTGCAATTCTTCAGCCATTCCTGGACCTGTGACCAAAAACGAGCTACATATGGACAATACCAAAATAAATTATCTAATGACTCTGCCTCCTCACAACAGAATCTGCAGAGCTGGGAAGATTGTACCCCCCATATATGTAACATTCTATTGGTTGCAAGAATTATGTATAGTAATTTAAATTGAAAAATGTGAAGTTTTGAATCCGTATCAATGGTTTGGCGGTGGGTCAGTCATGGTGTGGGGTGGCATTTCTTTGGGGGGCCGCACAGCCCTCCATGTGCTCGCCAGAGGTAGCCTGACTGCCATTAGGTACCGAGATGAGATACTCAGACCCCTTGTGAGACCATATGCTGGTGCGGTTGGCCCTGGGTTCCTCCTAATGCAAGACAATGCTAGACCTCATGTGGCTGGAGTGTGTCAGCAGTTCCTGCAAGAGGAAGGCATTGATGCTATGGACTGGCCCGCCCGTTCCCCAGACCTGAATCCAATTGAGCACATCTGGGACATCATGTCTCGCTCCATCCACCAACGCCACATTGCACCACAGACTGTCCAGGAGTTGGCGGATGCTTTAGTCCAGGTCTGGGAGGAGATCCCTCAGGAGACCATCCGCCACCTCATCAGGAGCATGCCCAGGCGTTGTAGGGAGGTCATACAGGCACGTGGAGGCCACACACACTACTGAGCCTCATTTTGACTTGTTTTAAGGACATTACATCAAAGTTGGATCAGCCTGTAGTGTGGTTTTCCACTTTAATTTTGAGTGTGACTCCAAATCCAGACCTCCATGGGTTGATAAATTGGATTTCCATTGATTCTTTTTGTGTGATTTTGTTGTCAGCACATTCAACTATGTAAAGATAAAAGTGTTTAATAAGATTATTTCATTCATTCAGATCTAGGATGTGTTATTTTAGTGTTCCCATTATTTTTTTGAGCAGTGTATATTTCACCCCCCCCCCAGTCCTTTTTCCACAAAACTTCATCTAAAATTGTTGAATGAGTTTCCTGTAAACAATAGATATTATATTCCTTCTCTTTTAGCCAGGTAAATACTGATCACCTTTTCTTATTATCTGCTAGGCCATTACAATTATAACTGGCTACACTTATTTCACCACTTACCATAATGAGACACAACTTTCAATTCTATTTATCAAAATATATGTTTGTAAACGTACCATTAAAAAGTAACATGATGATTGAGTGTCTATATAGCTGTACCATGATATTTGCATTGCTACTAAGTAAACCTCCAATTGGTCCCCACTATTCCACCCTCTAAAAGCCCTCCTCATCCCAAGTTGGGTTGTCATCCCAATGCCCGGCAGACCACCCCCAACCCCCCGTATCCCATAGCCCTGAAAAGACTGGGTTCCATCCTTCAAAAAGAGCACAGAGTGCCATTTACAGAACAGAAGTACATCAACTGCCAAATGCATTTCCATCGCCCTCACCTCGATTTGTATTATATATAGCCATCAAAAAAAAAAATATATATATATATTTTATTAATATTTGTAGTAATGTAGACAATTTCTGAAAAGGATTTTACCTCTCACCAGTCTCGCCATTATCAAAATTACATTATTACAAGCAATTATTATATTAGCAAACAATTGTTGTGAATCATCCTCTATTGTCCCTGACATCTTTTACTCCTTCGCAACAGTTGTGGGATAGGCACATTCACCCACACACTTATATACACTCAACCCTTTCCCCCCACACAACCATAGGCTTACATTCTCAATAGTTGCACCATCCCAGAGCCCAACTCAAGAAAGGTATTGATTTACAAATGCATATACAGTTGCAGCTGTATGAGAAGGCCTGCAAGACCGTGCAAAAAATGGGCAGAAATGGAGAGATTTTATTAACCATTGTCATGTCCTAGATGATGGAAGTCAAATGTACACCTTTTCCCTGAAACACCACAACACGGTCCCCCGTATTGACCATATTCCCAAGTGTAACAGTTGTTAAAGTACTGTGTGAATTTCACCAGGTTCATATATTAATATGGCATGTTGATTTGTTATTATGCATGCCTGCATCCTGGGAGTAGGGGAGTGTGTACTTACGTTTTGCCCTGCGTGCTCAAATCATTTTGATGCACTATGAGAGGTAGGCACGCTTTTTCTGTCGTCTTCAGAAAAGTTTGATTCTTTTAAGCACAAAGTCATACACACAGTGTTTTGTTCATGAATGATGTTGTATATTTAGAGGTTACTCATAAGTGGATGGTATTGTTAAGATGCACTTGTAACTGTACTTTTTAGGATGATATTAACATTCTGAATTCAACATGTGGTTAATAGCTAGCTAAGGTATTAGGAGGCTATTGTATGTGTGAACGATGGCTAGCTCCTCGAATGATCCCAGTCCCTTGTATTGTGCATCTGTTGTAGAAAGAGGCGACAATTCGCAGAACATATGTGCTCTACAAATGTTTTATTGTCTTTTGGATGCAGGCATGTGGTTTTATCTATGTAAAATATATGTTATGTGTTGATGCATAATAAGGAGAGGCTGTACTAATTTTTGTATTCTAAAATCATTTTGATGCACTATGAGAGAAATAGGCGATGATTCACAGAACATATGTGCTCTACAAATGTTTTATTTTATTTTGGATGCAGATGCAGGATGCAGAGAGGGAATTCTGCTTAATTAAAACTACCTGATCTCCAAAGTCCACGTCTATAGTCTCAATCAACCACACACAAAGCAGAGTTACAGCGGTGCAGTACAGCACTGGTTAAACAAGCATTTCCATGCAGTCAGACTTTTGATTTTGTGCCACCAGGGCCACAATAACATACCCCCTCTCTGAATGTCCGAGTGTGACCCCCTTCCCATGGGTTACTGCAGCTAGTGTTGCCAGCACTGCCACTGCCTGGGTGGTGGCACCCCACCGGAGTCCCCACCGGCTAGGTACAAGGTCGTCAAGGTTCTCATTAGCAGCTTTGAGAATTTCCTTGTATATTATGCTCTCCCTTTAGGGGGCTTTGGCTTTGCAGGACCAACCCTGCCAAGCGGGCTCAGAATCTTGAGGGGGCAGTGCTGCTCTAGGTCTCTGACCACATTTTGGCTGCATACAGACCGCTTACAGCAGGCCCATAAAACAGTTAGGGACTTCTCCTTAGTATCTGGGTCATTCAGGTGTGTGTCTAGGGTATAGGGTTGTGGACCGTTCCATCGATATAGGATGATAAATAAATAAATTAGATATAATTTGTTTTAAAAATGTAGTTCCCCATGATAGGACAATAAATAAATTAAATGTATAATTTATTTTAAAACTGTTCCACCATGATAGGACAATAAATAAATAAATAAATAAGACGTATAATTCATTATAAAAAGTATAAAAAGTATATCCATCATCTGAACAACATTGAAAGCTCTCTCACACCCCTGCTCACAGCAATACATTGGTTCTAGGATATGCAACCATTTCATTTCTCACTCAACGCCACACTTTCCCAAACATAACAAATAAAATATAAAATAAAACACACACCACACCATCCACACATACTGTGCCTTCTGCTTACTGAGTTTTTATCTTCACCATGTTGAATTAGCGCTTGTGTGTTCCAGTTAGTTATATTTGAAGATATATAGAAAAGCTGTAATTTTTTATTGTATTGTGACAATCCATAACCGGGCTAAAATTGTGTTTCATTATTTCCCTCATCTATGAAGACTTTGAACAACTGGTTATCAATATATAGTTTATCGACGATGAGAGCTACTCGTTTCCCTTTAATCTATTTTCTTTGAAAATTGGATACAGAACTTTACGTTGTTCTGCAATTTTCTTTGGGAACTGATCATTCATGCCAATTTTGGTCCCAGCAAGTCTTTTACCCAGGCTTTTAAACATTATTTTATCCTTTAAAGGAAGCAAGTTCGTACCTCTGTCCGAAGCGGTGTACACAATCGAGTTGGATTTTGTTGATAGCTTCGTGTGGAATCTGAAGCGCTGTAAGGAGGAACTCTCTAACTACAGATTCAGGAACTTCTTATTTCTTACCTGTAAGTACCAGATTCTCTCTCATGGATCTAGTCTGTATGTCAAGTAAGGCTTCTCTCTGGATATAGTAACTTTCTACCTGTTTCCTCCAGCATCTTCACAAGGTCCTTTGCTGCTGTTCTGGGATTGATTTGCACTTTTCGCACCAAAGTACATTCAATTCTAGGAGACAGAATACGTCTCCTTCCTGAGCGGTATGATGGCTGCGTAGTCCCATGGTGTTTATACTTGCGTACTATTGTTTGTGCAGATGAACGTGGTACCTTCAGGTATTTGGAAATTGCTCCCAAGGATGAACCAGACTTGTGGAGGTCTACAATTGTTTTTGTTGGCTGATTTCTTTTGATTTTCCCATGATGTCAAGCAAAGAGGCACTGAGTTTGAAGGTAGGCCTTGAAATACATCCACAGGTACACCTCCAATTGACTCAAATGATGTCAATTAGCCTATCAGAAGCTTCTAAAGCCATGACATTTTCTGGAATTTTCCAAGCTGTTTAAAGGCAGTGTCAACTTAGTGTATGTAAACTTCTGACACACTGGAATTGTGATAGAGTGAATTATAAGTGAAATAATCTGTCTGTAAACAATTGTTGGAAAAATTACTTGTGTCATGCACAAAGTAGATGTCCTAACCGACTTGCCAAAACTATATTTTGTTAACAAGAAATTTGTGGTGGTTGAAAAACTAGTTTTAATGACTCCAACCTAAGTGTATGTAAACTTCCGACTTCAAATGTATATGCTTAACAATAGTAGGACATTTTCTTAACTATTAATGCCATGCTTCTGTAAAGGGATGGTTCCTCTCTAGCTCCCTGCAGCTGGTCTGTGAGTATAGTCAAGGACAAGGTGTGACCCGAGATAGAGATAACCTGAGGAGTAGAACAAACCCCTATTTTTTTCGAATCATCTTTGCTTCTGAGAAACTAGGCCGGGGGGGTAAACAACACCCGGTGCACATAACCACAAGATAACCACAAGATGAACACAAGGTAGCTCATGATGCCCCGATCTGCATGGGAGGGGTGGAACCAGCCATGGCTAAGCATTTTTAGGTCTGCTATATAGGACCTCTGTGTTTTCTGTATTGTGAGCTCTCAGCCTTACACTCGAGTGTGGGGTTGACCAGCTACATTATTGCAATTCTTATTAAATAAAGATGATTGTTTGAAGAAATGACAGTCTCACTCACTTGGTTAGAATTTCCACCACAGCGGGCACCACACATGTGGAGATCACCCATTCACCTACTCTGCGTCTCACAAAGACATGGAGGTTGAAAGCAAAAATCTCAAATTTGGACTCATCAGACCTAAGGACAGATTTCCACTGGTCTAATGTCCATTGCTCGTGTTTCTTGGCCCAAGCAAGTCTCTTCTTCTTATTGGTGTCCTTTAGTAGTGGTTTCTTTGCAGCAATTTGACCATGAAGGCCTGATTCATGCGGTCTCCTCTAAACAGTTGATATTGAGATGTGTCTGTTACTTGAACTCTGTGAAGCATTTATTTGGGCTGCAATCTGAGATGCAGTTAACTCTAATGAACTTATCCACTGCAGCAGAGGTAACTCTGGGTCTTCCTTTCCTGTGGCAGTCCTCATGAGAGACAGTTTCATCATAGCGCTTGATGGTTTTTGCGACTGCACTTGAAAAAACATTCAAAGTTCTTGAAATTTTCCGCATTGACTGACCTTCATGTCTTAAAGTAATGATGGACTGTTGTTTCTTTTTGCTTATTTGAGCTGTTCTTGCCATAATATGGACTTGGTCTTTTACCAAATAGGGCTATCTTCTGTATACCAACCCTACTTTTTCACAACACAACTGATTGGCTCAAATGCATTAAGAAGGAAAGAAATTCCACAAATTAAGAAGGCACACCTGTTAATTGAAATGCATTCCATGTGACTACCTCATGAAGCTGGTTGAGAAAATGCCAAGCGTGTGTAAAGCTGTCATCAACTCAAAGGGTGGCTACTTTGAAGAATCTCAAATATAAAATATATTTTGATTTGTTTAACACTTTTTTGGTTACTACATGATTCCATATGTGTTATTTCATAGTTTAGATGTCTTCACTATTATTCTATAATGTAGAAAATAGTAACAATAAAGAAAAACCCTTGAATGAGTAGGTGTGTCCAAACTTTTGACTGGTACTGTATATATATTTTATATGTCCAAAAAATGGATGTAGCAACTACAGATTTCCCCTTTAAGTCTTTCAAAAATGGTGCGAATTTGAGCATGTGTTCATTTTTTATCAGCATGAATTAGATTGAGCAATAAAAGCCCCACTTTTATATCATAGGCTGGGATCCGCACTATGCAGCTGTTGCAAGAGCACATTTTTCACTGGCTGTCCACTGGTTTCAAAAACAATGATTGATAGGCAGCCTAAACTTCTTGAATTCAACCACTATACACATTTAGATTTGTGATCAGTCATCCACAACAACCCCAATCCGTAAGGCGCAAATAGCTAAATGAGAGAGCAGCAGTGTGATTCCCATCAATGCGCTGTGTAGATATCAATAATAAGTGATATACGTATCACCGTAGACTACATCAATGCTGTCATCCTTCCCTCCAAGCATTTATTCAAGTTGGATAATCTTTGGATGCCGACAGCAGTCGCTTGTGTTATTGACTGTACGTTTGTTTATCCCATGGGTAACTCTGTCTTGAGGTTTTTGTCGCACTGCTTTGCTTTATCTTGGCCAGGTCGCAGTTGTAAATGAGAACTTGTTCTCAACTGGCCTACCTGGTTAAATAAAGGTGAAATAAAAATTAAAAAATACTAAAAATAGCTTGGACTGTAGCCTACAAAGCATATTTCTGATTTCTGATTCCATGTGTTATTTCATAGTTTCGATGTCTTCACCATTATTCTACAATGTAGAAAATAGTAAAAATAAAGAAAAACCCTGGAATGAGTAGCTGTGTCCAAATATTTTGTGCCACCGACTTAGTCTGGTTTTAATTCCAATTTGTCTACAAATTAATAATTGAAATTGAAAAAGTGTGCCACCACCTAGTGGTGGTCTCAAAGACATGCAGATTTGGAATATAGTTACAACTGTCCCAGTGTCCTGGTAAGAAGATGGAAATGACCAATAGGAGACAAGTGTACAGAACACATGTTTATTGCCATGCTCAAGACAGGCAGACAGGGAGTGGACTAGTGAAGGTGTATAGTGTTGTATTGGTTTCTGTAATGGAACAGAAGAAATGAGGAAACAAATATTAAGCATAGGCAATAACTGTAGGTAGCATAGGCCTCAGGCTATAAGCGTTATAGCAAGTGTACATAGAGTATCAGCAGTTAGCGGCTAGAGGTAGCATGCTATGGGCTAACAATGCTAATAAGTAAACAAACAGCTGTCTTGGTAGAGGCTAGGGACATATGAGGAAGTGACATCACCGGTTGGTCATTTTAGATGAGTAACAAGAAGGACTAGCTGGTAGCCATCTTGGGTTATATTATGAATAAAAAAATATATAACAATTCAACAATAGAATTCACACATCGTATAATAAAATCTTGGTGCAAGTAATGGGCTCTGTTGAGTTATATCAGGTATGAAGGTAAAACCCAGATGCAGACAACGTCAAATTAACAAAGGTTTAATAATCCAACAGGGGCAGGCAATAGACAGGTCAATGCAGGCAGGGATCAGTAAACCAGAGGTGGGGCAACGGTACCAGACGGCAGGTAGGTTCAGGGTAGGCAGAGGTCAATAATCCAGAGGTGGGGCAAAGGTACAGGTCGGCAGGCAGGCTTGGGGGTGGGGGGCAGGCAGAGTGGTCAGGCAGACGGGCTCAGAGTCAGGACAGGCAAGGGTCAAAACCAGGAGGTTGAGAAAAATGGAAAAGCAGGCGCTGAGACAAAACCGCTGGTTGACTTGACAAACAAGATGAACTGGCAACAGACAAACAGAGAACACAGGTATAAGTACACCGGGAAATAATAGGGAAGATGGGCGACCTGGAGGGGGGTGGAGACAATCACAAAGGCAGGTGAAACAGATCAGGGTGTGACAAGTTACAAATAACATAAACACACCTCAACTGTCTAAATCTCAACGCTTGTATTGAGCAATTCCAATGATTATGTGAAAGTGCATATCACTTTTGAGCTATAGGGCGTCTATTCGGCGTTAGCATTTTCATGTTGTGATGCACCCCTTCAATTCGAGATATGAGCTTTTCATTACGAGGCACCCGATTAGACTACAATCACACCATTAAACGGTGGAAATCATCTTACCAATTACATCATTCACATGGTGATATGTGGTGCCACATATGGGGTACGTGATACCTTTGAATGGTGATTCAGAACCACACGTCGGACTGTGAAAGGCAACTCTTTCAATGCTGATTTTTTATGATTTTAACTGACACTGAGTGCACATGTCCATCAAAGAAGTCCATCTGTCACAGCTGTCATGGCCGGTAAGTTTCCATTTCTTTCTGCTCTGGCTAGCTAGCAAGCTTTTTTATTATTTGAAATGCTTTTTTTGGAAACTATTGTCCAAGTCATTATTACCAGGAGATTGATATAAGTGTAACCAACTTCCGCTACCAAAATCCTTTAGGTAAAGTTATTTTGCAAGCTAGCATAATCATTAGAAAATTAATAATTCACCTGCTCAGACCTTGCAATTGACATGATTTATTGATCACCCATTTAGATCTGTCTTTTAGTAGAAGCACGACAGAAATGAGAAAATTATTTACTTTGGCTGCATTTATAAACCATATAAAATTGCCTGTCTCCACTCCCCAGGATACTATTCAGTCCTAGTTAGGCGGGGTGCATACAGGCCTCAGTCATATATCCAAAAGCCTGTTTATTTTAAATGCTTATTCAGTAGCCCTCTCTCCTTCTCCCTTTAGATGTGAGGCTGGTCGAGGCTGAGATACAGTGTCCCAGAGGAGGAGTGCGGACAGGGAATAGAGCCCCCTCCACATGCTCATGGATCTGAACATCGGCCAGCTCAAGGAACACATTGGCGAAATGGACAGGAGAGTGGGACCAGGTAAGACATACTGATAGAAAAGTTATCGTCATTTTCCAAAAATGTTGAACTGTGAAAATACTATCCACTACAGGAGGGTTCACTCATCCCGTTCTCTCTCCTGTTCTCTCCAGTGTATACTCCTTCCTCTGAGCACAAGTTCAGACAAGGAACAGAACTCCCAGGCCACTCTGGTGGACATCAGGAGCGGACGCATCATCAAGCCTATCGGAGAGATGGAGAGAACTGACATCTCAGGGTCAGAAAGTGTGTGTTTTTGTGTGTGTGTTGGTATACTGATGGGGTCTGCTTGCTGTAAAGCCCTATCTAAAGCATTTACAATTTTCTGTCACCACTCTCCAGGCTGCCAGCAAGTCCCAGTGAGATAGGGCACGTACAGGCCAGATATCAGCAAGGATTGGAGGTAAAGCATCAAAATCATTGAAACCTGAAGGACATAAAATATGCTGGGATGCAACAGTCAGCTTGCCTCAGCTGTGGAGACCCTGAAGAATATTTTCAGGTGTGTTCAGTTGCAACATAAGCTGCCACATTAGTGGGAACTATTATTGTTGGCTTGCATTGCATTTGATGCAGGGCTCTTCAACCCTGTTCCTGGAGAGCTACAGCCCTGTAGATTTTCACTACAACCATAATCTAGCACACCTGCGACTAATAATTAGCTGGTTGATAAGCTAAATCAGTTAACACTGGGGTTGGAGTGAACCTACAGGAGGGTAGCTCACCAGGAACAGGGTTGTAGAGAACCTACAGGAGGATAGCTCTCCAGTAACAGGGATGTAGTGAAAACCTACAGGAGGGTAGCTCTCCAGATACAGGGTAGGAGTGAAAACATACAGGAGGGAAGCTCTCCGGGAACAGGGTTGGAGTGAACCTACATGAGGGTAGCTCTCAAGAAACAGGGTTGGAGAGCCCTGCTGTACAGTAAGTGTATTTGTGTGTTAATATTCTTCTTCCCTTCCTGTTCAGTGTTTAAAATGATGCCAGACACCCTTTTTCCTCCAAACATAACGATGGGCATTATGGCCAAACAGTTCTATTTTTGTTTCATCAGACCATTTCTCCAAAAAGTACGATCTTTGTCCCCATGTGCAGTTGCAAACCGTAGTCTGTTTTTTTATGGCGGTTTTGGAGCAGTGGCTTCTTCCATGCTGACCAGCCTTTCAGGCTATGTCGATATAGGACTCGTTTTACTGTGGATATAGATACTTTTGTACCTGTTCCCTCCAGCATCTTCACAAGGTCCTTTGCTGTTCTGGGATTGATTTGCACTTTTCGCACTAAAGTACGTTCATCTCTAGGAGACAGAAGGCGTCTCCTTCCTGAGCGGTATGACGGCTGCGTGGTCCCATGGTGTTTATACTTCTGTACTATTGTTTGTACAGATGAACGTGGTACCTTCAGGTATTTGGAAATTGCTCCCAAGGATGAACCAGACATCTGGAGGGCTACAATGTTTTTTCTAAGGTCTTGGCTGATTTTCTTTTGATTTTCCCATGATGTCATGCAAAGAGGCACTGAGTTTGAAGGTAGGCCTTGAAATACATCCACAGGTACACCTCCAATTGACTCAAATGATTTCAATTAGCCTATCAGAAGCTTCTAAAGCCATTACATAATTTTATGGAATTTTCCAAGCTGTTTAAAGGCACAGTCAACTGAGTGTATGGAAACTTCTGACCCACTGGAATTGTGATTGAGTGGTTGAAAACAAGCTTTAATGACTCCAACCTAAGTGTATTGTAAACTTCTAGGAATAAATGTCAGGAATTGTGGAAAACTGAGTTTAAATGTATTTGGCTAAGGTGTACGTAAACTTCTGATTTCAACTGTTGGAAATATTACTTGTGTCATGCACAAAATAGATGTCCTAACTGACTTGCCAAAACTGCAGTTTGTTAACAATACATTTGTGGAGTGGTTGAAAAATTTGTTATATGTGTAACTTGATAACATTTGGAGAGCCTGACACAGAATTGCACACTCACTTGTAAATTGTTGTCATTGAAACTCCTGTAAACCATGAAAATTGAGCACTGTTATCATATGCCATATCAGCTCCACAAAGGTTTAATTAACAATCTTTGGGGTGTAACATGTTGGGAAAAGTGATATTAGATAACCTGACATGAATACTCAACCCTAACCTGAGTTCTGTGTAAGCAGAAATTCCATGTGAGAATCACTCCATTTCAATGCATTTGGCAGGTTTTAGTACGGTATCATAATAAAACAAGTCATATCAGCTTTAAGGTTTTACAATCTTTGGGGTGTAACATGTTGGGAAAAGTGGTATTAGAGAGTCTGACATGAAATCTCAACAATAATCCTAACCAGAGTACTGTGTAACCAGTAAATGTGAGAATCGCTCCATTTCAGTGCATTCGGCTATGGGGTTTAGTACCTGATCATAATAAAAGTCATATCAGCTTAAAAGGGGTTCATTAACAATCTTTGGGGTGTAACATTTTGGGAAAAGTGGTATTTGAGAGTCTGACCTTTTTAACACATCACTGACCCTTTACCTTGAGTTCGGTGAAATTACTGTTTCAAGGCATATAGCTATGGGTTTTAGTACCCTGATGTTCGACTAGTACACCTTCCTACCATCAAGGTGCAGGACACCGTCTTTGCCAATGACAACCAAGAGGGGCATATAGCTTTGTGCCTGCCTCCAGTAGGCTACTGGTTGAGAGGGGTTGCATTCTGTTCTACTAGGCCCATCTGCACCACCAACTCACCCGACGTTCCTTTAGCAGGCTGGTGTTCAGGTCCACCAACGCTCTTAACCGCTAGGCTACCTTCTGCTCGCAGAGACCTTTCGATGCAAGGACCGACAGTTTTAAACATATGGCTCAGTTGGTACGAGCAAAACAAAAACGAAGAATGGGTTAATATTTTTATTTGGATTTATGATGGGGTAAGACAGCTGTCCTAAGGACAGACATCAATAAAAATGAAAAAAATAACTAGGGTTAAAATCAGTATCAGTAAATTAGTCTCAATTCAAGTTGATCCAACAAGTTGTGTGATATCCACTACTGAATTTAGTGTCAATTGGCAGGGATTACACCATGCATACAGTTAATAACCACATACATACATTGAAAGGGGAAATCTCCTGAGGACCTACCAGCTGACCAGGAGCACCATACAGTCCTTGGGATCTGACACTTGAGCAAACAGTCCATCACTGCAAGTGGCAGTAAATTGCCAACTTTGGCTTTATACCTGTTACAACAACACAGGTGGCAGTATGCACCATTTGAGCTTGTTTGCCAACTCATATAAGTAGTAGAAGAAGAAAATGGGCTACTAAAAATGGAGATTGCCTCAATGGTCCTGCCCGTGCGGTTACAGACACTATAATGGGAACAATATATGGATGCTTTCTCTATCCATCTCTGTGAGGAGAAGCCTATATCCTGTTTCTGTAGCCTGAGGCAGCCTGATGTACAAGTACAGGATGTTAGTATATCGCATGGTTGTACCCCCAATCTAGCTCCATAATGCTGCGTGCCATGCAGAGATGTACTGGGTCCCATTTTTTACAGTCTTTGGTTAACATGGCCGGGGTTCAAACTTCCAACCTTACAATCAGGGCGAACAGGGCGAACATTAACCACAAGCCCACTGATTTGGTCCCCCTGTCCATGCTCTATCATGGAGTGTCTGCCACCATCTGAGGAAGGGATTGTTATATTGTTACTGTACAGTAGGGCTCTCCAACCCTGTTCCTGGAGAGCTATCCTCCTGTAGGTTTTCACTCCTACCCCAGTGTTAACTTACCTGATGTTGCTTATTATCCAGCTAATTGTTAGAATGGCAGGTGTGGTAGATTTGGGTTGGAGTGAATGTCCCGACTTCCGCCGAAGTTGGTGCCTCTCCTTGTTCGGGTGGCGTTCGGCGATTGTCGTCACCGGCTTTCTAGCTGCCACCGATCCACGTTTCTTTTTCAATTTGTTATGTCTTGATTGTTCACACCTGGTTCCCATTACGTTATTATTATTTCCCTATTTAACCCTCTGGTTCTCATTATGTTTTGTGCATGATTGTTTCCTGGTTTTTGTGTTAGTCTTTCGTGTTAGGGTTGTTATCCATGCGTGGATTATTGGTTAATTATTTTTCAGAGTAAAGTACGTTATTTTACTCAGTTCTGTGTCCTGCGCTTGACTCCATCCTCACCTCCACACAACTGACACTTGACAGTGAAAAGTTACAGGAGGGTAGCTCTCCAGGAACAGGGTTGAAGAGCCCTGCCGTACAGTGTCACATCAAATGCAATGCAAGCCAACAACAATATTTCCCACTAATGTGGCGTCTTGTGTTGCAACTGAACATACACTACCATTCAAAAGTTTGGGGTCACTTAGACATGTCCTTGTTTTTGAAAGAAAAGCATTTTTTTTTTGTCCATTAAAATAACATCAAATTGATCAGAAATACAGTGTAGACATTGTTAATGTTGTAAATGACTGTAGCTGGAAATGGCAGATTTAAAAAAAAAATGGAATATCTACATAGGCGTACAGAGGCCGATTACCAGCAACCATCATTCCTGTGTTTCAATGGAACGTTGTTGGCTAATCCAAGTTTAACATTTTAAAAGGCTAATTGATCATCAGAGAACCTTTTTGCAATTATGTTAAATAAGCATGCCCCTTTAAAAATGTTGAACTAAGAACAGATATAGCCCTTGATCACTCCAGACCTGACTGCCCTTGACCAGCACAAAAACATCCTGTGGCGGACTGCAATAGCATCGAATAGTCCCCGCGATTTGCAACTGTTCAGGGAAGTCAGGAACCAATACACGCAGTCAGTCAGGAAAGCAAAGGCTAGCTTTTTCAAAGAGAAATTTGCATCCTGTAGCTCTAACTCCAGTTTTGGGACTCTGTAAAGTCCATGGAGAACAAGAGCACCTCCTCCCAGCTGCCCACTGCTCTGAGGCAAGGTAACACGGTCACCACCGATAAATCCATGATAATCGAAAATTTTAATAAGCATTTCTCTACGGCTGGCCATGCTTTCCTCCTGGCTACCCCAACCCCTGCCAACAGCCCCCCCCCTCCCCCCGCAGCTACTTGCCTGAGCCTCCCCAGCTTCTCCTTCACCCAAATCTAGATAGCAGATGTTCTGAAAGAGATGCAAAAACTGGACCAATACAAATCAGCTGGGCGAGATAATCTGGACCCGCTCTTTCTAAAACTATCCGCCGCCATTGTTGCAACCCCTATTACCAGTCTGTTCAACCTCTTTCGTATCGTCCGAGATCCCCAAAGATTGGAAAGCTGCCGCGGTCATTCCCCTCTTCAAAGGGGGTGACACTCTAGACCCAAACTGCTTTAGACCTATATCCATCCTGCCCTGCCTCTCTAAAGTCTTCGAAAGCCAAGTTCATAAACAGATCACCGACCATTTCGAATCCCACCGTACCTTCTCCGCTATGCAATCCGGTTTCCGAGCTGGTCACGGGTGCACCTCAGCCATGCTCAAGGTACTAAACGATATCATAACCGCCATTGATAAAAAACAGTACTGTGTAGCCGTCTTCATCGACCTGGCCAAGGCTTTCGACTCTGTCAATCACCGTATTCTTATCGGCAGACTCAATAGCCTTGGTTTCTCAAATGACTGCCTCGCCTGGTTCACCAACTACTTTGCAGACAGAGTTCAGTGTGTCAAATCGAAGGGCCTGTTGTCCGGAACTCTGGCAGTCTCTATGGGGGTACCACAGGGTTCAATTCTCGGGCCAACTCTTTTCTCTGTATATATCAATGTCGCTCTTGCTGCGGGTGATTCTCTGATCCACCTCTACGCAGACAACACTATTCTGTATACATCTGGCCCTTCTTTGGACACTGTGCTAACTAACCTCCAAACGAGCTTCAATGTCATACAACACTCTTTCCGTGGCCTCCAACTGCTCTTAAACGCTAGCAAAACCAAATGCATGCTTTTCAACCGTTTGCTGCCCGCACCCGCCCGCCTAACATCACTACCCTGGACGGTTCTGACCTAGAATATGTGGACAACTACAAATACCTAGGTGTCTGGCTAAACTGTAAAGTCTCCTTCCAGACTCATATTAAACATCTCCAATCCAAAATCAAATCTAGAATCGGCTTTCTGTTCCGCAACAAAGCCTCCTTCACTCACGCCGCCAAACTTACCCTAGTCAAACTGACTATCCTACCGATCCTCGACTTCGGTGATGTCATCTACAAAATAGCTTCCAATACTCTACTCAGCAAACTCGATGTAGTCTGTCACAGTGCCATACGTTTTTTTTTTTTAAACCAAAGCCCCTTATACCACCCACCACTGCGACCTGTATGCTCTAGTCGGCTGGCCCTCGCTACATATTCGTCGCCAGACCCACTGGCTCCAGGTCATCTGTAAGTCTTTGCTAGGTAAAGCTCCGCCTTATCTTAGCTCACTGGTCACGATAACAACACCCACCCGTAGCACGCGCTCCAGCAGGTATATCTCATTGGTCAGCCCCAAAGCGAACACCTCCTTTGGCCACCTTTCCTTCCAGTTCTCTGCTGCCAGTGACTGGAACGAATTGCAAAAATCGCTGAAGCTGGAGACTTATATTTCCCTCAATAACTTTAAACATCAGCTATCTGAGCAGCTAACCGATCGCTGCAGCTGTACATAGTCCATCTGTAAATAGCCCACCCAATCTGCCTACCTCATCCCCGTATTGTTTTTATTTACTTTTCTGCTCTTTTGCACACCAGTATCTCTACTTGCACATCATCATCTGCTCATTTATCACTCCAGTGTTAATCTGCTAAAATTGAATTACTTCGCTACTATGTCCTATTTATTGCCTACCTCCTCACGCCATTTGCACACACTGTATATATACTTTTCTATTGTGTTATTGACTGTACGCTTGTTTATTCCATGTGTAACTCTGTGTTGTGTCGCACTGCTTTGCTTTATCTTGGCCAGGTCGCAGTTGTAAATGAGAACTTGTTCTCAACTAGCTTACCTAGTTAAATAAAGGTGAAATAAATAAGAAAATGTAAGCACAGCTAAAAATTGTTGTGCTGATTAAAGAAACAATACAACTGGCCTTCTTTAGACTAGTTGAGAATCTGGAGCATCAGCATTTGTGGGTTTGATTACAGGCTCAAAATGGCCAGAAACATGGCCAGGGCTTTACTTGGCTCATTGCGCTCTAGTGACTCCTTGTGGTGGGCCGGGTGCCTGCAGGCTTACACCGATCGGCAGTTGAATGGTGTTTCCTCCGACACATTGGTGCGGCTGATTTCCGGGTTAAGCTGGCGGGTGTTAAGGAGCGTGGTTAGGTGGGTCATGTTTCGTAGGACGCATGACTCCACCTTCGCCGCTCCCGAGCCCACTGGGGAGTTGCAGCGATGATAAGATCGAAATTGGATATACAAAAAGGAGGGTAACAAAAACATATATAAAAATATTAGGAAAGTTGAGAAATAAATATAGTAGGCCTAGCCTATAGAAAGCTGATTGGATCCTCTTCTTTTTAATAGAGGCCATCAAACCGATGTTCTCTCATGCAATTGCAAAGCCAATAGAAATGTTGCGCAACATGAGCTCATGGGCTCTCATGAAGTGTTTGATTAGATCTTTCGATGACATTTGCATTGATGTCAGAGTGATTAGAGGGACAATAGAGTGCTAAGTACCAGGCAATTGGCAAGTTTGATAGGCTACTAATGACCATCAGCAGCATCAGAGCTTGGAGAAGCCTAATTACCGTGACTAAACGGTCAATCCATGTCTCAATTCTCTCAAGGCTTAAAAAAATTTCTTTACCTCTCTAGGGTAAATCGTCCCACCTACTCAACAGCCAGTGGAATCCCGTGGCGCGATATTCAAATACCTTAGAAATGCTATTACTTCAATTTCTCAAACATATGACTATTTTACACCATTTTAAAGACAAGACTCTCATTAATCTAACCACACTGTCCGATTTCAAAAAGGCTTTACAACGAAAGCAAAACATTAGATTATGTCAGCAGAGTATCCAGCCAGAAATAATCAGACACCCATTTTTCAAGCTAGCACATAATATCACATAAACCCAAACCACAGCTAAATGCAGCACTGTCATCAGAAGACACTCCTAGGACATTATGTTATACAATACATGCATGTTTTGTTCAATCAAGTTCATATTTATATCTAAAACCAGCTTTTTACATTAGCATGTGATGTTCAGAACTAGCAAACTTCCGGTGAATTTACTAAATTACTCATGATTAACGTTCACAAAATACAGAACAATTATTTTAAGAATTATAGATACAGAACTCCTTTATGCAATCGCTATGTCTGATTTTAAAATAGCTTTTCGGCAAAAGCACATTTTGCAATATTCTGAGTAGATAGCTTGCCATCACGGGCTAGCTATTTTGACACTCACCAAGTTTGGCACTCACCAAACTCAGATTTACTATAAGAAAAATTGGATTACCTTTGCTGTTCTTCGTCAGAATGCACTCCCAGGACTTCTACTTCAATAACAAATGTTGGTTTGGTTCAAAATAATGCATAGTTATGTTCAAATATCCTCTGTTTTGTTCGTGCGTTCAAGACACTATCCGAAGGGTGACGAAGGGTGACGCGCCCGACACGTTTCGTGACAAAAAAAAATCTAAATATTCCATTACCGTACTTCGAAGCATGTCAACCGCTGTTTAAAATCAAATGTTATGCGATTTTTCTCGTAAAAAAGCGATAATATTCCAACCGGGAAACCTTGTTTTCGTTCAAAGACTAAAAATCTAAAATGGACTCTTCTCGTGCACGCGCGCCCCTGTCTCATTGTTCTCTGATCGACCACTATCCAAATGCGCTACTGTTTTTCAGCAATGGGCTGCAAAGTCATCATTCAACGTTCTGCCGCCTTCTGAGAGCCTATGGGAGCCGTAGGAAGTGTCACGTTACAGCAGAGATCCTCTGTTTTCAATAAAGAGTGTTGAAGGCCAAGAAATGGTCAGAGAGGGCACTTCCTGTAAGGAATCTTCTCAGGTTTTTGCCTGCCATATGAGTTCTGTTATACTCACAGACACCATTCAAACAGTTTTAGAAACTTTAGGGTGTTTTCTATCCAAATCAAACAATTATATGCATATTCTAGTTTCTGGGCAGTAGTAATAACCAGATTAAATCGGGTATGTTTTTTATCCGGCCGTGCAAATACTGCCCTCTACCCTAGAGACGTTAACCTGTCTCCTCCCCTTCATCTACACTGATTTGAAGTGGATTTAACAAGTGACATCAATAAGGGATCATAGCTTTCACCTGGATCCACCTGATCAGTCTATGTCATGGAAAGAGCAGATGTTCCTAATGTTTGTACACTCAGTGTACATCAATCATTCAAAACATTAAGTTGTGTAGTGTGGACAGGCACTTTATTTCTCTGCAGCATATTCCTTTGTTGAGTATATAAAAAAAAGTTACCAGATATAATATACAAAATGCATGGTTTGATTTTTCAGCCCACATAAAATCCTGGCTTTACTGTAGTCTTCCTATTTAGATGCACTGTGCTAGAACCCTAACATAACTCTTTTGTCTTCAATGCAGACATTCAGTTTTGGGAAGACAAATTAGTCAGAAAATTTAAGAGGAAGAAACTTAGCTCATTGGCTGGTGGACATCCTATACACCCATCCCGCTTGCCTCGTGCCAGTGACTATATTCATGTCTATCACCACCACTGATCCTAACTACATTTTCTCTGTCACACATCATAAACAAGCCAGCAGTGTAACGCTGTCGTCGGAATGAGACCATAGCGCAGCGTGGAAAGTGTTCATGATGTTTATTTTCACCAAAACACTAAAACAAAAATACCAAAAATGAAACGAAAGCGCACAGTTCTGTCAGGTAAGATACAAAACAGAAAACAACTAACCACAAAACACAGGTGGGAAAAGGTTGCCTAAGTATGATTCCCAATCAGAGACAACGATAGACAGCTGCCTGTGATTGGGAACCATACTCGGCCAAAACAAAGAAATAGACAACATAGAATGCCCACCCCACATCACACCCTGACCTAACCAAATAGAGAAATAAAATGGCTCTCTAAGGTCAGGGCGTGACAAGCAGTGACCTATTGACAGCTCATAATAAGAGCACAGGTTTTTAAAAATGCTTTGATTGCCAGTGTACTGAAGATCAAAGCCATACATTCACCTATAGTTTAGGGTCTGGATACAATCCGTATCGCCGAAGTTCAGCGGTATAGAACCTGAAATTTAAAGGTAATTTCTTATTGAGCCGACATATGCAGTGTTTACCATGAATGCAGTCTCTACGAACGTGGGAACATTGCCTTTCAATTTAAATCATGCTGAAAAGGCTGTCGTGTCTGGACCATCATTAAATGTGAAGACTGTATATTATCAAATCAATTCTCTGTGTAATTTAATTACACAATTAAACTAATCATGTAACTTTAACTAGGAAGTCCGGGCACCATGGGAAAATGTTGTTTAGAGTGTTAATTTCCCGACTATAACTCTTCAGACATTTTCATATCTTATCAAAACAGTCGCTTATTAATGAATTATTACCTCATCAGTTCTCATTACTGAATGTCGCAAACCCTTGAATATCTGCACAAACCCTAGCATAAATTATGAATCAGTGGTTGAATTGGTTTAATTATTTATTTACTAAGTAATCAAGTCACAGAAATACAGAAATACATAAACACACTGTCACGTCCTGGCCAGTATAAGGGTTAATTGTTATTGTAGTTTGGTCAGGACGTGGCAGAGGGTATTTGTTTTATGTGGTTCGGGGTGGTGTGTTATTTAGGAGGGCATTTGATTGATGTATTCCGGGGTTTTTGGGCACTGTTTGATATTCATGTAATTCTATGTTTAGTCTAGTGAGTCTGGTTCTATGTTTAGGTAATTGGGGTGGAGACTCTCAATTGAAGGCAGGTGTGGTCTATTTGCCTTTGATTGAGAGTCCCATATATTAGGGTGTGTTTGTATTTTGTGGGAGATTGTTTCTTGTTTAGCATGAGTGAGCCTTTCAAGACTGGTTTGTTTGTTTGTTTGTTGTGGTGTTCACTTGATTATAGTTTAAATAAACGTCAAGATGAGCATACACAGTCCTGCTGCATATTGGTCTTCCTTTACCAACGACAACTGTGACACACACACAATTAGTTCATACATGGGGTATTACATGATACAAAGAAAAAGTCCCTAGCGGATGAAACCGATATGATGGCTTTGTAGACAAAGGAAAGAGGGTGTGGACCGCTCCAGAGCGCGAAACTCATAGCTGATAAATACACTCATAGCAATTGCTAATACCTTACATGAACGACCGCTCATTCGAAAAGACATTTCAATTTACAAATTTATGAGTGTATGTCTTGTCTCTCTCTGTGGTCGCCGTCTGTCTGCTGGAGAGAGTCAACAGAAAGTCTCTGGTTGTGTTCATAAGAGATCAAAGTCGTAGGTTGTTAGAATGTATACTTCAGAGTGCCATTCGGAAATCTTAGAATCAGATGCGTTTAGCAGACTAAAGTATTCACAGTTGAAGTCGGAAGTTTACACATACTTAGGTTGGAGTCATTAAAACTCATTTTTCAACCACTCCACAAATGTCTTGTTAACAAACTATAGTTTTGGCAAGTCGGTTCTACTTTGTGCATGACTCAAGTAATTTTTTCAACAATTGTTTACAGAGATTATTTCACTTATAATTAACTGTACCACAATTCCAGTGGGTCAGAAGTTTACATACACTAAGTTGACACGGCCTTTAAACAGCTTGGAAAATTCCGCAAAATTATGTAATGGCTTTAGAAGCTTCTGATAGGCTAATGCTACCAAATACTAATTGAGTGTATGTAATCTTCTGACCCACTGGGAATGTGATGAATGAAATAAAATCTGAAATAAATGATTCTCTCTACTATTATTCTGACATTTCACATTCTTAAAATAAAGTGCTGATCCTAACTGACCTAGGACAGGGAAACTTTACTAGGATTAAATGTCAGGAATTGTAAAAAACTGAGTTTAAATATATTTGGCTAAGGTGTATGTAAACTTCCGACTTCAACTGTATGCACCAACTCTTCTTAACTGTTTCGGCTGGGAAGCATGCGGACGCCTTTACACTGATATTCAGCTTAGAGATTGAATCTAGGCCAGTCGTGGTGACGTACTTGTTCCTTTCGTTGTTAAGTGTGGGCATTTGACTGGCATACAGACAGTGATTCCAAAGCTAGTAGACCTTGGCCCACACGCCAGGCCAGCTTGGCTAGTCAGAGCATCTAATGATGGTGATGCAGGTGGAGACTGGTCTCCTCTCATAATCAATCAGGGCCCTGTGGCTTGCCAGGACAGACAGTCTATTCTCCAGCCCCACCCACACAAGGACAGAGAAACTCAGAGGAGCGTCTTGCTCCTCGTCCAGCAACTGTCGTGTGTCGAAGGCACTGGCAATCTGGTCCGTCTGTTCCGAATAGGTGAAATCCAGCCTTAGCATTAGGTCTCTGGTCTCCTTCCCTGCTGGCAGCTTGAAGGTGACTTGGACAAAGACCAGGTACCAGCCTGACTCGGTTACCTGGATGTGGGTCCTACTCTTAGTCAGGAACATGCTGTCCATCTCTTTCCTCTCTTCCTCCCACTCCAGCTCACCTAGCTCAGCAAAGCTCTGTTTGGTGGGGAGAGCTGCGGCAGAGAAAACCAAAAAATAGGTCAACTTAGGGAGTAAGTAACTTTTAATATTCTTTTTTTTCTTCACACAGTACACACTGAGTATACCAAACATTAGAAACACCTTCTTAATATTGAGTTTCAGCTCCCCACTTTTGCCCCCAGAACAGTCTCAATTCATTGGGGTATGGACTCTACAAGGTGTCGAAAGCATTCCACAGGGATGCTGGCCCATGTTGACCCCAATGCTTCCCACAGTTGTGTCAAGTTGGCTGGATGTCCTTTGGGTGGTGGACCATTCTTGATACACACAGGAAACTGTTGAGCGTGAAAAATCCAGCAGCGTTGCAGTTCTTGACACAAACCGATACGCCTGGCACCTACTAGCATACCCCATTCAAAGGCACTTAAAACTTTTGTCTTGCCCATTCACCCTCTGAATGGCACACATACACAATCCATGTCTCAATTGTCTCAAGGGTTAAAAATCCCTCTTTAACCAGTCTCCTCACCTTCATCTACACTCATTGAAGTGGATTTAATAAGTGCCATCAATAATGGATCTATAACGTTTCAGGTAAGACCCAAGTGCAGATTGTGTTGAAGTAACAATGTTTATTACAGCAACGGGGCAGGCAAACGACAGGTCAAGGCAGGCAGGGGTCGATAATCCAGAGTAGTGGGTCAAAGGTACAGGACGGCAGGCAGGCTCAGGTCAGGTAGAGGTCAGTAATCCAGAGTAGGGGCAACGGTACAGGACGGCAGGCAGGCTCAGGGGCAGGCAGAGTGGTCAGGCAGGTGGGCTCAGAGTCCAGACAGGCAAGGGTCAAAACCAGGAGGGTGAGAATAAGAGAGACTGGGGAAAAGCAGGAGCTGAGAAAAACGCTGCTTGACTTGACAAACAAGATGAACTGGCAACAAACAGAGAATACAGGTATAAATACAAAGGGGATAATGGGGAAGATGGGCGACACCTGGGGGGTGGGGGTTGGTGGAGACAATGACAAGGACAGGTGAAACAGATCAGGGCGTGACAGGATCATAGCTTTCACCTGGATTCACCTGGTCAGTCTGTCATGGAAAGACCAGGTGTTCTTAATGTGTTGTATACTCAGTGTACATTTTGCTGTCATGAGAAAGATATACTGGTATAGTACACAGGAGGCTTTGGAGTTACTTAGTGGATATTATTCTGTTTCCTGTTTTCCTGAGAGCATGCTGGGATGAGCCATGTTTGCTGTGATGATTTTTATTATCTGACAAGGCAAACGCCAAATAACCCAAATATGCACCTAAAACGGTCTGGGTCAAACAACAACAGCCAAGGTAAGTTGAAAAAAGTAAAGAATGTTTGTATTTGTATTTTTGGTGAACTATCCTTTTTGAGTTACTTACACTACCGTTGAAAAGTTTGGGGTCACTTACAAATGTCCTTGTTTTTTAAAGAAAAGCACATTTTTTGTCCATTAAAATAACATCAAATTGATCAGAAATACAGTTTAGACATTGTTAATGTTGTAAATGACTATTGTAGCTGGAAACGGCAGATTATTTTTATAGAATATCTACATAGGCATACAGAGGCCCATTATCAGCAACCATCACTCCTGTGTTCCAATGGCACGTTGTGTTAGCTAATCCAAGTTTATCATTTTAAAAGGCTAATTGATCATTAGAAAACCCTTTGCAATTATGTTAGCACAGCTGAAAACTGTTGTATTGATTAAAGAAGCAATAAAAGTGACCTTTAGACTTCTTGCTCAGTTGTGCACCGGGGCCTCCCACACCTCTTTCTAGTCTTGTTAGAGCCAGTTTGCACTGTTCTGTGAAGGGAGTAGTGCACAGCGTTGTACGAGATCTTCAGTTTCTTGGCAATTTCTCGCATGGCATAGCCTTCATTTCTCAGAATGAGAATAGACTGAAGAGTTTCAGAAGAAAGTTGTTTATTTCTGGCCATTTTGAGCCTGTAATCGAAACCACAAACGCTGATGCTCCAGATACTCAACTAGTCTAAAGAAGGCCAGTTTCATTGCTTCTTTAATCATAACAACAGTTTTCAGCTGTGCTAACATAATTGCAAAAGGGTTTTCTAATGATCAATTAGCCTTTTAAAATTAGAAACTTGGATTAGCTAACACAACGTGCCATTGGAACACAGGAGTGATGGTTGCTGATAATGCGCTTCCGTACGCCTATGTAGATATTCCATGCCATTCCCTCTACAATAGTCATTTACAACATTAACAATGTCTACACTATTTCTGATCAATTTGATGTTATTTTAATGGACAAAAAATGTAAGTTTCTTTAAAAAACAAGGACATTTGTAAGTGACCCCAAACTTTTGAACGGTAGTGTATATTTAAGGAATAAACAGATACAGTATCAACAATGCAAAGTCATGGCTGGGTCACCAACCTTTAAAGAACACACTAGAATTGGAGGAGGGACTTCTGAGGAATTTGGCCAAGTCTGTGGGACAAAGAAGACACTTTTGCTTTTTATTTTCACAAATGCATAATAAAACTACAAACATGCTCACTCAAAAGTTCTCATTCTTCTTATGCAATTAAGGCTTCTTCAGTTATATACTGTACGATCCGTAGAGGTGCTGTCTTCATTATAAAAGCGGATAGTATTTCAAACACATAATTAGGCATCAAAGCTGAACTGAAATCTTATCAGAAACACATTGTGTCGTTGTCACAGCTTTCTTTTTCAGGTCAAACTGATGTCATTTGGACATTTTGCACAGAAAATCTTTCCCTTTGTTTTTGCGTTTATTGTATTTTCTTCCCAGTCCCTAAACCTCTTTGCTCTGCGAAAGATGACAGAGAACTCTACCGATGTCATCTAGATTGAACCATTCATTCTATCGATCTATTACATTATTCCATTGAGCAAGGGTTTATTTAGTCTTCTAGGGCAACATATAATGACAGAAGAGAAGCTACACGTTTCTAATTATAGACTAGTTGACTAACAAATAGGCTACCAAAATGTTGGAAACTATAAGCAGAAACATATCTAAATCAAGCAAAACAAAATCCTGCACCCCCTGTCAAAAAATTATTCTGCAGTCTTTGACTGTAGCATGTAGCTCATTTTCTATATTTGAGGGTTAGGGTTGGGTGCCGGCATCAGATATTCACTTCATCACATATAGTGGGGCGGTTACGGATGGGTTGTTAGCAATTACCAAACAGCTGACCTGCGCACCGCTAGTTTACATGTCCAAATCATTTGAAAGATTGCTCAGAAAACCAGGTCCTTTAATCAGCGTATGCTTACTTCAAATTTGACCTTACCTCAATTAAGATAAGCAGAGTAAGGTGTTTACTTGACTATTGTATAATCCGTTTAATATCTAATTATTACAGTGCATGTAAATATACTTTGATTTATACACTAGATGACTTGTAGGGGGCGCTGTGTTAAAGCCACCGTGACTCCATCTTGGCACTCCCTTACCATTCGTTTTTGGCACATTACAGACACCTTAACAACCTGTTTGGGATAGGGGGCAGTATTTTCACGGCCGGATGAAAAACGTACCCAATTTCAACAGGTTATTACTCTGACCCAGAAACTGGAATATGCATATTATTAGTAGATTTGGATAGAAAACACTCTGAAGTTTCTAAAACTGTTTGAATGGTGTCTGTGAGTATAACAGAACTCATATGGCAGGCAAAAACCTGAGAAAAATACAACCAGGAAATGAAAAATCTGGTGCCTGTAGTATTTTCAGTCATTGCCAATTGAACACACAGTGAGTTAGGATTCATTTTGCACTTCCTAAGGCTTCCACTAGATGTCAACAGTCTTTAGAAAGTTGTTTGAGGCGTCTACAATGAACAGAGACCGAACAAGAATGCTGGGAAGTTGGTCCCCCAGGGAAGGACATCACTTCATTGTCGCGCGTTCACGCGAGAGGTAGCTCTGTTCCAAAACATTTTTCAAGACACTGGTTTCGTCCGGTTGGAATATTACTGCATTTTCACATTCTAAGGCCCTAAAGATTGATGCTTTACAACATTTGACATGTTTGAACGAACGTAAATAGATTTTTTTTTACTTTTCGTCGTGAAATTTTCCGCGCGCTTCCTACATTTGGAGT
Organism: Salmo trutta; assembly: GCF_901001165.1. Classification (NCBI taxonomy): domain Eukaryota; kingdom Metazoa; phylum Chordata; class Actinopteri; order Salmoniformes; family Salmonidae; genus Salmo; species Salmo trutta. The sequence goes on along the minus strand of NC_042968.1, from coordinate 51,600,217 downwards.
AGCTGAACTGAACGCGCGAACAACATGGAGGCATTTGGACATAAATTATGGATTTTATCGAACAAAACAAAATTTACTGTGGACCTGGGATTCCTGGAAGTGCCTTCTGATGAAGATTATTAAAGGTAAGTGAATATTTATAATGCTATTTATGCATTTAGATGACTCCAAAATGGCGGCTATCTGTATTGCGTAGTGTATTCTTCTGTGCACAGTACTCAGATTATTGCAAAGTGTGCTTTCCCAGTAAAGTTATTTTGAAATCTGTCAATGCGATTGCATTCAGGAGATGTTAATCTATAATTCTTTGAATAACAGTTTAATATTTTATCAACGTTTATGACGAGTATTTTTGTAGATTGTTGTGCTGATTCACCGGCAGTTTTGGGGGAAATACATTTTCTGAACGTCACGCGCCGATGTAAAATGCTGTTTTTGAATATAAATATGAACTTGATAGAACAAAAAATGCATGTATTGTTTAACATAATGTCCTAGGAGTGTCATCTGATGAAGATTGTCAAAGGTTAGTGCATAATTTTAACTGGTTTTCTGCTTTTGGTGACGCCTGTCCTTGCATTGAAAATGGCTGTGTGTAATTTTTTGTCTATGTACTGTCCTAACATAATCTAACTTTATGCTTTCGCCGTAAAGCCTCTTTGAAATCGGACAACGTGGTTGGATCAAGGAGATATTTATCTTTCAAATGGTGTAAAATAGTTGATTGTTTGAGATATTGAAATTATTATATTTTTGCTATCTTGTCAAGCAATCCCGTTTCCGGGATTGAGAACGGGAAGGGGTCCCATAGAGGTTTATGCATTCTTTTAAATTATATTATGTGAGCTTAACATAAAAATGTATATCTATATTTTTGTTAACATATACTTTTTAGAGATTTCTATTGTTACTGGCCTTGAAACATTTAATTGCAATACTGTTGAATTCCAGTTTAGAACTGTGTCTACTGGAGAGTGCCAATATTACCGACAGGTGGCATCAACGCCTTTCAATGGCCAATACATAGCATCAGCAATCTAGGGTTTATATACAGTGCATTCTGAAAGTTTTCAGAGCCCTTGACCTTTTCCACATTTTGTTAAGTTACAGCCTTATTATAAAATGTATTAAATCATTTTTCCCCCTTATCAATCTACTTTCAATACCCCATAAAGACAAAGCAAAAACAGTTTTTTTG